>NC_134365.1:88255166-88571999 GCF_035582795.1 Mycteria americana
ACACAGTGTTGCCCCTTTACGAAGGCAAGGTTTTGCAGAAAGCAAATGTCTGTCTATCAGCGAATGTAGTTCCAAGAGACAGTGAAAACCAGCTACAGCTTTCCGTGCTGGCAGCTTTCCTGTGGGCGCAATCGCTGGACGTTTCGAATTTGGCAGCCAGGCTCTGCGAGAGAGAAATACACAGTATTGCCCCTTTACGAAGGCAAGGTTTTGCAGAAAGCGAATGTCTGTCTAGCAGCGAATGTAGTTCCAAGAGACAGTGAAAACCAGCTACAGCTTTCCGTGCTGGCAGCTTTCCTGTGGGCGCAATCGCTGGACGTTTCGAATTTGGCAGCCGGGCTCTGCGAGAGAGAAATACACAGTGTTGCCCCTGTACCAACGAAAGCTTTTGTAGAAAGCGAATGTCTGTCTATCAGCGAATGCAGTTCCAAGGGGCAGTGAAAACCAGCTACAGCTTTCCTTGCTGGCAGCTTTCCTGTGGGCGCAATCGCTGGACGTTTCGAATTTGGCAACCGGGCTCTGCGAGAGAGAAATACACAGTGTTGCCCCTTTACGAACGAAAGCTTTTGTAGAAAGCGAATGTCTATCTATCAGCGAATGCAGTTCCAAGGGGCAGTGAAAACCAGCTACAGCTTTCCTTGCTGGCAGCTTTCCTGTGGGCGCAATCGCTGGACGTTTCGAATTTGGCAACCGGGCTCTGCGAGAGAGAAATACACAGTGTTGCCCCTTTACGAAGGCAAGGTTTTGCAGAAAGCGAATGTCTGTCTATCAGCGAATGTAGTTCCAAGAGACAGTGAAAACCAGCTACAGCTTTCCGTGGTGGCAGCTTTCCTGTGGGCGCAATCGCTGGACGTTTCGAATTTGGCAACCGGGCTCTGCGAGAGAGAAATACACAGTGTTGCCCCTTTACGAAGGCAAGGATTTGCAGAAAGCGAATGTCTGTCTATCAGCGAATGTAGTTCCAAGGGGCAGTGAAAACCAGCTACAGCTTTCCGTGCTGGCAGCTTTCCTGTGGGCGCAATCGCTGGACGTTTCGAATTTGGCAACCGGGCTCTGCGAGAGAGAAATACACAGTGTTGCCCCTGTACCAACGAAAGCTTTTGTAGAAAGCGAATGTCTGTCTATCAGCGAATGCAGTTCCAAGGGGCAGTGAAAACCAGCTACAGCTTTCCTTGCTGGCAGCTTTCCTGTGGGCGCAATCGCTGGACGTTTCGAATTTGGCAACCGGGCTCTGCGAGAGAGAAATACACAGTGTTGCCCCTGTACCAACGAAAGCTTTTGTAGAAAGCGAATGTCTGTCTATCAGCGAATGTAGTTCCAAGGGGCAGTGAAAACCAGCTACAGCTTTCCGTGCTGGCAGCTTTCCTGTGGGCGCAATCGCTGGACGTTTCGAATTTGGCAGCCGGGCTCTGCGAGAGAGAAATACACAGTGTTGCCCCTGTACCAACGAAAGCTTTTGTAGAAAGCGAATGTCTGTCTAGCAGCGAATGTAGTTCCAAGGGGCAGTGAAAACCAGCTACTGCTTTCCGTGCTGGCAGCTTTCCTGTGGGCGCAATCGCTGGACGTTTCATATTTGGCAGCTGGGCTCTGCGAGAGAGAAATACACAGTGTTGCCCCTTTACGAAGGCAAGGTTTTACAGAAAGCGAATGTCTGTCTATCAGCGAATGTAGTTCCAAGAGACAGTGAAAACCAGCTACAGCTTTCCGTGCTGGCAGCTTTCCTGTGGGCGCAATCGCTGGACGTTTCGAATTTGGCAGCCGAGCTCTGCGAGAGAGAAATACACAGTGTTGCCCCTGTACCAACGAAAGCTTTTGTAGAAAGCGAATGTCTGTCTATCAGCGAATGCAGTTCCAAGGGGCAGTGAAAACCAGCTACAGCTTTCCTTGCTGGCAGCTTTCCTGTGGGCGCAATCGCTGGACGTTTCGAATTTGGTAACTGGGCTCTGCGAGAGAGAAATACACAGTGTTGCCCCTGTTCCAACGAAAGCTTTTGTAGAAAGCGAATGTCTGTCTATCAGCGAATGCAGTTCCAAGGGGCAGTGAAAACCAGCTACAGCTTTCCGTGCTGGCAGCTTTCCTGTGGGCGCAATCGCTGGACGTTTCGAATTTGGCAGCCGGGCTCTGCGAGAGAGAAATACACAGTGTTGCCCCTGTACCAACGAAAGCTTTTGTAGAAAGCGAATGTCTGTCTATCAGCGAATGCAGTTCCAAGGGGCAGTGAAAACCAGCTACAGCTTTCCGTGCTGGCAGCTTTCCTGTGGGCGCAATCGCTGGACGTTTCGAATTTGGCAACCGGGCTCTGCGAGAGAGAAATACACAGTGTTGCCCCTGTACCAACGAAAGCTTTTGTAGAAAGCGAATGTCTGTCTATCAGCGAATGTACTTCCAAGGGGCAGTGAAAACCAGCTACAGCTTTCCGTGCTGGCAGCTTTCCTGTGGGCGCAATCGCTGGACGTTTCGAATTTGGCAACCGGGCTCTGCGAGAGAGAAATACACAGTGTTGCCCCTTTACGAAGGCAAGGTTTTGCAGAAAGCGAATGTCTGTCTATCAGCGAATGTAGTTCCAAGAGACAGTGAAAACCAGCTACAGCTTTCCGTGCTGGCAGCTTTCCTGTGGGCGCAATCGCTGGACGTTTCGAATTTGGCAACCGGGCTCTGCGAGAGAGAAATACACAGTGTTGCCCCTGTACCAACGAAAGCTTTTGTAGAAAGCGAATGTCTGTCTATCAGCGAATGCAGTTCCAAGGGGCAGTGAAAACCAGCTACAGCTTTCCTTGCTGGCAGCTTTCCTGTGGGCGCAATCGCTGGACGTTTCGAATTTGGCAACCGGGCTCTGCGAGAGAGAAATACACAGTGTTGCCCCTGTACCAACGAAAGCTTTTGTAGAAAGCGAATGTCTGTCTAGCAGCGAATGTAGTTCCAAGGGGCAGTGAAAACCAGCTACAGCTTTCCGTGCTGGCAGCTTTCCTGTGGGCGCAATCGCTGGACGTTTCGAATTTGGCAGCCGGGCTCTGCGAGAGAGAAATACACAGTGTTGCCCCTTTACGAACGAAAGCTTTTGTAGAAAGCGAATGTCTATCTATCAGCGAATGCAGTTCCAAGGGGCAGTGAAAACCAGCTACAGCTTTCCTTGCTGGCAGCTTTCCTGTGGGCGCAATCGCTGGACGTTTCGAATTTGGCAACCGGGCTCTGCGAGAGAGAAATACACAGTGTTGCCCCTGTACCAACGAAAGCTTTTGTAGAAAGTGAATGTCTGTCTAGCAGCGAATGTAGTTCCAAGGGGCAGTGAAAACCAGCTACTGCTTTCCGTGCTGGCAGCTTTCCTGTGGGCGCAATCGCTGGAGGTTTCATATTTGGCATCTGGGCTCTGCGAGAGAGAAATACACAGTGTTGCCCCTTTACGAAGGCAAGGTTTTACAGAAAGCGAATGTCTGTCTATCAGCGAATGTAGTTCCAAGAGACAGTGAAAACCAGCTACAGCTTTCCGTGCTGGCAGCTTTCCTGTGGGCGCAATCGCTGGACGTTTCGAATTTGGCAGCCGGGCTCTGCGAGAGAGAAATACACAGTGTTGCCCCTGTACCAACGAAAGCTTTTGTAGAAAGCGAATGTCTGTCTATCAGCGAATGCAGTTCCAAGGGGCAGTGAAAACCAGCTACAGCTTTCCTTGCTGGCAGCTTTCCTGTGGGCGCAATCGCTGGACGTTTCGAATTTGGTAACTGGGCTCTGCGAGAGAGAAATACACAGTGTTGCCCCTGTTCCAACGAAAGCTTTTGTAGAAAGCGAATGTCTGTCTATCAGCGAATGCAGTTCCAAGGGGCAGTGAAAACCAGCTACAGCTTTCCGTGCTGGCAGCTTTCCTGTGGGCGCAATCGCTGGACGTTTCGAATTTGGCAGCCGGGCTCTGCGAGAGAGAAATACACAGTGTTGCCCCTGTACCAACGAAAGCTTTTGTAGAAAGCGAATGTCTGTCTAGCAGCGAATGCAGTTCCAAGGGGCAGTGAAAACCAGCTACAGCTTTCCGTGCTGGCAGCTTTCCTGTGGGCGCAATCGCTGGACGTTTCGAATTTGGCAACCAGGCTCTGCGAGAGAGAAATACACAGTGTTGCCCCTGTACCAACGAAAGCTTTTGTAGAAAGCGAATGTCTGTCTATCAGCGAATGTACTTCCAAGGGGCAGTGAAAACCAGCTACAGCTTTCCGTGCTGGCAGCTTTCCTGTGGGCGCAATCGCTGGACGTTTCGAATTTGGCAACCGGGCTCTGCGAGAGAGAAATACACAGTGTTGCCCCTTTACGAAGGCAAGGTTTTGCAGAAAGCGAATGTCTGTCTATCAGCGAATGTAGTTCCAAGAGACAGTGAAAACCAGCTACAGCTTTCCGTGCTGGCAGCTTTCCTGTGGGCGCAATCGCTGGACGTTTCGAATTTGGCAACCGGGCTCTGCGAGAGAGAAATACACAGTGTTGCCCCTTTACGAAGGCAAGGTTTTGCAGAAAGCGAATGTCTGTCTAGCAGCGAATGTAGTTCCAAGGGGCAGTGAAAACCAGCTACAGCTTTCCGTGCTGGCAGCTTTCCTGTGGGCGCAATCGCTGGACGTTTCGAATTTGGCAACCGGGCTCTGCGAGAGAGAAATACACAGTGTTGCCCCTGTACCAACGAAAGCTTTTGTAGAAAGCGAATGTCTGTCTATCAGCGAATGCAGTTCCAAGGGGCAGTGAAAACCAGCTACAGCTTTCCTTGCTGGCAGCTTTCCTGTGGGCGCAATCGCTGGACGTTTCGAATTTGGCAACCGGGCTCTGCGAGAGAGAAATACACAGTGTTGCCCCTGTACCAACGAAAGCTTTTGTAGAAAGCGAATGTCTGTCTAGCAGCGAATGTAGTTCCAAGGGGCAGTGAAAACCAGCTACAGCTTTCCGTGCTGGCAGCTTTCCTGTGGGCGCAATCGCTGGACGTTTCGAATTTGGCAGCCGGGCTCTGCGAGAGAGAAATACACAGTGTTGCCCCTTTACGAACGAAAGCTTTTGTAGAAAGCGAATGTCTATCTATCAGCGAATGCAGTTCCAAGGGGCAGTGAAAACCAGCTACAGCTTTCCTTGCTGGCAGCTTTCCTGTGGGCGCAATCGCTGGACGTTTCGAATTTGGCAACCGGGCTCTGCGAGAGAGAAATACACAGTGTTGCCCCTGTACCAACGAAAGCTTTTGTAGAAAGTGAATGTCTGTCTAGCAGCGAATGTAGTTCCAAGGGGCAGTGAAAACCAGCTACTGCTTTCCGTGCTGGCAGCTTTCCTGTGGGCGCAATCGCTGGAGGTTTCATATTTGGCATCTGGGCTCTGCGAGAGAGAAATACACAGTGTTGCCCCTTTACGAAGGCAAGGTTTTACAGAAAGCGAATGTCTGTCTAGCAGCGAATGTAGTTCCAAGAGACAGTGAAAACCAGCTACAGCTTTCCGTGCTGGCAGCTTTCCTGTGGGCGCAATCGCTGGACGTTTCGAATTTGGCAACCGGGCTCTGCGAGAGAGAAATACACAGTGTTGCCCCTGTACCAACGAAAGCTTTTGTAGAAAGCGAATGTCTGTCTATCAGCGAATGCAGTTCCAAGGGGCAGTGAAAACCAGCTACAGCTTTCCGTGCTGGCAGCTTTCCTGTGGGCGCAATCGCTGGACGTTTCGAATTTGGCAACCGGGCTCTGCGAGAGAGAAATACACAGTGTTGCCCCTTTACGAAGGCAAGGTTTTGCAGAAAGCGAATGTCTGTCTAGCAGCGAATGTAGTTGCAAGGGGCAGTGAAAACCAGCTACAGCTTTCCGTGCTGGCAGCTTTCCTGTGGGTGCAATCGCTGGACGTTTCGAATTTGGCAACCGGGCTCTGCGAGAGAGAAATACACAGTGTTGCCCCTGTACCAACGAAAGCTTTTGTAGAAAGCGAATGTCTGTCTAGCAGCGAATGCATTTCCAAGGGGCAGTGAAAACCAGCTACAGCTTTCCGTGCTGGCAGCTTTCCTGTGGGCGCAATCGCTGGACGTTTCGAATTTGGCAACCGGGCTCTGCGAGAGAGAAATACACATTGTTGCCCCTGTACCAACGAAAGCTTTTGTAGAAAGCGAATGTCTGTCTATCAGCGAATGCAGTTCCAAGGGGCAGTGAAAACCAGCTACAGCTTTCCGTGCTGGCAGCTTTCATGTGGGCGCAATTGCTGGACGTTTCGAATTTGGCAACCGGGCTCTGCGAGAGAGAAATACACAGTGTTGCCCCTGTTCCAACGAAAGCTTTTGTAGAAAGCGAATGTCTGTCTATCAGCAAATGCAGTTCCAAGAGACAGTGAAAACCAGCTACAGCTTTCCGTGCTGGCAGCTTTCCTGTGGGCGCAATCGCTGGACGTTTCGAATTTGGCAGCCGGGCTCTGCGAGAGAGAAATACACAGTGTTGCCCCTTTACGAAGGCAAGGTTTTGCAGAAAGCGAATGTCTGTCTATCAGCGAATGTAGTTCCAAGAGGCAGTGAAAACCAGCTACAGCTTTCCGTGCTGGCAGCTTTCCTGTGGGCGCAATCGCTGGACGTTTCGAATTTGGCAGCCGGGCTCTGCGAGAGAGAAATACACAGTGTTGCCCCTTTACGAAGGCAAGGTTTTGCAGAAAGCGAATGTCTGTCTAGAAGCGAATGTAGTTCCAAGGGGCAGTGAAAACCAGCTACAGCTTTCCGTGCTGGCAGCTTTCCTGTGGGCGCAATCGCTGGACGTTTCGAATTTGGCAACCGGGCTCTGCGAGAGAGAAATACACAGTGTTGCCCCTGTACCAACGAAAGCTTTTGTAGAAAGCGAATGTCTGTCTATCAGCGAATGCAGTTCCAAGGGGCAGTGAAAACCAGCTACAGCTTTCCTTGCTGGCAGCTTTCCTGTGGGCGCAATTGCTGGACGTTTCGAATTTGGCAACCGGGCTCTGCGAGAGAGAAACAGTTCCAAGGGGCAGTGAAAACCAGCTACAGCTTTCCGTGCTGGCAGCTTTCCTGTGGGCGCAATCGCTGGACGTTTCGAATTTGGCAGGCGGGCTCTGCGAGAGAGAAATACACAGTGTTGCCCGTGTTCCAACGAAAGCTTTTGTAGAAAGCGAATGTCTGTCTATCAGCGAATGCAGTTCCAAGAGGCAGTGAAAACCAGCTACAGCTTTCCGTGCTGGCAGCTTTCCTGTGGGCGCAATCGCTGGACGTTTCGAATTTGGCAGCCGGGCTCTGCGAGAGAGAAATACACAGTGTTGCCCCTTTACGAAGGCAAGGTTTTACAGAAAGCGAATGTCTGTCTATCAGCGAATGCAGTTCCAAGGGGCAGTGAAAACCAGCTACAGCTTTCCGTGCTGGCAGCTTTCCTGTGGGTGCAATCGCTGGACGTTTCGAATTTGGCAGCCGGGCTCTGAGAGAGAGAAATACACAGTGTTGCCCCTTTACGAACGAAAGCTTTTGTAGAAAGCGAATGTCTGTCATTCAGCGAATGCAGTTCCAAGGGGCAGTGAAAACCAGCTACAGCTTTCCGTGCTGGCAGCTTTCCTGTGGGCGCAATCGCTGGACGTTTCGAATTTGGCAGCCGGGCTCTGCGAGAGAGAAATACACAGTGTTGCCCCTGTACCAACGAAAGCTTTTGTAGAAAGCGAGTGTCTGTCTATCAGCGAATGCAGTTCCAAGGGGCAGTGAAAACCAGCTACAGCTTTCCATGCTGGCAGATTTCCTGTGGGCGCAATCGCTGGACGTTTCGAATTTGGCAGCCGGGCTCTGCGAGAGAGAAATACACAGTGTTGCCCCTGTACCAACGAAAGCTTTTGTAGAAAGCGAATGTCTGTCTATCAGCGAATGCAGTTCCAAGGGGCAGTGAAAACCAGCTACAGCTTTCCGTGCTGGCAGCTTTCCTGTGGGCGCAATCGCTGGACGTTTCGAATTTGGCAACCGGGCTCTGCGAGAGAGAAATACACAGTGTTGCCCCTTTACGAAGGCAAGGTTTTGCAGAAAGCGAATGTCTGTCTAGCAGCGAATGTAGTTCCAAGGGGCAGTGAAAACCAGCTACAGCTTTCCGTGCTGGCAGCTTTCCTGTGGGCGCAATCGCTGGACGTTTCGAATTTGGCAACCGGGCTCTGCGAGAGAGAAATACACAGTGTTGCCCCTGTACCAACGAAAGCTTTTGTAGAAAGCGAATGTCTGTCTATCAGCGAATGCAGTTCCAAGGGGCAGTGAAAACCAGCTACAGCTTTCCGTGCTGGCAGCTTTCCTGTGGGCGCAATCGCTGGACGTTTCGAATTTGGCAACCGGGCTCTGCGAGAGAGAAATACACAGTGTTGCCCCTGTACCAACGAAAGCTTTTGTAGAAAGCGAATGTCTGTCTAGCAGCGAATGTAGTTCCAAGGGGCAGTGAAAACCAGCTACAGCTTTCCATGCTGGCAGCTTTCCTGTGGGCGCACTCGCTGGACGTTTCGAATTTGGCAGCCGGGCTCTGCGAGAGAGAAATGCACAGTGTTGCGCCTTTACGAAGGCAAGGTTTTGCAGAAAGCGAGTGTCTGTCTATCAGCGAATGCAGTTCCAAGGGGCAGTGAAAACCAGCTACAGCTTTCCGTGCTGGCAGCTTTCCTGTGGGCGCAATCGCTGGACGTTTCGAATTTGGCAACCGGGCTCTGCGAGAGAGAAACAGTTCCAAGGGGCAGTGAAAACCAGCTACAGCTTTCCGTGCTGGCAGCTTTCCTGTGGGCGCAATCGCTGGACGTTTCGAATTTGGCAGGCGGGCTCTGCGAGAGAGAAATACACAGTGTTGCCCGTGTTCCAACGAAAGCTTTTGTAGAAAGCGAATGTCTGTCTATCAGCGAATGCAGTTCCAAGAGGCAGTGAAAACCAGCTACAGCTTTCCGTGCTGGCAGCTTTCCTGTGGGCGCAATCGCTGGACGTTTCGAATTTGGCAGCCGGGCTCTGCGAGAGAGAAATACACAGTGTTGCCCCTTTACGAAGGCAAGGTTTTACAGAAAGCGAATGTCTGTCTATCAGCGAATGTAGTTCCAAGAGGCAGTGAAAACCAGCTACAGCTTTCCGTGCTGGCAGCTTTCCTGTGGGCGCAATCGCTGGACGTTTCGAATTTGGCAGCCGGGCTCTGCGAGAGAGAAATACACAGTGTTGCCCCTGTACCAACGAAAGCTTTTGTAGAAAGCGAGTGTCTGTCTATCAGCGAATGCAGTTCCAAGGGGCAGTGAAAACCAGCTACAGCTTTCCATGCTGGCAGATTTCCTGTGGGCGCAATCGCTGGACGTTTCGAATTTGGCAGCCGGGCTCTGCGAGAGAGAAATACACAGTGTTGCCCCTGTACCAACGAAAGCTTTTGTAGAAAGCGAATGTCTGTCTATCAGCGAATGCAGTTCCAAGGGGCAGTGAAAACCAGCTACAGCTTTCCGTGCTGGCAGCTTTCCTGTGGGCGCAATCGCTGGACGTTTCGAATTTGGCAACCGGGCTCTGCGAGAGAGAAATACACAGTGTTGCCCCTTTACGAAGGCAAGGTTTTGCAGAAAGCGAATGTCTGTCTAGCAGCGAATGTAGTTCCAAGGGGCAGTGAAAACCAGCTACAGCTTTCCGTGCTGGCAGCTTTCCTGTGGGCGCAATCGCTGGACGTTTCGAATTTGGCAACCGGGCTCTGCGAGAGAGAAATACACAGTGTTGCCCCTGTACCAACGAAAGCTTTTGTAGAAAGCGAATGTCTGTCTATCAGCGAATGCAGTTCCAAGGGGCAGTGAAAACCAGCTACAGCTTTCCGTGCTGGCAGCTTTCCTGTGGGCGCAATCGCTGGACGTTTCGAATTTGGCAACCGGGCTCTGCGAGAGAGAAATACACAGTGTTGCCCCTGTACCAACGAAAGCTTTTGTAGAAAGCGAATGTCTGTCTAGCAGCGAATGTAGTTCCAAGGGGCAGTGAAAACCAGCTACAGCTTTCCATGCTGGCAGCTTTCCTGTGGGCGCACTCGCTGGACGTTTCGAATTTGGCAGCCGGGCTCTGCGAGAGAGAAATGCACAGTGTTGCGCCTTTACGAAGGCAAGGTTTTGCAGAAAGCGAGTGTCTGTCTATCAGCGAATGCAGTTCCAAGGGGCAGTGAAAACCAGCTACAGCTTTCCGTGCTGGCAGCTTTCCTGTGGGCGCAATCGCTGGACGTTTCGAATTTGGCAACCGGGCTCTGCGAGAGAGAAATACACAGTGTTGCCCCTGTACCAACGAAAGCTTTTGTAGAAAGCGAATGTCTGTCTATCAGCGAATGCAGTTCCAAGGGGCAGTGAAAACCAGCTACAGCTTTCCGTGCTGGCAGCTTTCCTGTGGGCGCAATCGCTGGACGTTTCGAATTTGGCAGCCGGGCTCTGCGAGAGAGAAATACACAGTGTTGCCCCTGTACCAACGAAAGCTTTTGTAGAAAGCGAATGTCTGTCTATCAGCGAATGCAGTTCCAAGGGGCAGTGAAAACCAGCTACAGCTTTCCGTGCTGGCAGCTTTCCTGTGGGCGCAATCGCTGGACGTTTCGAATTTGGCAGCCGGGCTCTGCGAGAGAGAAATACACAGTGTTGCCCCTGTACCAACGAAAGCTTTTGTAGAAAGCGTATATCTGTCTAATAGCGAATGCAGTTCCAAGGGGCAGTGAAAACCAGCTACAGCTTTCCGTGCTGGCAGCTTTCCTGTGGGCGCAATCGCTGGATGTTTCGAATTTGGCAGCCGGGCTCTGCGAGAGAGAAATACACAGTGTTGCCCCTGTACCAACGAAAGCTTTTGTAGAAAGCGAATGTCTGTCTATCAGCGAATGTAGTTCCAAGAGACAGTGAAAACCAGCTACAGCTTTCCGTGCTGGCAGCTTTCCTGTGGGCGCAATCGCTGGACGTTTCGAATTTGGCAGCCGGGCTCTGCGAGAGAGAAATACACAGTGTTGCCCCTTTACGAACGAAAGCTTTTGTAGAAAGCGAATGTCTGTCTATCAGCGAATGCAGTTCCAAGGGGCAGTGAAAACCAGCTACAGCTTTCCGTGCTGGCAGCTTTCCTGTGGGTGCAATCGCTGGACGTTTCGAATTTGGCAACCGGGCTCTGCGAGAGAGAAATACACAGTGTTGCCCCTGTACCCACGAAAGCTTTTGTAGAAAGCGAATGTCTGTCTATCAGCGAATGCAGTTCCAAGGGGCAGTGAAAACCAGCTACAGCTTTCCGTGCTGGCAGCTTTCCTGTGGGCGCAATCGCTGGACGTTTCGAATTTGGCAACCGGGCTCTGCGAGAGAGAAATACACAGTGTTGCCCCTTTACGAACGAAAGCTTTTGAAGAAAGCGAATGTCTGTCTAGCAGCGAATGCAGTTCCAAGGGGCAGTGAAAACCAGCTACAGCTTTCCGTGCTGGCAGCTTTCCTGTGGGTGCAATCGCTGGACGTTTCGAATTTGGCAACCGGGCTCTGCGAGAGAGAAATACACAGTGTTGCCCCTGTACCAACGAAAGCTTTCGTAGAAAGCGAATGTCTGTCTATCAGCGAATGCAGTTCCAAGGGGCAGTGAAAACCAGCTACAGCTTTCCGTGCTGGCAGCTTTCCTGTGGGCGCAATCGCTGGACGTTTCGAATTTGGCAACCGGGCTCTGCGAGAGAGAAATACACAGTGTTGCCCCTGTTCCAACGAAAGCTTTTGTAGAAAGCGAATGTCTGTCTATCAGCAAATGCAGTTCCAAGAGACAGTGAAAACCAGCTACAGCTTTCCGTGCTGGCAGCTTTCCTGTGGGCGCAATCGCTGGACGTTTCGAATTTGGCAGCCGGGCTCTGCGAGAGAGAAATACACAGTGTTGCCCCTTTACGAAGGCAAGGTTTTGCAGAAAGCGAATGTCTGTCTAGAAGCGAATGTAGTTCCAAGGGGCAGTGAAAACCAGCTACAGCTTTCCGTGCTGGCAGCTTTCCTGTGGGCGCAATCGCTGGACGTTTCGAATTTGGCAACCGGGCTCTGCGAGAGAGAAATACACAGTGTTGCCCCTGTACCAACGAAAGCTTTTGTAGAAAGCGAATGTCTGTCTATCAGCGAATGCAGTTCCAAGGGGCAGTGAAAACCAGCTACAGCTTTCCTTGCTGGCAGCTTTCCTGTGGGCGCAATTGCTGGACGTTTCGAATTTGGCAACCGGGCTCTGCGAGAGAGAAACAGTTCCAAGGGGCAGTGAAAACCAGCTACAGCTTTCCGTGCTGGCAGCTTTCCTGTGGGCGCAATCGCTGGACGTTTCGAATTTGGCAGGCGGGCTCTGCGAGAGAGAAATACACAGTGTTGCCCGTGTTCCAACGAAAGCTTTTGTAGAAAGCGAATGTCTGTCTATCAGCGAATGCAGTTCCAAGAGGCAGTGAAAACCAGCTACAGCTTTCCGTGCTGGCAGCTTTCCTGTGGGCGCAATCGCTGGACGTTTCGAATTTGGCAGCCGGGCTCTGCGAGAGAGAAATACACAGTGTTGCCCCTTTACGAAGGCAAGGTTTTACAGAAAGCGAATGTCTGTCTATCAGCGAATGCAGTTCCAAGGGGCAGTGAAAACCAGCTACAGCTTTCCGTGCTGGCAGCTTTCCTGTGGGTGCAATCGCTGGACGTTTCGAATTTGGCAGCCGGGCTCTGCGAGAGAGAAATACACAGTGTTGCCCCTTTACGAACGAAAGCTTTTGTAGAAAGCGAATGTCTGTCTATCAGCGAATGCAGTTCCAAGGGGCAGTGAAAACCAGCTACAGCTTTCCGTGCTGGCAGCTTTCCTGTGGGCGCAATCGCTGGACGTTTCGAATTTGGCAGCCGGGCTCTGCGAGAGAGAAATACACAGTGTTGCCCCTGTACCAACGAAAGCTTTTGTAGAAAGCGAGTGTCTGTCTATCAGCGAATGCAGTTCCAAGGGGCAGTGAAAACCAGCTACAGCTTTCCATGCTGGCAGATTTCCTGTGGGCGCAATCGCTGGACGTTTCGAATTTGGCAGCCGGGCTCTGCGAGAGAGAAATACACAGTGTTGCCCCTGTACCAACGAAAGCTTTTGTAGAAAGCGAATGTCTGTCTATCAGCGAATGCAGTTCCAAGGGGCAGTGAAAACCAGCTACAGCTTTCCGTGCTGGCAGCTTTCCTGTGGGCGCAATCGCTGGACGTTTCGAATTTGGCAACCGGGCTCTGCGAGAGAGAAATACACAGTGTTGCCCCTTTACGAAGGCAAGGTTTTGCAGAAAGCGAATGTCTGTCTAGCAGCGAATGTAGTTCCAAGGGGCAGTGAAAACCAGCTACAGCTTTCCGTGCTGGCAGCTTTCCTGTGGGCGCAATCGCTGGACGTTTCGAATTTGGCAACCGGGCTCTGCGAGAGAGAAATACACAGTGTTGCCCCTGTACCAACGAAAGCTTTTGTAGAAAGCGAATGTCTGTCTATCAGCGAATGCAGTTCCAAGGGGCAGTGAAAACCAGCTACAGCTTTCCGTGCTGGCAGCTTTCCTGTGGGCGCAATCGCTGGACGTTTCGAATTTGGCAACCGGGCTCTACGAGAGAGAAATACACAGTGTTGCCCCTGTACCAACGAAAGCTTTTGTAGAAAGCGAATGTCTGTCTAGCAGCGAATGTAGTTCCAAGGGGCAGTGAAAACCAGCTACAGCTTTCCATGCTGGCAGCTTTCCTGTGGGCGCAATCGCTGGACGTTTCGAATTTGGCAGCCGGGCTCTGCGAGAGAGAAATGCACAGTGTTGCGCCTTTACGAAGGCAAGGTTTTGCAGAAAGCGAGTGTCTGTCTATCAGCGAATGCAGTTCCAAGGGGCAGTGAAAACCAGCTACAGCTTTCCGTGCTGGCAGCTTTCCTGTGGGCGCAATCGCTGGACGTTTCGAATTTGGCAACCGGGCTCTGCGAGAGAGAAATACACAGTGTTGCCCCTGTACCAACGAAAGCTTTTGTAGAAAGCGAATGTCTGTCTATCAGCGAATGCAGTTCCAAGGGGCAGTGAAAACCAGCTACAGCTTTCCGTGCTGGCAGCTTTCCTGTGGGCGCAATCGCTGGACGTTTCGAATTTGGCAGCCGGGCTCTGCGAGAGAGAAATACACAGTGTTGCCCCTGTACCAACGAAAGCTTTTGTAGAAAGCGAATGTCTGTCTATCAGCGAATGCAGTTCCAAGGGGCAGTGAAAACCAGCTACAGCTTTCCGTGCTGGCAGCTTTCCTGTGGGCGCAATCGCTGGACGTTTCGAATTTGGCAGCCGGGCTCTGCGAGAGAGAAATACACAGTGTTGCCCCTTTGCGAACGAAAGCTTTTGTAGAAAGCGAATGTCTGTCTATCAGCGAATGCAGTTCCAAGGGGCAGTGAAAACCAGCTACAGCTTTCCGTGCTGGCAGCTTTCCTGTGGGCGCAATCGCTGGACGTTTCGAATTTGGCAGGCGGGCTCTGCGAGAGAGAAATACACAGTGTTGCCCCTGTACCAACGAAAGCTTTTGTAGAAAGCGTATATCTGTCTAATAGCGAATGCAGTTCCAAGGGGCAGTGAAAACCAGCTACAGCTTTCCGTGCTGGCAGCTTTCCTGTGGGCGCAATCGCTGGATGTTTCGAATTTGGCAGCCGGGCTCTGCGAGAGAGAAATACACAGTGTTGCCCCTGTACCAACGAAAGCTTTTGTAGAAAGCGAATGTCTGTCTATCAGCGAATGTAGTTCCAAGAGACAGTGAAAACCAGCTACAGCTTTCCGTGCTGGCAGCTTTCCTGTGGGCGCAATCGCTGGACGTTTCGAATTTGGCAGCCGGGCTCTGCGAGAGAGAAATACACAGTGTTGCCCCTTTACGAACGAAAGCTTTTGTAGAAAGCGAATGTCTGTCTATCAGCGAATGCAGTTCCAAGGGGCAGTGAAAACCAGCTACAGCTTTCCGTGCTGGCAGCTTTCCTGTGGGTGCAATCGCTGGACGTTTCGAATTTGGCAACCGGGCTCTGCGAGAGAGAAATACACAGTGTTGCCCCTGTACCCACGAAAGCTTTTGTAGAAAGCGAATGTCTGTCTATCAGCGAATGCAGTTCCAAGGGGCAGTGAAAACCAGCTACAGCTTTCCGTGCTGGCAGCTTTCCTGTGGGCGCAATCGCTGGACGTTTCGAATTTGGCAACCGGGCTCTGCGAGAGAGAAATACACAGTGTTGCCCCTTTACGAACGAAAGCTTTTGAAGAAAGCGAATGTCTGTCTAGCAGCGAATGCAGTTCCAAGGGGCAGTGAAAACCAGCTACAGCTTTCCGTGCTGGCAGCTTTCCTGTGGGTGCAATCGCTGGACGTTTCGAATTTGGCAACCGGGCTCTGCGAGAGAGAAATACACAGTGTTGCCCCTGTACCAACGAAAGCTTTCGTAGAAAGCGAATGTCTGTCTATCAGCGAATGCAGTTCCAAGGGGCAGTGAAAACCAGCTACAGCTTTCCGTGCTGGCAGCTTTCCTGTGGGCGCAATCGCTGGACTTTTCGAATTTGGTAACCGGGCTCTGCGAGAGAGAAATACACAGTGTTGCCCCTTTACGAAGGCAAGGTTTTGCAGAAAGCGAATGTCTGTCTAGCAGCGAATGTAGTTCCAAGAGACAGTGAAAACCAGCTACAGCTTTCCGTGCTGGCAGCTTTCCTGTGGGCGCAATCGCTGGACGTTTCGAATTTGGCAGCCGGGCTCTGCGAGAGAGAAATACACAGTGTTGCCCCTGTACCAACGAAAGCTTTTGTAGAAAGCGAATGTCTGTCTATCAGCGAATGCAGTTCCAAGAGATAGTGAAATCCAGCTACAGCTTTCCGTGCTGGCAGCTTTCCTGTGGGCGCAATCGCTGGACGTTTCGAATTTGGCAACCGGGCTCTGCGAGAGAGAAATACACAGTGTTGCCCCTTTACGAAGGCAAGGTTTTGCAGAAAGCGAATGTCTGTCTATCAGCGAATGTAGTTCCAAGGGGCAGTGAAAACCAGCTACAGCTTTCCGTGCTGGCAGCTTTCCTGTGGGCGCAATCGCTGGACGTTTCGAATTTGGCAACCGGGCTCTGCGAGAGAGAAATACAAAGTGTTGCCCCTGTACCAACGAAAGCTTTTGTAGAAAGCGAATGTCTGTCTATCAGCGAATGCAGTTCCAAGGGGCAGTGAAAACCAGCTACAGCTTTCCGTGCTGGCAGCTTTCCTGTGGGCGCAATCGCTGGACGTTTCGAATTTGGCAACCGGGCTCTGCGAGAGAGAAATACACAGTGTTGCCCCTGTACCAAAGAAAGCTTTTGTAGAAAGCGAATGTCTGTCTATCAGCGAATGCAGTTCCAAGGGGCAGTGAAAACCAGCTACAGCTTTCCTTGCTGGCAGCTTTCCTGTGGGCGCAATCGCTGGACGTTTTGAATTTGGTAACCGGGCTCTGCGAGAGAGAAATACACAGTGTTGCCCCTGTTCCAACGAAAGCTTTTGTAGAAAGCGAATGTCTGTCTATCAGCAAATGCAGTTCCAAGGGGCAGTGAAAACCAGCTACAGCTTTCCGTGCTGGCAGCTTTCCTGTGGGCGCAATCGCTGGACGTTTCGAATTTGGCAACCGGGCTCTGCGAGAGAGAAATACACAGTGTTGCCCCTGTACCAACGAAAGCTTTTGTAGAAAGCGAATGTCTGTCTAGCAGCGAATGCATTTCCAAGGGGCAGTGAAAACCAGCTACAGCTTTCCGTGCTGGCAGCTTTCCTGTGGGCGCAATCGCTGGACGTTTCGAATTTGGCAACCGGGCTCTGCGAGAGAGAAATACACATTGTTGCCCCTGTACCAACGAAAGCTTTTGTAGAAAGCGAATGTCTGTCTATCAGCGAATGCAGTTCCAAGGGGCAGTGAAAACCAGCTACAGCTTTCCGTGCTGGCAGCTTTCATGTGGGCGCAATTGCTGGACGTTTCGAATTTGGCAACCGGGCTCTGCGAGAGAGAAATACACAGTGTTGCCCCTGTTCCAACGAAAGCTTTTGTAGAAAGCGAATGTCTGTCTATCAGCAAATGCAGTTCCAAGAGACAGTGAAAACCAGCTACAGCTTTCCGTGCTGGCAGCTTTCCTGTGGGCGCAATCGCTGGACGTTTCGAATTTGGCAGCCGGGCTCTGCGAGAGAGAAATACACAGTGTTGCCCCTTTACGAAGGCAAGGTTTTGCAGAAAGCGAATGTCTGTCTATCAGCGAATGTAGTTCCAAGAGGCAGTGAAAACCAGCTACAGCTTTCCGTGCTGGCAGCTTTCCTGTGGGCGCAATCGCTGGACGTTTCGAATTTGGCAGCCGGGCTCTGCGAGAGAGAAATACACAGTGTTGCCCCTTTACGAAGGCAAGGTTTTGCAGAAAGCGAATGTCTGTCTAGAAGCGAATGTAGTTCCAAGGGGCAGTGAAAACCAGCTACAGCTTTCCGTGCTGGCAGCTTTCCTGTGGGCGCAATCGCTGGACGTTTCGAATTTGGCAACCGGGCTCTGCGAGAGAGAAATACACAGTGTTGCCCCTGTACCAACGAAAGCTTTTGTAGAAAGCGAATGTCTGTCTATCAGCGAATGCAGTTCCAAGGGGCAGTGAAAACCAGCTACAGCTTTCCTTGCTGGCAGCTTTCCTGTGGGCGCAATTGCTGGACGTTTCGAATTTGGCAACCGGGCTCTGCGAGAGAGAAACAGTTCCAAGGGGCAGTGAAAACCAGCTACAGCTTTCCGTGCTGGCAGCTTTCCTGTGGGCGCAATCGCTGGACGTTTCGAATTTGGCAGGCGGGCTCTGCGAGAGAGAAATACACAGTGTTGCCCGTGTTCCAACGAAAGCTTTTGTAGAAAGCGAATGTCTGTCTATCAGCGAATGCAGTTCCAAGAGGCAGTGAAAACCAGCTACAGCTTTCCGTGCTGGCAGCTTTCCTGTGGGCGCAATCGCTGGACGTTTCGAATTTGGCAGCCGGGCTCTGCGAGAGAGAAATACACAGTGTTGCCCCTTTACGAAGGCAAGGTTTTACAGAAAGCGAATGTCTGTCTATCAGCGAATGCAGTTCCAAGGGGCAGTGAAAACCAGCTACAGCTTTCCGTGCTGGCAGCTTTCCTGTGGGTGCAATCGCTGGACGTTTCGAATTTGGCAGCCGGGCTCTGCGAGAGAGAAATACACAGTGTTGCCCCTTTACGAACGAAAGCTTTTGTAGAAAGCGAATGTCTGTCTATCAGCGAATGCAGTTCCAAGGGGCAGTGAAAACCAGCTACAGCTTTCCGTGCTGGCAGCTTTCCTGTGGGCGCAATCGCTGGACGTTTCGAATTTGGCAGCCGGGCTCTGTGAGAGAGAAATACACAGTGTTGCCCCTGTACCAACGAAAGCTTTTGTAGAAAGCGAGTGTCTGTCTATCAGCGAATGCAGTTCCAAGGGGCAGTGAAAACCAGCTACAGCTTTCCATGCTGGCAGCTTTCCTGTGGGCGCAATCGCTGGACGTTTCGAATTTGGCAGCCGGGCTCTGCGAGAGAGAAATACACAGTGTTGCCCCTGTACCAACGAAAGCTTTTGTAGAAAGCGAATGTCTGTCTATCAGCGAATGCAGTTCCAAGGGGCAGTGAAAACCAGCTACAGCTTTCCGTGCTGGCAGCTTTCCTGTGGGCGCAATCGCTGGACGTTTCGAATTTGGCAACCGGGCTCTGCGAGAGAGAAATACACAGTGTTGCCCCTTTACGAAGGCAAGGTTTTGCAGAAAGCGAATGTCTGTCTAGCAGCGAATGTAGTTCCAAGGGGCAGTGAAAACCAGCTACAGCTTTCCGTGCTGGCAGCTTTCCTGTGGGCGCAATCGCTGGACGTTTCGAATTTGGCAACCGGGCTCTGCGAGAGAGAAATACACAGTGTTGCCCCTGTACCAACGAAAGCTTTTGTAGAAAGCGAATGTCTGTCTATCAGCGAATGCAGTTCCAAGGGGCAGTGAAAACCAGCTACAGCTTTCCGTGCTGGAAGCTTTCCTGTGGGCGCAATCGCTGGACGTTTCGAATTTGGCAACCGGGCTCTGCGAGAGAGAAATACACAGTGTTGCCCCTGTACCAACGAAAGCTTTTGTAGAAAGCGAATGTCTGTCTAGCAGCGAATGTAGTTCCAAGGGGCAGTGAAAACCAGCTACAGCTTTCCATGCTGGCAGCTTTCCTGTGGGCGCAATCGCTGGACGTTTCGAATTTGGCAGCCGGGCTCTGCGAGAGAGAAATGCACAGTGTTGCGCCTTTACGAAGGCAAGGTTTTGCAGAAAGCGAGTGTCTGTCTATCAGCGAATGCAGTTCCAAGGGGCAGTGAAAACCAGCTACAGCTTTCCGTGCTGGCAGCTTTCCTGTGGGCGCAATCGCTGGACGTTTCGAATTTGGCAACCGGGCTCTGCGAGAGAGAAATACACAGTGTTGCCCCTGTACCAACGAAAGCTTTTGTAGAAAGCGAATGTCTGTCTATCAGCGAATGCAGTTCCAAGGGGCAGTGAAAACCAGCTACAGCTTTCCGTGCTGGCAGCTTTCCTGTGGGCGCAATCGCTGGACGTTTCGAATTTGGCAGCCGGGCTCTGCGAGAGAGAAATACACAGTGTTGCCCCTGTACCAACGAAAGCTTTTGTAGAAAGCGAATGTCTGTCTATCAGCGAATGCAGTTCCAAGGGGCAGTGAAAACCAGCTACAGCTTTCCGTGCTGGCAGCTTTCCTGTGGGCGCAATCGCTGGACGTTTCGAATTTGGCAGCCGGGCTCTGCGAGAGAGAAATACACAGTGTTGCCCCTTTACGAACGAAAGCTTTTGTAGAAAGCGAATGTCTGTCTATCAGCGAATGCAGTTCCAAGGGGCAGTGAAAACCAGCTACAGCTTTCCGTGCTGGCAGCTTTCCTGTGGGCGCAATCGCTGGACGTTTCGAATTTGGCAGGCGGGCTCTGCGAGAGAGAAATACACAGTGTTGCCCCTGTACCAACGAAAGCTATTGTAGAAAGCGTATGTCTGTCTAATAGCGAATGCAGTTCCAAGGGGCAGTGAAAACCAGCTACAGCTTTCCGTGCTGGCAGCTTTCCTGTGGGTGCAATCGCTGGATGTTTTGAATTTGGCAGCCGGGCTCTGCGAGAGAGAAATACACAGTGTTGCCCCTGTACCAACGAAAGCTTTTGTAGAAAGCGAATGTCTGTCTATCAGCGAATGTAGTTCCAAGAGACAGTGAAAACCAGCTACAGCTTTCCGTGCTGGCAGCTTTCCTGTGGGCGCAATCGCTGGACGTTTTGAATTTGGCAACCGGGCTCTGCGAGAGAGAAATACACAGTGTTGCCCCTTTACGAACGAAAGCTTTTGTAGAAAGCGAATGTCTGTCTATCAGCGAATGCAGTTCCAAGGGGCAGTGAAAACCAGCTACAGCTTTCCGTGCTGGCAGATTTCCTGTGGGTGCAATCGCTGGACGTTTCGAATTTGGCAACCGGGCTCTGCGAGAGAGAAATACACAGTGTTGCCCCTGTACCCACGAAAGCTTTTGTAGAAAGCGAATGTCTGTCTATCAGCGAATGCAGTTCCAAGGGGCAGTGAAAACCAGCTACAGCTTTCCTTGCTGGCAGCTTTCCTGTGGGCGCAATCGCTGGACGTTTCGAATTTGGCAACCGGGCTCTGCGAGAGAGAAATACACAGTGTTGCCCCTTTACGAACGAAAGCTTTTGAAGAAAGCGAATGTCTGTCTAGCAGCGAATGCAGTTCCAAGGGGCAGTGAAAACCAGCTACAGCTTTCCGTGCTGGCAGCTTTCCTGTGGGTGCAATCGCTGGACGTTTCGAATTTGGCAACCGGGCTCTGCGAGAGAGAAATACACAGTGTTGCCCCTGTACCAACGAAAGCTTTCGTAGAAAGCGAATGTCTGTCTATCAGCCAATGCAGTTCCAAGGGGCAGTGAAAACCAGCTACAGCTTTCCGTGCTGGCAGCTTTCCTGTGGGCGCAATCGCTGGACGTTTCGAATTTGGCAGGCGGGCTCTGCGAGAGAGAAATACACAGTGTTGCCCCTGTACCAAAGAAAGCTTTTGTAGAAAGCGAATGTCTGTCTATCAGCGAATGCAGTTCCAAGGGGCAGTGAAAACCAGCTACATCTTTCCTTGCTGGCAGCTTTCCTGTGGGCGCAATCGCTGGACGTTTTGAATTTGGTAACTGGGCTCTGCGAGAGAGAAATACACAGTGTTGCCCCTGTTCCAACGAAAGCTTTTGTAGAAAGCGAATGTCTGTCTATCAGCAAATGCAGTTCCAAGAGACAGTGAAAACCAGCTACAGCTTTCCGTGCTGGCAGCTTTCCTGTGGGCGCAATCGCTGGACGTTTCGAATTTGGCAGCCGGGCTCTGCGAGAGAGAAATACACAGTGTTGCCCCTTTACGAACGAAAGCTTTTGTAGAAATCGAGTGTCTGTCTATCAGCGAATGCAGTTCCAAGGGGCAGTGAAAACCAGCTACATCTTTCCGTGCTGGCAGCTTTCCTGTGGGCGCAATCGCTGGACGTTTCGAATTTGGCAACCGAGCTCTGCGAGAGAGAAATACACAGTGTTGCCCCTGTTCCAACGAAAGCTTTTGTAGAAAGCGAATGTCTGTCTATCAGCAAATGCAGTTCCAAGAGACAGTGAAAACCAGCTACAGCTTTCCGTGCTGGCAGCTTTCCTGTGGGCGCAATCGCTGGACTTTTCGAATTTGGTAACCGGGCTCTGCGAGAGAGAAATACACAGTGTTGCCCCTTTACGAAGGCAAGGTTTTGCAGAAAGCGAATGTCTGTCTATCAGCGAATGTAGTTCCAAGAGACAGTGAAAACCAGCTACAGCTTTCCGTGCTGGCAGCTTTCCTGTGGGCGCAATCGCTGGACGTTTCGAATTTGGCAACCGGGCTCTGCGAGAGAGAAATACACAGTGTTGCCCCTGTACCAACGAAAGCTTTTGTAGAAAGCGAATGTCTGTCTATCAGCGAATGCAGTTCCAAGGGGCAGTGAAAACCAGCTACAGCTTTCCGTGCTGGCAGCTTTCCTGTGGGCGCAATCGCTGGACGTTTCGAATTTGGCAACCGGGCTCTGCGAGAGAGAAATACACAGTGTTGCCCCTTTACGAAGGCAAGGTTTTGCAGAAAGCGAATGTCTGTCTATCAGCGAATGTAGTTCCAAGGGGCAGTGAAAACCAGCTACAGCTTTCCGTGCTGGCAGCTTTCCTGTGGGCGCAATCGCTGGACGTTTCGAATTTGGCAACCGGGCTCTGCGAGAGAGAAATACAAAGTGTTGCCCCTGTACCAACGAAAGCTTTTGTAGAAAGCGAATGTCTGTCTATCAGCGAATGCAGTTCCAAGGGGCAGTGAAAACCAGCTACAGCTTTCCGTGCTGGCAGCTTTCCTGTGGGCGCAATCGCTGGACGTTTCGAATTTGGCAACCGGGCTCTGCGAGAGAGAAATACACAGTGTTGCCCCTGTACCAAAGAAAGCTTTTGTAGAAAGCGAATGTCTGTCTATCAGCGAATGCAGTTCCAAGGGGCAGTGAAAACCAGCTACAGCTTTCCTTGCTGGCAGCTTTCCTGTGGGCGCAATCGCTGGACGTTTTGAATTTGGCAGCCGGGCTCTGCGAGAGAGAAATACACAGTGTTGCCCCTTTAAAAACGAAAGCTTTTGTAGAAAGCGAGTGTCTGTCTATCAGCGAATGCAGTTCCAAGGGGCAGTGAAAACCAGCTACAGCTTTCCGTGCTGGCAGCTTTCCTGTGGGCGCAATCGCTGGACGTTTCGAATTTGGCAGCCGGGCTCTGCGAGAGAGAAATACACAGTGTTGCCCCTTTACGAACGAAAGCTTTTGTAGAAAGCGAGTGTCTGTCTATCAGCGAATGCAGTTCCAAGGGGCAGTGAAAACCAGCTACATCTTTCCGTGCTGGCAGCTTTCCTGTGGGCGCAATCGCTGGACGTTTCGAATTTGGCAACCGAGCTCTGCGAGAGAGAAATACACAGTGTTGCCCCTGTTCCAACGAAAGCTTTTGTAGAAAGCGAATGTCTGTCTATCAGCAAATGCAGTTCCAAGAGACAGTGAAAACCAGCTACAGCTTTCCGTGCTGGCAGCTTTCCTGTGGGCGCAATCGCTGGACTTTTCGAATTTGGTAACCGGGCTCTGCGAGAGAGAAATACAAAGTGTTGCCCCTGTACCAAAGAAAGCTTTTGTAGAAAGCGAATGTCTGTCTATCAGCGAATGCAGTTCCAAGGGGCAGTGAAAACCAGCTACAGCTTTCCTTGCTGGCAGCTTTCCTGTGGGCGCAATCGCTGGACGTTTTGAATTTGGTAACCGGGCTCTGCGAGAGAGAAATACACAGTGTTGCCCCTGTTCCAACGAAAGCTTTTGTAGAAAGCGAATGTCTGTCTATCAGCAAATGCAGTTCCAAGGGGCAGTGAAAACCAGCTACAGCTTTCCGTGCTGGCAGCTTTCCTGTGGGCGCAATCGCTGGACTTTTCGAATTTGGTAACCGGGCTCTGCGAGAGAGAAATACACAGTGTTGCCCCTTTACGAAGGCAAGGTTTTGCAGAAAGCGAATGTCTGTCTAGCAGCGAATGTAGTTCCAAGAGACAGTGAAAACCAGCTACAGCTTTCCGTGCTGGCAGCTTTCCTGTGGGCGCAATCGCTGGACGTTTCGAATTTGGCAGCCGGGCTCTGCGAGAGAGAAATACACAGTGTTGCCCCTGTACCAACGAAAGCTTTTGTAGAAAGCGAATGTCTGTCTATCAGCGAATGCAGTTCCAAGAGATAGTGAAATCCAGCTACAGCTTTCCGTGCTGGCAGCTTTCCTGTGGGCGCAATCGCTGGACGTTTCGAATTTGGCAACCGGGCTCTGCGAGAGAGAAATACACAGTGTTGCCCCTTTACGAAGGCAAGGTTTTGCAGAAAGCGAATGTCTGTCTATCAGCGAATGTAGTTCCAAGGGGCAGTGAAAACCAGCTACAGCTTTCCGTGCTGGCAGCTTTCCTGTGGGCGCAATCGCTGGACGTTTCGAATTTGGCAACCGGGCTCTGCGAGAGAGAAATACAAAGTGTTGCCCCTGTACCAACGAAAGCTTTTGTAGAAAGCGAATGTCTGTCTATCAGCGAATGCAGTTCCAAGGGGCAGTGAAAACCAGCTACAGCTTTCCGTGCTGGCAGCTTTCCTGTGGGCGCAATCGCTGGACGTTTCGAATTTGGCAACCGGGCTCTGCGAGAGAGAAATACACAGTGTTGCCCCTGTACCAAAGAAAGCTTTTGTAGAAAGCGAATGTCTGTCTATCAGCGAATGCAGTTCCAAGGGGCAGTGAAAACCAGCTACAGCTTTCCTTGCTGGCAGCTTTCCTGTGGGCGCAATCGCTGGACGTTTTGAATTTGGTAACCGGGCTCTGCGAGAGAGAAATACACAGTGTTGCCCCTGTTCCAACGAAAGCTTTTGTAGAAAGCGAATGTCTGTCTATCAGCAAATGCAGTTCCAAGGGGCAGTGAAAACCAGCTACAGCTTTCCGTGCTGGCAGCTTTCCTGTGGGCGCAATCGCTGGACTTTTCGAATTTGGTAACCGGGCTCTGCGAGAGAGAAATACACAGTGTTGCCCCTTTACGAAGGCAAGGTTTTGCAGAAAGCGAGTGTCTGTCTATCAGCGAATGTAGTTGCAAGGGGCAGTGAAAACCAGCTACAGCTTTCCGTGCTGGCAGCTTTCCTGTGGGCGCAATCGCTGGACGTTTCGAATTTGGCAACCGGGCTCTGCGAGAGAGAAATACACAGTGTTGCCCCTGTTCCAACGAAAGCTTTTGTAGAAAGCGAATGTCTGTCTATCAGCAAATGCAGTTCCAAGAGACAGTGAAAACCAGCTACAGCTTTCCGTGCTGGCAGCTTTCCTGTGGGCGCAATCGCTGGACGTTTCGAATTTGGCAGCCGGGCTCTGCGAGAGAGAAATACACAGTGTTGCCCCTTTACGAAGGCAAGGTTTTGCAGAAAGCGAATGTCTGTCTATCAGCGAATGTAGTTCCAAGAGGCAGTGAAAACCAGCTACAGCTTTCCGTGCTGGCAGCTTTCCTGTGGGCGCAATCGCTGGACGTTTCGAATTTGGCAGCCGGGCTCTGCGAGAGAGAAATACACAGTGTTGCCCCTTTACGAAGGCAAGGTTTTGCAGAAAGCGAATGTCTGTCTAGAAGCGAATGTAGTTCCAAGGGGCAGTGAAAACCAGCTACAGCTTTCCGTGCTGGCAGCTTTCCTGTGGGCGCAATCGCTGGACGTTTCGAATTTGGCAACCGGGCTCTGCGAGAGAGAAATACACAGTGTTGCCCCTGTACCAACGAAAGCTTTTGTAGAAAGCGAATGTCTGTCTATCAGCGAATGCAGTTCCAAGGGGCAGTGAAAACCAGCTACAGCTTTCCTTGCTGGCAGCTTTCCTGTGGGCGCAATTGCTGGACGTTTCGAATTTGGCAACCGGGCTCTGCGAGAGAGAAACAGTTCCAAGGGGCAGTGAAAACCAGCTACAACTTTCCGTGCTGGCAGCTTTCCTGTGGGCGCAATCGCTGGACGTTTCGAATTTGGCAGGCGGGCTCTGCGAGAGAGAAATACACAGTGTTGCCCGTGTTCCAACGAAAGCTTTTGTAGAAAGCGAATGTCTGTCTATCAGCGAATGCAGTTCCAAGAGGCAGTGAAAACCAGCTACAGCTTTCCGTGCTGGCAGCTTTCCTGTGGGCGCAATCGCTGGACGTTTCGAATTTGGCAGCCGGGCTCTGCGAGAGAGAAATACATAGTGTTGCCCCTTTACGAAGGCAAGGTTTTACAGAAAGCGAATGTCTGTCTATCAGCGAATGCAGTTCCAAGGGGCAGTGAAAACCAGCTACAGCTTTCCGTGCTGGCAGCTTTCCTGTGGGTGCAATCGCTGGACGTTTCGAATTTGGCAGCCGGGCTCTGCGAGAGAGAAATACACAGTGTTGCCCCTTTACGAACGAAAGCTTTTGTAGAAAGCGAATGTCTGTCTATCAGCGAATGCAGTTCCAAGGGGCAGTGAAAACCAGCTACAGCTTTCCGTGCTGGCAGCTTTCCTGTGGGCGCAATCGCTGGACGTTTCGAATTTGGCAGCCGGGCTCTGCGAGAGAGAAATACACAGTGTTGCCCCTGTACCAACGAAAGCTTTTGTAGAAAGCGAGTGTCTGTCTATCAGCGAATGCAGTTCCAAGGGGCAGTGAAAACCAGCTACAGCTTTCCGTGCTGGCAGCTTTCCTGTGGGCGCAATCGCTGGACGTTTCGAATTTGGCAGCCGGGCTCTGCGAGAGAGAAATACACAGTGTTGCCCCTGTACCAACGAAAGCTTTTGTAGAAAGCGAATGTCTGTCTATCAGCGAATGCAGTTCCAAGAGATAGTGAAATCCAGCTACAGCTTTCCGTGCTGGCAGCTTTCCTGTGGGCGCAATCGCTGGACGTTTCGAATTTGGCAACCGGGCTCTGCGAGAGAGAAATACACAGTGTTGCCCCTTTACGAAGGCAAGGTTTTGCAGAAAGCGAATGTCTGTCTAGCAGCGAATGTAGTTCCAAGGGGCAGTGAAAACCAGCTACAGCTTTCCTTGCTGGCAGCTTTCCTGTGGGCGCAATCGCTGGACGTTTCGAATTTGGCAGCCGGGCTCTGCGAGAGAGAAATACACAGTGTTGCCCCTTTACGAACGAAAGCTTTTGTAGAAAGCGAATGTCTGTCTATCAGCCAATGCAGTTCCAAGGGGCAGTGAAAACCAGCTACAGCTTTCCGTGCTGGCAGCTTTCCTGTGGGCGCAATCGCTGGACGTTTCGAATTTGGCAACCGGGCTCTGCGAGAGAGAAATACACAGTGTTGCCCCTGTACCAACGAAAGCTTTTGTAGAAAGCGAATGTCTGTCTATCAGCGAATGCAGTTCCAAGGGGCAGTGAAAACCAGCTACAGCTTTCCGTGCTGGAAGCTTTCCTGTGGGCGCAATCGCTGGAGGTTTCATATTTGGCAGCCGGGCTCTGCGAGAGAGAAATACACAGTGTTGCCCCTTTACGAAGGCAAGGTTTTACAGAAAGCGAATGTCTGTCTAGCAGCGAATGTAGTTCCAAGAGACAGTGAAAACCAGCTACAGCTTTCCGTGCTGGCAGATTTCCTGTGGGCGCAATCGCTGGACGTTTCGAATTTGGCAACCGGGCTCTGCGAGAGAGAAATACACAGTGTTGCCCCTTTACGAACG
The DNA here is from genome assembly GCF_035582795.1 of Mycteria americana. Lineage (NCBI taxonomy): Eukaryota > Metazoa > Chordata > Aves > Ciconiiformes > Ciconiidae > Mycteria > Mycteria americana. Next base: position 88,282,269 of record NC_134365.1, read on the forward strand.
AAAGCTTTTGTAGAAAGCGAATGTCTGTCTATCAGCGAATGCAGTTCCAAGGGGCAGTGAAAACCAGCTACAGCTTTCCGTGCTGGCAGCTTTCCTGTGGGCGCAATCGCTGGACGTTTCGAATTTGGCAACCGGGCTCTGCGAGAGAGAAATACACAGTGTTGCCCCTGTACCAACGAAAGCTTTTGTAGAAAGCGAATGTCTGTCTATCAGCGAATGCAGTTCCAAGGGGCAGTGAAAACCAGCTACAGCTTTCCGTGCTGGCAGCTTTCCTGTGGGTGCAATCGCTGGACGTTTCGAATTTGGCAACCGGGCTCTGCGAGAGAGAAATACACAGTGTTGCCCCTGTACCAACGAAAGCTTTTGTAGAAAGCGAATGTCTGTCTATCAGCGAATGCAGTTCCAAGGGGCAGTGAAAACCAGCTACAGCTTTCCTTGCTGGCAGCTTTCCTGTGGGCGCAATCGCTGGACGTTTCGAATTTGGCAACCGGGCTCTGCGAGAGAGAAATACACAGTGTTGCCCCTGTACCAACGAAAGCTTTTGTAGAAAGCTAATGTCTGTCTATCAGCGAATGCAGTTCCAAGGGGCAGTGAAAACCAGCTACAGCTTTCCGTGCTGGCAGCTTTCCTGTGGGCGCAATCGCTGGACGTTTCGAATTTGGCAGCCGGGCTCTGCGAGAGAGAAATACACAGTGTTGCCCCTTTACGAACGAAAGCTTTTGTAGAAAGCGAATGTCTATCTATCAGCGAATGCAGTTCCAAGGGGCAGTGAAAACCAGCTACAGCTTTCCTTGCTGGCAGCTTTCCTGTGGGCGCAATCGCTGGACGTTTTGAATTTGGCAACCGGGCTCTGCGAGAGAGAAATACAAAGTGTTGCCCCTTTACGAAGGCAAGGTTTTGCAGAAAGCGAATGTCTGTCTAGCAGCGAATGTAGTTCCAAGGGGCAGTGAAAACCAGCTACAGCTTTCCGTTCTGGCAGCTTTCCTGTGGGCGCAATCGCTGGACGTTTCGAATTTGGCAGCCGGGCTCTGCGAGAGAGAAATACACAGTGTTGCCCCTTTACGAAGGCAAGGTTTTGCAGAAAGCGAATGTCTGTCTATCAGCGAATGTAGTTCCAAGAGACAGTGAAAACCAGCTACAGCTTTCCGTGCTGGCAGCTTTCCTGTGGGCGCAATCGCTGGACGTTTCGAATTTGGCAACCGGGCTCTGCGAGAGAGAAATACACAGTGTTGCCCTTGTTCCAACGAAAGCTTTTGTAGAAAGCGAATGTCTGTCTATCAGCAAATGCAGTTCCAAGAGACAGTGAAAACCAGCTACAGCTTTCCGTGCTGGCAGCTTTCCTGTGGGCGCAATCGCTGGACGTTTCGAATTTGGCAACCGGGCTCTGCGAGAGAGAAATACACAGTATTGCCCCTTTACGAAGGCAAGGTTTTGCAGAAAGCGAATGTCTGTCTAGCAGCGAATGTAGTTCCAAGAGACAGTGAAAACCAGCTACAGCTTTCCGTGCTGGCAGCTTTCCTGTGGGCGCAATCGCTGGACGTTTCGAATTTGGCAACCGGGCTCTGCGAGAGAGAAATACACAGTGTTGCCCCTGTACCAACGAAAGCTTTTGTAGAAAGCGAATGTCTGTCTATCAGCGAATGCAGTTCCAAGGGGCAGTGAAAACCAGCTACAGCTTTCCTTGCTGGCAGCTTTCCTGTGGGCGCAATCGCTGGACGTTTCGAATTTGGCAACCGGGCTCTGCGAGAGAGAAATACACAGTGTTGCCCCTGTACCAACGAAAGCTTTTGTAGAAAGCTAATGTCTGTCTATCAGCGAATGCAGTTCCAAGGGGCAGTGAAAACCAGCTACAGCTTTCCGTGCTGGCAGCTTTCCTGTGGGCGCAATCGCTGGACGTTTCGAATTTGGCAGCCGGGCTCTGCGAGAGAGAAATACACAGTGTTGCCCCTTTACGAACGAAAGCTTTTGTAGAAAGCGAATGTCTATCTATCAGCGAATGCAGTTCCAAGGGGCAGTGAAAACCAGCTACAGCTTTCCGTGCTGGCAGCTTTCCTGTGGGCGCAATCGCTGGACGTTTTGAATTTGGCAACCGGGCTCTGCGAGAGAGAAATACAAAGTGTTGCCCCTTTACGAAGGCAAGGTTTTGCAGAAAGCGAATGTCTGTCTAGCAGCGAATGTAGTTCCAAGGGGCAGTGAAAACCAGCTACAGCTTTCCGTGCTGGCAGCTTTCCTGTGGGCGCAATCGCTGGACGTTTCTAATTTGGCAACCGGGCTCTGCGAGAGAGAAATACACAGTGTTGCCCCTGTACCAACGAAAGCTTTTGTAGAAAGCGAATGTCTGTCTATCAGCGAATGCAGTTCCAAGGGGCAGTGAAAACCAGCTACAGCTTTCCTTGCTGGCAGCTTTCCTGTGGGCGCAATCGCTGGACGTTTCGAATTTGGCAACCGGGCTCTGCGAGAGAGAAATACACAGTGTTGCCCCTGTACCAACGAAAGCTTTTGTAGAAAGCGAATGTCTGTCTAGCAGCGAATGTAGTTCCAAGGGGCAGTGAAAACCAGCTACAGCTTTCCGTGCTGGCAGCTTTCCTGTGGGCGCAATCGCTGGACGTTTCGAATTTGGCAGCCGGGCTCTGCGAGAGAGAAATACACAGTGTTGCCCCTTTACGAACGAAAGCTTTTGTAGAAAGCGAATGTCTATCTATCAGCGAATGCAGTTCCAAGGGGCAGTGAAAACCAGCTACAGCTTTCCTTGCTGGCAGCTTTCCTGTGGGCGCAATCGCTGGACGTTTCGAATTTGGCAACCGGGCTCTGCGAGAGAGAAATACACAGTGTTGCCCCTGTACCAACGAAAGCTTTTGTAGAAAGCGAATGTCTGTCTAGCAGCGAATGTAGTTCCAAGGGGCAGTGAAAACCAGCTACAGCTTTCCGTGCTGGCAGCTTTCCTGTGGGCGCAATCGCTGGACGTTTCGAATTTGGCAGCCGGGCTCTGCGAGAGAGAAATACACAGTGTTGCCCCTTTACGAACGAAAGCTTTTGTAGAAAGCGAATGTCTATCTATCAGCGAATGCAGTTCCAAGGGGCAGTGAAAACCAGCTACAGCTTTCCTTGCTGGCAGCTTTCCTGTGGGCGCAATCGCTGGACGTTTCGAATTTGGCAACCGGGCTCTGCGAGAGAGAAATACACAGTGTTGCCCCTGTACCAACGAAAGCTTTTGTAGAAAGCGAATGTCTGTCTAGCAGCGAATGTAGTTCCAAGGGGCAGTGAAAACCAGCTACTGCTTTCCGTACTGGCAGCTTTCCTGTGGACGCAATCGCTGGACGTTTCATATTTGGCAGCCGGGCTCTGCGAGAGAGAAATACACAGTGTTGCCCCTGTACCAACGAAAGCTTTTGTAGAAAGCGAATGTCTGTCTATCAGCGAATGCAGTTCCAAGGGGCAGTGAAAACCAGCTACAGCTTTCCATGCTGGCAGCTTTCCTGTGGGCGCAATCGCTGGACGTTTCGAATTTGGCAACCGGGCTCTGCGAGAGAGAAATACACAGTGTTGCCCCTGTACCAACGAAAGCTTTTGTAGAAAGCGAATGTCTGTCTATCAGCGAATGTAGTTCCAAGGGGCAGTGAAAACCAGCTACAGCTTTCCGTGCTGGCAGCTTTCCTGTGGGCGCAATCGCTGGACGTTTCGAATTTGGCAACCGGGCTCTGCGAGAGAGAAATACACAGTGTTGCCCCTTTACGAAGGCAAGGTTTTGCAGAAAGCGAATGTCTGTCTATCAGCGAATGTAGTTCCAAGAGACAGTGAAAACCAGCTACAGCTTTCCGTGCTGGCAGCTTTCCTGTGGGCGCAATCGCTGGACGTTTCGAATTTGGCAACCGGGCTCTGCGAGAGAGAAATACACAGTGTTGCCCCTTTACGAAGGCAAGGTTTTGCAGAAAGCGAATGTCTGTCTAGCAGCGAATGTAGTTCCAAGGGGCAGTGAAAACCAGCTACAGCTTTCCGTGCTGGCAGCTTTCCTGTGGGCGCAATCGCTGGACGTTTCTAATTTGGCAACCGGGCTCTGCGAGAGAGAAATACACAGTGTTGCCCCTGTACCAACGAAAGCTTTTGTAGAAAGCGAATGTCTGTCTATCAGCGAATGCAGTTCCAAGGGGCAGTGAAAACCAGCTACAGCTTTCCTTGCTGGCGGCTTTCCTGTGGGCGCAATCGCTGGACGTTTCGAATTTGGTAACTGGGCTCTGCGAGAGAGAAATACACAGTGTTGCCCCTGTTCCAACGAAAGCTTTTGTAGAAAGCGAATGTCTGTCTATCAGCGAATGCAGTTCCAAGGGGCAGTGAAAACCAGCTACAGCTTTCCGTGCTGGCAGCTTTCCTGTGGGCGCAATCGCTGGACGTTTCGAATTTGGCAGCCGGGCTCTGCGAGAGAGAAATACACAGTGTTGCCCCTGTACCAACGAAAGCTTTTGTAGAAAGCGAATGTCTGTCTATCAGCGAATGCAGTTCCAAGGGGCAGTGAAAACCAGCTACAGCTTTCCGTGCTGGCAGCTTTCCTGTGGGCGCAATCGCTGGACGTTTCGAATTTGGCAACCGGGCTCTGCGAATGAGAAATAGACAGTGTTGCCCCTGTACCAACGAAAGCTTTTGTAGAAAGCGAATGTCTGTCTATCAGCGAATGTAGTTCCGAGGGGCAGTGAAAACCAGCTACAGCTTTCCGTGCTGGCAGCTTTCCTGTGGGCGCAATCGCTGGACGTTTCGAATTTGGCAACCGGGCTCTGCGAGAGAGAAATACACAGTGTTGCCCCTTTACGAAGGCAAGGTTTTGCAGAAAGCGAATGTCTGTCTAGCAGCGAATGCAGTTCCAAGGGGCAGTGAAAACCAGCTACAGCTTTCCGTCCTGGCAGCTTTCCTGTGGGCGCAATCGCTGGACGATTCGAATTTGGCAACCGGGCTCTGCGAGAGAGAAATACACAGTGTTGCCCCTTTACGAAGGCAAGGTTTTGCAGAAAGCGAATGTCTGTCTAGCAGCAAATGTAGTTCCAAGGGGCAGTGAAAACCAGCTACAGCTTTCCGTGCTGGCAGCTTTCCTGTGGGCGCAATCGCTGGACGTTTCGAATTTGGCAGCCGGGCTCTGCGAGAGAGAAATACACAGTGTTGCCCCTGTACCAACAAAAGCTTTTGAAGAAAGCGAATGTCTGTCTATCAGCGAATGCAGTTCCAAGGGGCAGTGAAAACCAGCTACAGCTTTCCGTGCTGGCAGCTTTCCTGTGGGCGCAATCGCTGGACGTTTCGAATTTGGCAACCGGGCTCTGCGAGAGAGAAATACACAGTGTTGCCCCTGTACCAATGAAAGCTTTTGTAGAAAGCGAATGTCTGTCTATCAGCGAATGCAGTTCCAAGGGGCAGTGAAAACCAGCTACAGCTTTCCGTGCTGGCAGCTTTCCTGTGGGCGCAATCGCTGGACGTTTCGAATTTGGCAGCCGGGCTCTGCGAGAGAGAAATACACAGTGTTGCCCCTTTACGAAGGCAAGGTTTTGCAGAAAGCGAATGTCTGTCTAGCAGCGAATGTAGTTCCAAGAGACAGTGAAAACCAGCTACAGCTTTCCGTGCTGGCAGCTTTCCTGTGGGCGCAATCGCTGGACGTTTCGAATTTGGCAACCGGGCTCTGCGAGAGAGAAATACACAGTGTTGCCCCTGTACCAACGAAAGCTTTTGTAGAAAGCGAATGTCTGTCTATCAGCGAATGCAGTTCCAAGGGGCAGTGAAAACCAGCTACAGCTTTCCTTGCTGGCGGCTTTCCTGTGGGCGCAATCGCTGGACGTTTCGAATTTGGTAACTGGGCTCTGCGAGAGAGAAATACACAGTGTTGCCCCTGTTCCAACGAAAGCTTTTGTAGAAAGCGAATGTCTGTCTATCAGCGAATGCAGTTCCAAGGGGCAGTGAAAACCAGCTACAGCTTTCCGTGCTGGCAGCTTTCCTGTGGGCGCAATCGCTGGACGTTTCGAATTTGGCAGCCGGGCTCTGCGAGAGAGAAATACACAGTGTTGCCCCTGTACCAACGAAAGCTTTTGTAGAAAGCGAATGTCTGTCTATCAGCGAATGCAGTTCCAAGGGGCAGTGAAAACCAGCTACAGCTTTCCGTGCTGGCAGCTTTCCTGTGGGCGCAATCGCTGGACGTTTCGAATTTGGCAGCCGGGCTCTGCGAGAGAGAAATACACAGTGTTGCCCCTTTACGAAGGCAAGGTTTTGCAGAAAGCGAATGTCTGTCTAGCAGCGAATGTAGTTCCAAGAGACAGTGAAAACCAGCTACAGCTTTCCGTGCTGGCAGCTTTCCTGTGGGCGCAATCGCTGGACGTTTCGAATTTGGCAACCGGGCTCTGCGAGAGAGAAATACACAGTGTTGCCCCTGTACCAACGAAAGCTTTTGTAGAAAGCGAATGTCTGTCTATCAGCGAATGCAGTTCCAAGGGGCAGTGAAAACCAGCTACAGCTTTCCGTGCTGGCAGCTTTCCTGTGGGCGCAATCGCTGGACGTTTCGAATTTGGCAACCGGGCTCTGCGAGAGAGAAATACACAGTGTTGCCCCTGTACCAATGAAAGCTTTTGTAGAAAGCGAATGTCTGTCTATCAGCGAATGCAGTTCCAAGGGGCAGTGAAAACCAGCTACAGCTTTCCGTGCTGGCAGCTCTCCTGTGGGCGCAATCGCTGGACGTTTCGAATTTGGCAACCGGGCTCTGCGAGAGAGAAATACACAGTGTTGCCCCTTTACGAAGGCAAGGTTTTGCAGAAAGCGAATGTCTGTCTAGCAGCGAATGCAGTTCCAAGGGGCAGTGAAAACCAGCTACAGCTTTCCGTCCTGGCAGCTTTCCTGTGGGCGCAATCGCTGGACGATTCGAATTTGGCAACCGGGCTCTGCGAGAGAGAAATACACAGTGTTGCCCCTTTACGAAGGCAAGGTTTTGCAGAAAGCGAATGTCTGTCTAGCAGCAAATGTAGTTCCAAGGGGCAGTGAAAACCAGCTACAGCTTTCCGTGCTGGCAGCTTTCCTGTGGGCGCAATCGCTGGACGTTTCGAATTTGGCAGCCGGGCTCTGCGAGAGAGAAATACACAGTGTTGCCCCTGTACCAATGAAAGCTTTTGTAGAAAGCGAATGTCTGTCTATCAGCGAATGCAGTTCCAAGGGGCAGTGAAAACCAGCTACAGCTTTCCGTGCTGGCAGCTTTCCTGTGGGCGCAATCGCTGGACGTTTCGAATTTGGCAGCCGGGCTCTGCGAGAGAGAAATACACAGTGTTGCCCCTTTACGAAGGCAAGGTTTTGCAGAAAGCGAATGTCTGTCTAGCAGCGAATGTAGTTCCAAGAGACAGTGAAAACCAGCTACAGCTTTCCGTGCTGGCAGCTTTCCTGTGGGCGCAATCGCTGGACGTTTCGAATTTGGCAACCGGGCTCTGCGAGAGAGAAATACACAGTGTTGCCCCTGTTCCAACGAAAGCTTTTGTAGAAAGCGAATGTCTGTCTATCAGCGAATGCAGTTCCAAGGGGCAGTGAAAACCAGCTACAGCTTTCCTTGCTGGCGGCTTTCCTGTGGGCGCAATCGCTGGACGTTTCGAATTTGGTAACTGGGCTCTGCGAGAGAGAAATACACAGTGTTGCCCCTGTTCCAACGAAAGCTTTTGTAGAAAGCGAATGTCTGTCTATCAGCGAATGCAGTTCCAAGGGGCAGTGAAAACCAGCTACAGCTTTCCGTGCTGGCAGCTTTCCTGTGGGCGCAATCGCTGGACGTTTCGAATTTGGCAGCCGGGCTCTGCGAGAGAGAAATACACAGTGTTGCCCCTGTACCAACGAAAGCTTTTGTAGAAAGCGAATGTCTGTCTATCAGCGAATGCAGTTCCAAGGGGCAGTGAAAACCAGCTACAGCTTTCCGTGCTGGCAGCTTTCCTGTGGGCGCAATCGCTGGACGTTTCGAATTTGGCAGCCGGGCTCTGCGAGAGAGAAATACACAGTGTTGCCCCTTTACGAAGGCAAGGTTTTGCAGAAAGCGAATGTCTGTCTAGCAGCGAATGTAGTTCCAAGAGACAGTGAAAACCAGCTACAGCTTTCCGTGCTGGCAGCTTTCCTGTGGGCGCAATCGCTGGACGTTTCGAATTTGGCAACCGGGCTCTGCGAGAGAGAAATACACAGTGTTGCCCCTGTACCAACGAAAGCTTTTGTAGAAAGCGAATGTCTGTCTATCAGCGAATGCAGTTCCAAGGGGCAGTGAAAACCAGCTACAGCTTTCCGTGCTGGCAGCTTTCCTGTGGGCGCAATCGCTGGACGTTTCGAATTTGGCAACCGGGCTCTGCGAGAGAGAAATACACAGTGTTGCCCCTGTACCAATGAAAGCTTTTGTAGAAAGCGAATGTCTGTCTATCAGCGAATGCAGTTCCAAGGGGCAGTGAAAACCAGCTACAGCTTTCCGTGCTGGCAGCTCTCCTGTGGGCGCAATCGCTGGACGTTTCGAATTTGGCAGCCGGGCTCTGCGAGAGAGAAATACACAGTGTTGCCCCTTTACGAAGGCAAGGTTTTGCAGAAAGCGAATGTCTGTCTAGCAGCGAATGTAGTTCCAAGAGACAGTGAAAACCAGCTACAGCTTTCCGTGCTGGCAGCTTTCCTGTGGGCGCAATCGCTGGACGTTTCGAATTTGGCAACCGGGCTCTGCGAGAGAGAAATACACAGTGTTGCCCCTGTACCAACGAAAGCTTTTGTAGAAAGCGAATGTCTGTCTATCAGCGAATGCAGTTCCAAGGGGCAGTGAAAACCAGCTACAGCTTTCCTTGCTGGCAGCTTTCCTGTGGGCGCAATCGCTGGACGTTTCGAATTTGGCAACCGGGCTCTGCGAGAGAGAAATACACAGTGTTGCCCCTGTACCAACGAAAGCTTTTGTAGAAAGCGAATGTCTGTCTAGCAGCGAATGTAGTTCCAAGGGGCAGTGAAAACCAGCTACAGCTTTCCTTGCTGGCAGCTTTCCTGTGGGCGCAATCGCTGGACGTTTCGAATTTGGCAACCGGGCTCTGCGAGAGAGAAATACACAGTGTTGCCCCTGTACCAACGAAAGCTTTTGTAGAAAGTGAATGTCTGTCTAGCAGCGAATGTAGTTCCAAGGGGCAGTGAAAACCAGCTACTGCTTTCCGTGCTGGCAGCTTTCCTGTGGGCGCAATCGCTGGAGGTTTCATATTTGGCATCTGGGCTCTGCGAGAGAGAAATACACAGTGTTGCCCCTTTACGAAGGCAAGGTTTTACAGAAAGCGAATGTCTGTCTAGCAGCGAATGTAGTTCCAAGAGACAGTGAAAACCAGCTACAGCTTTCCGTGCTGGCAGCTTTCCTGTGGGCGCAATCGCTGGACGTTTCGAATTTGGCAACCGGGCTCTGCGAGAGAGAAATACACAGTGTTGCCCCTTTACGAAGGCAAGGTTTTGCAGAAAGCGAATGTCTGTCTAGCAGCGAATGTAGTTCCAAGGGGCAGTGAAAACCAGCTACAGCTTTCCGTGCTGGCAGCTTTCCTGTGGGTGCAATCGCTGGACGTTTCGAATTTGGCAACCGGGCTCTGCGAGAGAGAAATACACAGTGTTGCCCCTGTACCAACGAAAGCTTTTGTAGAAAGCGAATGTCTGTCTAGCAGCGAATGCATTTCCAAGGGGCAGTGAAAACCAGCTACAGCTTTCCGTGCTGGCAGCTTTCCTGTGGGCGCAATCGCTGGACGTTTCGAATTTGGCAACAGGGCTCTGCGAGAGAGAAATACACAGTGTTGCCCCTGTACCAACGAAAGCTTTTGTAGAAAGCGAATGTCTGTCTATCAGCGAATGCAGTTCCAAGGGGCAGTGAAAACCAGCTACAGCTTTCCATGCTGGCAGCTTTCCTGTGGGTGCAATTGCTGGACGTTTCGAATTTGGCAACCGGGCTCTGCGAGAGAGAAATACATAGTGTTGCCCCTGTTCCAACGAAAGCTTTTGTAGAAAGCGAATGTCTGTCTAGCAGCGAATGTAGTTCCAAGAGACAGTGAAAACCAGCTACAGCTTTCCGTGCTGGCAGCTTTCCTGTGGGCGCAATCGCTGGACGTTTCGAATTTGGCAACCGGGCTCTGCGAGAGAGAAATACACAGTGTTGCCCCTTTACGAACGAAAGCTTTTGTAGAAAGCGAATGTCTATCTATCAGCGAATGCAGTTCCAAGGGGCAGTGAAAACCAGCTACAGCTTTCCTTGCTGGCAGCTTTCCTGTGGGCGCAATCGCTGGACGTTTCGAATTTGGCAACCGGGCTCTGCGAGAGAGAAATACACAGTGTTGCCCCTGTACCAACGAAAGCTTTTGTAGAAAGCGAATGTCTGTCTAGCAGCGAATGTAGTTCCAAGGGGCAGTGAAAACCAGCTACTGCTTTCCGTGCTGGCAGCTTTCCTGTGGGCGCAATCGCTGGACGTTTCATATTTGGCAACCGGGCTCTGCGAGAGAGAAATACACAGTGTTGCCCCTTTACGAAGGCAAGGTTTTGCAGAAAGCGAATGTCTGTCTAGCAGCGAATGCAGTTCCAAGGGGCAGTGAAAACCAGCTACAGCTTTCCGTGCTGGCAGCTTTCCTGTGGGCGCAATCGCTGGACGTTTCGAATTTGGCAACCGGGCTCTGCGAGAGAGAAATACACAGTGTTGCCCCTGTACCAACGAAAGCTTTTGTAGAAAGCGAATGTCTGTCTATCAGCGAATGTAGTTCCAAGGGGCAGTGAACACCAGCTACAGCTTTCCTTGCTGGCAGCTTTCCTGTGGGTGCAATCGCTGGACGTTTCGAATTTGGTAACTGGGCTCTGCGAGAGAGAAATACACAGTGTTGCCCCTGTTCCAACGAAAGCTTTTGTAGAAAGCGAATGTCTGTCTATCAGCGAATGCAGTTCCAAGGGGCAGTGAAAACCAGCTACAGCTTTCCGTGCTGGCAGCTTTCCTGTGGGCGCAATCGCTGGACGTTTCGAATTTGGCAGCCGGGCTCTGCGAGAGAGAAATACACAGTGTTGCCCCTGTACCAACGAAAGCTTTTGTAGAAAGCGAATGTCTGTCTATCAGCGAATGGAGTTCCAAGGGGCAGTGAAAACCAGCTACAGCTTTCCGTGCTGGCAGCTTTCCTGTGGGCGCAATCGCTGGACGTTTCGAATTTGGCAACCGGGCTCTGCGAGAGAGAAATACACAGTGTTGCCCCTGTACCAACGAAAGCTTTTGTAGAAAGCGAATGTCTGTCTATCAGCGAATGTACTTCCAAGGGGCAGTGAAAACCAGCTACAGCTTTCCGTGCTGGCAGCTTTCCTGTGGGCGCAATCGCTGGACGTTTCGAATTTGGCAACCGGGCTCTGCGAGAGAGAAATACACAGTGTTGCCCCTTTACGAAGGCAAGGTTTTGCAGAAAGCGAATGTCTGTCTATCAGCGAATGTAGTTCCAAGAGACAGTGAAAACCAGCTACAGCTTTCCGTGCTGGCAGCTTTCCTGTGGGCGCAATCGCTGGACGTTTCGAATTTGGCAACCGGGCTCTGCGAGAGAGAAATACACAGTGTTGCCCCTTTACGAAGGCAAGGTTTTGCAGAAAGCGAATGTCTGTCTAGCAGCGAATGTAGTTCCAAGGGGCAGTGAAAACCAGCTACAGCTTTCCGTGCTGGCAGCTTTCCTGTGGGCGCAATCGCTGGACGTTTCGAATTTGGCAACCGGGCTCTGCGAGAGAGAAATACACAGTGTTGCCCCTGTACCAACGAAAGCTTTTGTAGAAAGCGAATGTCTGTCTATCAGCGAATGCAGTTCCAAGGGGCAGTGAAAACCAGCTACAGCTTTCCTTGCTGGCAGCTTTCCTGTGGGCGCAATCGCTGGACGTTTCGAATTTGGCAGCCGGGCTCTGCGAGAGAGAAATACACAGTGTTGCCCCTGTACCAACGAAAGCTTTTGTAGAAAGCGAATGTCTGTCTAGCAGCGAATGTAGTTCCAAGGGGCAGTGAAAACCAGCTACAGCTTTCCGTGCTGGCAGCTTTCCTGTGGGCGCAATCGCTGGACGTTTCGAATTTGGCAGCCGGGCTCTGCGAGAGAGAAATACACAGTGTTGCCCCTTTACGAACGAAAGCTTTTGTAGAAAGCGAATGTCTGTCTATCAGCGAATGCAGTTCCAAGGGGCAGTGAAAATCAGCTACATCTTTCCTTTCTGGCAGCTTTCCTGTGGGCGCAATCGCTGGACGTTTCGAATTTGGCAACCGGCCTCTGCGAGAGAGAAATACACAGTGTTTCCCCTGTACCAACGAAAGCTTTTGTAGAAAGTGAATGTCTGTCTAGCAGCGAATGTAGTTCCAAGGGGCAGTGAAAACCAGCTACTGCTTTCCGTGCTGGCAGCTTTCCTGTGGGCGCAATCGCTGGAGGTTTCATATTTGGCATCTGGGCTCTGCGAGAGAGAAATACACAGTGTTGCCCCTTTACGAAGGCAAGGTTTTACAGAAAGCGAATGTCTGTCTAGCAGCGAATGTAGTTCCAAGAGACAGTGAAAACCAGCTACAGCTTTCCGTGCTGGCAGCTTTCCTGTGGGCGCAATCGCTGGACGTTTCTAATTTGGCAACCGGGCTCTGCGAGAGAGAAATACACAGTGTTGCCCCTTTACGAAGGCAAGGTTTTGCAGAAAGCGAATGTCTGTCTAGCAGCGAATGTAGTTCCAAGGGGCAGTGAAAACCAGCTACAGCTTTCCGTGCTGGCAGCTTTCCTGTGGGCGCAATCGCTGGACGTTTCGAATTTGGCAACCGGGCTCTGCGAGAGAGAAATACACAGTGTTGCCCCTGTACCAACGAAAGCTTTTGTAGAAAGCGAATGTCTGTCTATCAGCGAATGCAGTTCCAAGGGGCAGTGAAAACCAGCTACAGCTTTCCTTGCTGGCAGCTTTCCTGTGGGCGCAATCGCTGGACGTTTCGAATTTGGCAACCGGGCTCTGCGAGAGAGAAATACACAGTGTTGCCCCTGTACCAACGAAAGCTTTTGTAGAAAGCGAATGTCTGTCTAGCAGCGAATGTAGTTCCAAGGGGCAGTGAAAACCAGCTACAGCTTTCCGTGCTGGCAGCTTTCCTGTGGGCGCAATCGCTGGACGTTTCGAATTTGGCAGCCGGGCTCTGCGAGAGAGAAATACACAGTGTTGCCCCTTTACGAACGAAAGCTTTTGTAGAAAGCGAATGTCTGTCTATCAGCGAATGCAGTTCCAAGGGGCAGTGAAAATCAGCTACAGCTTTCCTTTCTGGCAGATTTCCTGTGGGCGCAATCGCTGGACGTTTCGAATTTGGCAACCGGGCTCTGCGAGAGAGAAATACACAGTGTTGCCCCTGTACCAACGAAAGCTTTTGTAGAAAGTGAATGTCTGTCTAGCAGCGAATGTAGTTCCAAGGGGCAGTGAAAACCAGCTACTGCTTTCCGTGCTGGCAGCTTTCCTGTGGGCGCAATCGCTGGAGGTTTCATATTTGGCATCTGGGCTCTGCGAGAGAGAAATACACAGTGTTGCCCCTTTACGAAGGCAAGGTTTTACAGAAAGCGAATGTCTGTCTAGCAGCGAATGTAGTTCCAAGAGACAGTGAAAACCAGCTACAGCTTTCCGTGCTGGCAGCTTTCCTGTGGGCGCAATCGCTGGACGTTTCGAATTTGGCAACCGGGCTCTGCGAGAGAGAAATACACAGTGTTGCCCCTGTACCAACGAAAGCTTTTGTAGAAAGCGAATGTCTGTCTATCAGCGAATGCAGTTCCAAGGGGCAGTGAAAACCAGCTACAGCTTTCCGTGCTGGCAGCTTTCCTGTGGGCGCAATCGCTGGACGTTTCGAATTTGGCAACCGGGCTCTGCGAGAGAGAAATACACAGTGTTGCCCCTTTACGAAGGCAAGGTTTTGCAGAAAGCGAATGTCTGTCTAGCAGCGAATGTAGTTGCAAGGGGCAGTGAAAACCAGCTACAGCTTTCCTTGCTGGCAGCTTTCCTGTGGGTGCAATCGCTGGACGTTTCGAATTTGGCAACCGGGCTCTGCGAGAGAGAAATACACAGTGTTGCCCCTGTACCAACGAAAGCTTTTGTAGAAAGCGAATGTCTGTCTAGCAGCGAATGCATTTCCAAGGGGCAGTGAAAACCAGCTACAGCTTTCCGTGCTGGCAGCTTTCCTGTGGGCGCAATCGCTGGACGTTTCGAATTTGGCAACCGGGCTCTGCGAGAGAGAAATACACAGTGTTGCCCCTGTACCAACGAAAGCTTTTGTAGAAAGCGAATGTCTGTCTATCAGCGAATGCAGTTCCAAGGGGCAGTGAAAACCAGCTACAGCTTTCCGTGCTGGCAGCTTTCATGTGGGCGCAATCGCTGGACGTTTCGAATTTGGCAACCGGGCTCTGCGAGAGAGAAATACACAGTGTTGCCCCTGTTCCAACGAAAGCTTTTGTAGAAAGCGAATGTCTGTCTATCAGCAAATGCAGTTCCAAGAGACAGTGAAAACCAGCTACAGCTTTCCGTGCTGGCAGCTTTCCTGTGGGCGCAATCGTTGGACGTTTCGAATTTGGCAGCCGGGCTCTGCGAGAGAGAAATACACAGTGTTGCCCCTTTACGAAGGCAAGGTTTTGCAGAAAGCGAATGTCTGTCTATCAGCGAATGTAGTTCCAAGAGACAGTGAAAACCAGCTACAGCTTTCCGTGCTGGCAGCTTTCCTGTGGGCGCAATCGCTGGACGTTTCGAATTTGGCAGCCGGGCTCTGCGAGAGAGAAATACACAGTGTTGCCCCTTTACGAAGGCAAGGTTTTGCAGAAAGCGAATGTCTGTCTAGAAGCGAATGTAGTTCCAAGGGGCAGTGAAAACCAGCTACAGCTTTCCGTGCTGGCAGCTTTCCTGTGGGCGCAATCGCTGGACGTTTCGAATTTGGCAACCGGGCTCTGCGAGAGAGAAATACACAGTGTTGCCCCTGTACCAACGAAAGCTTTTGTAGAAAGCGAATGTCTGTCTATCAGCGAATGCAGTTCCAAGGGGCAGTGAAAACCAGCTACAGCTTTCCTTGCTGGCAGCTTTCCTGTGGGCGCAATTGCTGGACGTTTCGAATTTGGCAACCGGGCTCTGCGAGAGAGAAATACACAGTGTTGCCCCTGTACCAACGAAAGCTTTTGTAGAAAGCGAATGTCTGTCTATCAGCGAATGCAGTTCCAAGGGGCAGTGAAAACCAGCTACAGCTTTCCGTGCTGGCAGCTTTCCTGTGGGCGCAATCGCTGGACGTTTCGAATTTGGCAGCCGGGCTCTGCGAGAGAGAAATACAAAGTGTTGCCCCTTTACGAACGAAAGCTTTTGTAGAAAGCGAATGTCTATCTATCAGCGAATGCAGTTCCAAGGGGCAGTGAAAACCAGCTACAGCTTTCCGTGCTGGCAGCTTTCCTGTGGGCGCAATCGCTGGACGTTTCGAATTTGGCAACCGGGCTCTGCGAGAGAGAAATACACAGTGTTGCCCCTTTACGAAGGCAAGGTTTTGCAGAAAGCGAATGTCTGTCTATCAGCGAATGTAGTTCCAAGAGACAGTGAAAACCAGCTACAGCTTTCCGTGCTGGCAGCTTTCCTGTGGGCGCAATCGCTGGACGTTTCGAATTTGGCAGCCGGGCTCTGCGAGAGAGAAATACACAGTATTGCCCCTTTACGAAGGCAAGGTTTTGCAGAAAGCGAATGTCTGTCTAGCAGCGAATGTAGTTCCAAGTGACAGTGAAAACCAGCTACAGCTTTCCGTGCTGGCAGCTTTCCTGTGGGCGCAATCGCTGGACGTTTCGAATTTGGCAGCCGGGCTCTGCGAGAGAGAAATACACAGTGTTGCCCCTGTACCAACGAAAGCTTTTGTAGAAAGCGAATGTCTGTCTATCAGCGAATGCAGTTCCAAGGGGCAGTGAAAACCAGCTACAGCTTTCCTTGCTGGCAGCTTTCCTGTGGGCGCAATCGCTGGACGTTTCGAATTTGGCAACCGGGCTCTGCGAGAGAGAAATACACAGTGTTGCCCCTGTACCAACGAAAGCTTTTGTAGAAAGCGAATGTCTGTCTAGCAGCGAATGCAGTTCCAAGGGGCAGTGAAAACCAGCTACAGCTTTCCGTGCTGGCAGCTTTCCTGTGGGCGCAATCGCTGGACGTTTCGAATTTGGCAGCCGGGCTCTGCGAGAGAGAAATACACAGTGTTGCCCCTTTACGAACGAAAGCTTTTGTAGAAAGCGAATGTCTATCTATCAGCGAATGCAGTTCCAAGGGGCAGTGAAAACCAGCTACAGCTTTCCGTGCTGGCAGCTTTCCTGTGGGCGCAATCGCTGGACGTTTCGAATTTGGCAACCGGGCTCTGCGAGAGAGAAATACACAGTGTTGCCCCTTTACGAAGGCAAGGTTTTGCAGAAAGCGAATGTCTGTCTATCAGCGAATGTAGTTCCAAGAGACAGTGAAAACCAGCTACAGCTTTCCGTGCTGGCAGCTTTCCTGTGGGCGCAATCGCTGGACGTTTCGAATTTGGCAACCGGGCTCTGCGAGAGAGAAATACACAGTGTTGCCCCTTTACGAAGGCAAGGATTTGCAGAAAGCGAATGTCTGTCTATCAGCGAATGTAGTTCCAAGGGGCAGTGAAAACCAGCTACAGCTTTCCGTGCTGGCAGCTTTCCTGTGGGCGCAATCGCTGGACGTTTCGAATTTGGCAACCGGGCTCTGCGAGAGAGAAATACACAGTGTTGCCCCTGTACCAACGAAAGCTTTTGTAGAAAGCGAATGTCTGTCTATCAGCGAATGCAGTTCCAAGGGGCAGTGAAAACCAGCTACAGCTTTCCTTGCTGGCAGCTTTCCTGTGGGCGCAATCGCTGGAGGTTTCGAATTTGGCAACCGGGCTCTGCGAGAGAGAAATACACAGTGTTGCCCCTGTACCAACGAAAGCTTTTGTAGAAAGCGAATGTCTGTCTAGCAGCGAATGTAGTTCCAAGGGGCAGTGAAAACCAGCTACAGCTTTCCGTGCTGGCAGCTTTCCTGTGGGTGCAATCGCTGGACGTTTCGAATTTGGCAGCCGGGCTCTGCGAGAGAGAAATACACAGTGTTGCCCCTGTACCAACGAAAGCTTTTGTAGAAAGCGAATGTCTGTCTATCAGCGAATGCAGTTCCAAGGGGCAGTGAAAACCAGCTACAGCTTTCCTTGCTGGCAGCTTTCCTGTGGGCGCAATTGCTGGACGTTTCGAATTTGGCAACCGGGCTCTGCGAGAGAGAAATACACAGTGTTGCCCCTGTACCAACGAAAGCTTTTGTAGAAAGCGAATGTCTGTCTATCAGCGAATGCAGTTCCAAGGGGCAGTGAAAACCAGCTACAGCTTTCCGTGCTGGCAGCTTTCCTGTGGGCGCAATCGCTGGACGTTTCGAATTTGGCAGCCGGGCTCTGCGAGAGAGAAATACAAAGTGTTGCCCCTTTACGAACGAAAGCTTTTGTAGAAAGCGAATGTCTATCTATCAGCGAATGCAGTTCCAAGGGGCAGTGAAAACCAGCTACAGCTTTCCGTGCTGGCAGCTTTCCTGTGGGCGCAATCGCTGGACGTTTCGAATTTGGCAACCGGGCTCTGCGAGAGAGAAATACACAGTGTTGCCCCTTTACGAAGGCAAGGTTTTGCAGAAAGCAAATGTCTGTCTATCAGCGAATGTAGTTCCAAGAGACAGTGAAAACCAGCTACAGCTTTCCGTGCTGGTAGCTTTCCTGTGGGCGCAATCGCTGGACGTTTCGAATTTGGCAGCCGGGCTCTGCGAGAGAGAAATACACAGTATTGCCCCTTTACGAAGGCAAGGTTTTGCAGAAAGCGAATGTCTGTCTAGCAGCGAATGTAGTTCCAAGAGACAGTGAAAACCAGCTACAGCTTTCCGTGCTGGCAGCTTTCCTGTGGGCGCAATCGCTGGACGTTTCGAATTTGGCAGCCGGGCTCTGCGAGAGAGAAATACACAGTGTTGCCCCTGTACCAACGAAAGCTTTTGTAGAAAGCGAATGTCTGTCTATCAGCGAATGCAGTTCCAAGGGGCAGTGAAAACCAGCTACAGCTTTCCTTGCTGGCAGCTTTCCTGTGGGCGCAATCGCTGGACGTTTCGAATTTGGCAACCGGGCTCTGCGAGAGAGAAATACACAGTGTTGCCCCTTTACGAACGAAAGCTTTTGTAGAAAGCGAATGTCTATCTATCAGCGAATGCAGTTCCAAGGGGCAGTGAAAACCAGCTACAGCTTTCCTTGCTGGCAGCTTTCCTGTGGGCGCAATCGCTGGACGTTTCGAATTTGGCAACCGGGCTCTGCGAGAGAGAAATACACAGTGTTGCCCCTTTACGAAGGCAAGGTTTTGCAGAAAGCGAATGTCTGTCTATCAGCGAATGTAGTTCCAAGAGACAGTGAAAACCAGCTACAGCTTTCCGTGCTGGCAGCTTTCCTGTGGGCGCAATCGCTGGACGTTTCGAATTTGGCAACCGGGCTCTGCGAGAGAGAAATACACAGTGTTGCCCCTTTACGAAGGCAAGGATTTGCAGAAAGCGAATGTCTGTCTATCAGCGAATGTAGTTCCAAGGGGCAGTGAAAACCAGCTACAGCTTTCCGTGCTGGCAGCTTTCCTGTGGGCGCAATCGCTGGACGTTTCGAATTTGGCAACCGGGCTCTGCGAGAGAGAAATACACAGTGTTGCCCCTGTACCAACGAAAGCTTTTGTAGAAAGCGAATGTCTGTCTATCAGCGAATGCAGTTCCAAGGGGCAGTGAAAACCAGCTACAGCTTTCCTTGCTGGCAGCTTTCCTGTGGGCGCAATCGCTGGACGTTTCGAATTTGGCAACCGGGCTCTGCGAGAGAGAAATACACAGTGTTGCCCCTGTACCAACGAAAGCTTTTGTAGAAAGCGAATGTCTGTCTATCAGCGAATGTAGTTCCAAGGGGCAGTGAAAACCAGCTACAGCTTTCCGTGCTGGCAGCTTTCCTGTGGGCGCAATCGCTGGACGTTTCGAATTTGGCAGCCGGGCTCTGCGAGAGAGAAATACACAGTGTTGCCCCTGTACCAACGAAAGCTTTTGTAGAAAGCGAATGTCTGTCTAGCAGCGAATGTAGTTCCAAGGGGCAGTGAAAACCAGCTACTGCTTTCCGTGCTGGCAGCTTTCCTGTGGGCGCAATCGCTGGACGTTTCATATTTGGCAGCTGGGCTCTGCGAGAGAGAAATACACAGTGTTGCCCCTTTACGAAGGCAAGGTTTTACAGAAAGCGAATGTCTGTCTATCAGCGAATGTAGTTCCAAGAGACAGTGAAAACCAGCTACAGCTTTCCGTGCTGGCAGCTTTCCTGTGGGCGCAATCGCTGGACGTTTCGAATTTGGCAGCCGAGCTCTGCGAGAGAGAAATACACAGTGTTGCCCCTGTACCAACGAAAGCTTTTGTAGAAAGCGAATGTCTGTCTATCAGCGAATGCAGTTCCAAGGGGCAGTGAAAACCAGCTACAGCTTTCCTTGCTGGCAGCTTTCCTGTGGGCGCAATCGCTGGACGTTTCGAATTTGGTAACTGGGCTCTGCGAGAGAGAAATACACAGTGTTGCCCCTGTTCCAACGAAAGCTTTTGTAGAAAGCGAATGTCTGTCTATCAGCGAATGCAGTTCCAAGGGGCAGTGAAAACCAGCTACAGCTTTCCGTGCTGGCAGCTTTCCTGTGGGCGCAATCGCTGGACGTTTCGAATTTGGCAGCCAGGCTCTGCGAGAGAGAAATACACAGTGTTGCCCCTGTACCAACGAAAGCTTTTGTAGAAAGCGAATGTCTGTCTATCAGCGAATGCAGTTCCAAGGGGCAGTGAAAACCAGCTACAGCTTTCCGTGCTGGCAGCTTTCCTGTGGGCGCAATCGCTGGACGTTTCGAATTTGGCAACCGGGCTCTGCGAGAGAGAAATACACAGTGTTGCCCCTGTACCAACGAAAGCTTTTGTAGAAAGCGAATGTCTGTCTATCAGCGAATGTACTTCCAAGGGGCAGTGAAAACCAGCTACAGCTTTCCGTGCTGGCAGCTTTCCTGTGGGCGCAATCGCTGGACGTTTCGAATTTGGCAACCGGGCTCTGCGAGAGAGAAATACACAGTGTTGCCCCTTTACGAAGGCAAGGTTTTGCAGAAAGCGAATGTCTGTCTATCAGCGAATGTAGTTCCAAGAGACAGTGAAAACCAGCTACAGCTTTCCGTGCTGGCAGCTTTCCTGTGGGCGCAATCGCTGGACGTTTCGAATTTGGCAACCGGGCTCTGCGAGAGAGAAATACACAGTGTTGCCCCTTTACGAAGGCAAGGTTTTGCAGAAAGCGAATGTCTGTCTATCAGCGAATGTAGTTCCAAGGGGCAGTGAAAACCAGCTACAGCTTTCCGTGCTGGCAGCTTTCCTGTGGGCGCAATCGCTGGACGTTTCGAATTTGGCAACCGGGCTCTGCGAGAGAGAAATACACAGTGTTGCCCCTGTACCAACGAAAGCTTTTGTAGAAAGCGAATGTCTGTCTATCAGCGAATGCAGTTCCAAGGGGCAGTGAAAACCAGCTACAGCTTTCCTTGCTGGCAGCTTTCCTGTGGGCGCAATCGCTGGACGTTTCGAATTTGGCAACCGGGCTCTGCGAGAGAGAAATACACAGTGTTGCCCCTGTACCAACGAAAGCTTTTGTAGAAAGCGAATGTCTGTCTAGCAGCGAATGTAGTTCCAAGGGGCAGTGAAAACCAGCTACAGCTTTCCGTGCTGGCAGCTTTCCTGTGGGCGCAATCGCTGGACGTTTCGAATTTGGCAACCGGGCTCTGCGAGAGAGAAATACACAGTGTTGCCCCTTTACGAACGAAAGCTTTTGTAGAAAGCGAATGTCTATCTATCAGCGAATGCAGTTCCAAGGGGCAGTGAAAACCAGCTACAGCTTTCCTTGCTGGCAGCTTTCCTGTGGGCGCAATTGCTGGACGTTTCGAATTTGGCAACCGGGCTCTGCGAGAGAGAAATACACAGTGTTGCCCCTGTACCAACGAAAGCTTTTGTAGAAAGCGAATGTCTGTCTATCAGCGAATGCAGTTCCAAGGGGCAGTGAAAACCAGCTACAGCTTTCCGTGCTGGCAGCTTTCCTGTGGGCGCAATCGCTGGACGTTTCGAATTTGGCAGACGGGCTCTGCGAGAGAGAAATACAAAGTGTTGCCCCTTTACGAACGAAAGCTTTTGTAGAAAGCGAATGTCTATCTATCAGCGAATGCAGTTCCAAGGGGCAGTGAAAACCAGCTACAGCTTTCCGTGCTGGCAGCTTTCCTGTGGGCGCAATCGCTGGACGTTTCGAATTTGGCAACCGGGCTCTGCGAGAGAGAAATACACAGTGTTGCCCCTTTACGAAGGCAAGGTTTTGCAGAAAGCAAATGTCTGTCTATCAGCGAATGTAGTTCCAAGAGACAGTGAAAACCAGCTACAGCTTTCCGTGCTGGCAGCTTTCCTGTGGGCGCAATCGCTGGACGTTTCGAATTTGGCAGCCAGGCTCTGCGAGAGAGAAATACACAGTATTGCCCCTTTACGAAGGCAAGGTTTTGCAGAAAGCGAATGTCTGTCTAGCAGCGAATGTAGTTCCAAGAGACAGTGAAAACCAGCTACAGCTTTCCGTGCTGGCAGCTTTCCTGTGGGCGCAATCGCTGGACGTTTCGAATTTGGCAGCCGGGCTCTGCGAGAGAGAAATACACAGTGTTGCCCCTGTACCAACGAAAGCTTTTGTAGAAAGCGAATGTCTGTCTATCAGCGAATGCAGTTCCAAGGGGCAGTGAAAACCAGCTACAGCTTTCCTTGCTGGCAGCTTTCCTGTGGGCGCAATCGCTGGACGTTTCGAATTTGGCAACCGGGCTCTGCGAGAGAGAAATACACAGTGTTGCCCCTTTACGAACGAAAGCTTTTGTAGAAAGCGAATGTCTATCTATCAGCGAATGCAGTTCCAAGGGGCAGTGAAAACCAGCTACAGCTTTCCTTGCTGGCAGCTTTCCTGTGGGCGCAATCGCTGGACGTTTCGAATTTGGCAACCGGGCTCTGCGAGAGAGAAATACACAGTGTTGCCCCTTTACGAAGGCAAGGTTTTGCAGAAAGCGAATGTCTGTCTATCAGCGAATGTAGTTCCAAGAGACAGTGAAAACCAGCTACAGCTTTCCGTGCTGGCAGCTTTCCTGTGGGCACAATCGCTGGACGTTTCGAATTTGGCAACCGGGCTCTGCGAGAGAGAAATACACAGTGTTGCCCCTTTACGAAGGCAAGGATTTGCAGAAAGCGAATGTCTGTCTATCAGCGAATGTAGTTCCAAGGGGCAGTGAAAACCAGCTACAGCTTTCCGTGCTGGCAGCTTTCCTGTGGGCGCAATCGCTGGACGTTTCGAATTTGGCAACCGGGCTCTGCGAGAGAGAAATACACAGTGTTGCCCCTGTACCAACGAAAGCTTTTGTAGAAAGCGAATGTCTGTCTATCAGCGAATGCAGTTCCAAGGGGCAGTGAAAACCAGCTACAGCTTTCCTTGCTGGCAGCTTTCCTGTGGGCGCAATCGCTGGACGTTTCGAATTTGGCAACCGGGCTCTGCGAGAGAGAAATACACAGTGTTGCCCCTGTACCAACGAAAGCTTTTGTAGAAAGCGAATGTCTGTCTATCAGCGAATGTAGTTCCAAGGGGCAGTGAAAACCAGCTACAGCTTTCCGTGCTGGCAGCTTTCCTGTGGGCGCAATCGCTGGACGTTTCGAATTTGGCAGCCGGGCTCTGCGAGAGAGAAATACACAGTGTTGCCCCTGTACCAACGAAAGCTTTTGTAGAAAGCGAATGTCTGTCTAGCAGCGAATGTAGTTCCAAGGGGCAGTGAAAACCAGCTACTGCTTTCCGTGCTGGCAGCTTTCCTGTGGGCGCAATCGCTGGACGTTTCATATTTGGCAGCTGGGCTCTGCGAGAGAGAAATACACAGTGTTGCCCCTTTACGAAGGCAAGGTTTTACAGAAAGCGAATGTCTGTCTATCAGCGAATGTAGTTCCAAGAGACAGTGAAAACCAGCTACAGCTTTCCGTGCTGGCAGCTTTCCTGTGGGCGCAATCGCTGGACGTTTCGAATTTGGCAGCCGAGCTCTGCGAGAGAGAAATACACAGTGTTGCCCCTGTACCAACGAAAGCTTTTGTAGAAAGCGAATGTCTGTCTATCAGCGAATGCAGTTCCAAGGGGCAGTGAAAACCAGCTACAGCTTTCCTTGCTGGCAGCTTTCCTGTGGGCGCAATCGCTGGACGTTTCGAATTTGGTAACTGGGCTCTGCGAGAGAGAAATACACAGTGTTGCCCCTGTTCCAACGAAAGCTTTTGTAGAAAGCGAATGTCTGTCTATCAGCGAATGCAGTTCCAAGGGGCAGTGAAAACCAGCTACAGCTTTCCGTGCTGGCAGCTTTCCTGTGGGCGCAATCGCTGGACGTTTCGAATTTGGCAGCCGGGCTCTGCGAGAGAGAAATACACAGTGTTGCCCCTGTACCAACGAAAGCTTTTGTAGAAAGCGAATGTCTGTCTATCAGCGAATGCAGTTCCAAGGGGCAGTGAAAACCAGCTACAGCTTTCCGTGCTGGCAGCTTTCCTGTGGGCGCAATCGCTGGACGTTTCGAATTTGGCAACCGGGCTCTGCGAGAGAGAAATACACAGTGTTGCCCCTGTACCAACGAAAGCTTTTGTAGAAAGCGAATGTCTGTCTATCAGCGAATGTACTTCCAAGGGGCAGTGAAAACCAGCTACAGCTTTCCGTGCTGGCAGCTTTCCTGTGGGCGCAATCGCTGGACGTTTCGAATTTGGCAACCGGGCTCTGCGAGAGAGAAATACACAGTGTTGCCCCTTTACGAAGGCAAGGTTTTGCAGAAAGCGAATGTCTGTCTATCAGCGAATGTAGTTCCAAGAGACAGTGAAAACCAGCTACAGCTTTCCGTGCTGGCAGCTTTCCTGTGGGCGCAATCGCTGGACGTTTCGAATTTGGCAACCGGGCTCTGCGAGAGAGAAATACACAGTGTTGCCCCTTTACGAAGGCAAGGTTTTGCAGAAAGCGAATGTCTGTCTATCAGCGAATGTAGTTCCAAGGGGCAGTGAAAACCAGCTACAGCTTTCCGTGCTGGCAGCTTTCCTGTGGGCGCAATCGCTGGACGTTTCGAATTTGGCAACCGGGCTCTGCGAGAGAGAAATACACAGTGTTGCCCCTGTACCAACGAAAGCTTTTGTAGAAAGCGAATGTCTGTCTATCAGCGAATGCAGTTCCAAGGGGCAGTGAAAACCAGCTACAGCTTTCCTTGCTGGCAGCTTTCCTGTGGGCGCAATCGCTGGACGTTTCGAATTTGGCAACCGGGCTCTGCGAGAGAGAAATACACAGTGTTGCCCCTGTACCAACGAAAGCTTTTGTAGAAAGCGAATGTCTGTCTAGCAGCGAATGTAGTTCCAAGGGGCAGTGAAAACCAGCTACAGCTTTCCTTGCTGGCAGCTTTCCTGTGGGCGCAATCGCTGGACGTTTCGAATTTGGCAGCCGGGCTCTGCGAGAGAGAAATACACAGTGTTGCCCCTTTACGAACGAAAGCTTTTGTAGAAAGCGAATGTCTATCTATCAGCGAATGCAGTTCCAAGGGGCAGTGAAAACCAGCTACAGCTTTCCTTGCTGGCAGCTTTCCTGTGGGCGCAATCGCTGGACGTTTCGAATTTGGCAACCGGGCTCTGCGAGAGAGAAATACACAGTGTTGCCCCTGTACCAACGAAAGCTTTTGTAGAAAGTGAATGTCTGTCTAGCAGCGAATGTAGTTCCAAGGGGCAGTGAAAACCAGCTACTGCTTTCCGTGCTGGCAGCTTTCCTGTGGGCGCAATCGCTGGAGGTTTCATATTTGGCATCTGGGCTCTGCGAGAGAGAAATACACAGTGTTGCCCCTTTACGAAGGCAAGGTTTTACAGAAAGCGAATGTCTGTCTAGCAGCGAATGTAGTTCCAAGAGACAGTGAAAACCAGCTACAGCTTTCCGTGCTGGCAGCTTTCCTGTGGGCGCAATCGCTGGACGTTTCGAATTTGGCAACCGGGCTCTGCGAGAGAGAAATACACAGTGTTGCCCCTGTACCAACGAAAGCTTTTGTAGAAAGCGAATGTCTGTCTATCAGCGAATGCAGTTCCAAGGGGCAGTGAAAACCAGCTACAGCTTTCCGTGCTGGCAGCTTTCCTGTGGGCGCAATCGCTGGACGTTTCGAATTTGGCAACCGGGCTCTGCGAGAGAGAAATACACAGTGTTGCCCCTTTACGAAGGCAAGGTTTTGCAGAAAGCGAATGTCTGTCTAGCAGCGAATGTAGTTGCAAGGGGCAGTGAAAACCAGCTACAGCTTTCCGTGCTGGCAGCTTTCCTGTGGGTGCAATCGCTGGACGTTTCGAATTTGGCAACCGGGCTCTGCGAGAGAGAAATACACAGTGTTGCCCCTGTACCAACGAAAGCTTTTGTAGAAAGCGAATGTCTGTCTAGCAGCGAATGTAGTTCCAAGGGGCAGTGAAAACCAGCTACTGCTTTCCGTGCTGGCAGCTTTCCTGTGGGCGCAATCGCTGGAGGTTTCATATTTGGCAGCTGGGCTCTGCGAGAGAGAAATACACAGTGTTGCCCCTTTACGAAGGCAAGGTTTTACAGAAAGCGAATGTCTGTCTATCAGCGAATGTAGTTCCAAGAGACAGTGAAAACCAGCTACAGCTTTCCGTGCTGGCAGCTTTCCTGTGGGCGCAATCGCTGGACGTTTCGAATTTGGCAGCCGGGCTCTGCGAGAGAGAAATACACAGTGTTGCCCCTGTACCAACGAAAGCTTTTGTAGAAAGCGAATGTCTGTCTATCAGCGAATGCAGTTCCAAGGGGCAGTGAAAACCAGCTACAGCTTTCCTTGCTGGCAGCTTTCCTGTGGGCGCAATCGCTGGACGTTTCGAATTTGGTAACTGGGCTCTGCGAGAGAGAAATACACAGTGTTGCCCCTGTTCCAACGAAAGCTTTTGTAGAAAGCGAATGTCTGTCTATCAGCGAATGCAGTTCCAAGGGGCAGTGAAAACCAGCTACAGCTTTCCGTGCTGGCAGCTTTCCTGTGGGCGCAATCGCTGGACGTTTCGAATTTGGCAGCCGGGCTCTGCGAGAGAGAAATACACAGTGTTGCCCCTGTACCAACGAAAGCTTTTGTAGAAAGCGAATGTCTGTCTAGCAGCGAATGCAGTTCCAAGGGGCAGTGAAAACCAGCTACAGCTTTCCGTGCTGGCAGCTTTCCTGTGGGCGCAATCGCTGGACGTTTCGAATTTGGCAACCGGGCTCTGCGAGAGAGAAATACACAGTGTTGCCCCTGTACCAACGAAAGCTTTTGTAGAAAGCGAATGTCTGTCTATCAGCGAATGTACTTCCAAGGGGCAGTGAAAACCAGCTACAGCTTTCCGTGCTGGCAGCTTTCCTGTGGGCGCAATCGCTGGACGTTTCGAATTTGGCAACCGGGCTCTGCGAGAGAGAAATACACAGTGTTGCCCCTTTACGAAGGCAAGGTTTTGCAGAAAGCGAATGTCTGTCTATCAGCGAATGTAGTTCCAAGAGACAGTGAAAACCAGCTACAGCTTTCCGTGCTGGCAGCTTTCCTGTGGGCGCAATCGCTGGACGTTTCGAATTTGGCAACCGGGCTCTGCGAGAGAGAAATACACAGTGTTGCCCCTTTACGAAGGCAAGGTTTTGCAGAAAGCGAATGTCTGTCTAGCAGCGAATGTAGTTCCAAGGGGCAGTGAAAACCAGCTACAGCTTTCCGTGCTGGCAGCTTTCCTGTGGGCGCAATCGCTGGACGTTTCGAATTTGGCAACCGGGCTCTGCGAGAGAGAAATACACAGTGTTGCCCCTGTACCAACGAAAGCTTTTGTAGAAAGCGAATGTCTGTCTATCAGCGAATGCAGTTCCAAGGGGCAGTGAAAACCAGCTACAGCTTTCCTTGCTGGCAGCTTTCCTGTGGGCGCAATCGCTGGACGTTTCGAATTTGGCAACCGGGCTCTGCGAGAGAGAAATACACAGTGTTGCCCCTGTACCAACGAAAGCTTTTGTAGAAAGCGAATGTCTGTCTAGCAGCGAATGTAGTTCCAAGGGGCAGTGAAAACCAGCTACAGCTTTCCGTGCTGGCAGCTTTCCTGTGGGCGCAATCGCTGGACGTTTCGAATTTGGCAGCCGGGCTCTGCGAGAGAGAAATACACAGTGTTGCCCCTTTACGAACGAAAGCTTTTGTAGAAAGCGAATGTCTATCTATCAGCGAATGCAGTTCCAAGGGGCAGTGAAAACCAGCTACAGCTTTCCTTGCTGGCAGCTTTCCTGTGGGCGCAATCGCTGGACGTTTCGAATTTGGCAACCGGGCTCTGCGAGAGAGAAATACACAGTGTTGCCCCTGTACCAACGAAAGCTTTTGTAGAAAGTGAATGTCTGTCTAGCAGCGAATGTAGTTCCAAGGGGCAGTGAAAACCAGCTACTGCTTTCCGTGCTGGCAGCTTTCCTGTGGGCGCAATCGCTGGAGGTTTCATATTTGGCATCTGGGCTCTGCGAGAGAGAAATACACAGTGTTGCCCCTTTACGAAGGCAAGGTTTTACAGAAAGCGAATGTCTGTCTAGCAGCGAATGTAGTTCCAAGAGACAGTGAAAACCAGCTACAGCTTTCCGTGCTGGCAGCTTTCCTGTGGGCGCAATCGCTGGACGTTTCGAATTTGGCAACCGGGCTCTGCGAGAGAGAAATACACAGTGTTGCCCCTGTACCAACGAAAGCTTTTGTAGAAAGCGAATGTCTGTCTATCAGCGAATGCAGTTCCAAGGGGCAGTGAAAACCAGCTACAGCTTTCCGTGCTGGCAGCTTTCCTGTGGGCGCAATCGCTGGACGTTTCGAATTTGGCAACCGGGCTCTGCGAGAGAGAAATACACAGTGTTGCCCCTTTACGAAGGCAAGGTTTTGCAGAAAGCGAATGTCTGTCTAGCAGCGAATGTAGTTGCAAGGGGCAGTGAAAACCAGCTACAGCTTTCCGTGCTGGCAGCTTTCCTGTGGGTGCAATCGCTGGACGTTTCGAATTTGGCAACCGGGCTCTGCGAGAGAGAAATACACAGTGTTGCCCCTGTACCAACGAAAGCTTTTGTAGAAAGCGAATGTCTGTCTAGCAGCGAATGCATTTCCAAGGGGCAGTGAAAACCAGCTACAGCTTTCCGTGCTGGCAGCTTTCCTGTGGGCGCAATCGCTGGACGTTTCGAATTTGGCAACCGGGCTCTGCGAGAGAGAAATACACAGTGTTGCCCCTGTACCAACGAAAGCTTTTGTAGAAAGCGAATGTCTGTCTATCAGCGAATGCAGTTCCAAGGGGCAGTGAAAACCAGCTACAGCTTTCCGTGCTGGCAGCTTTCATGTGGGCGCAATTGCTGGACGTTTCGAATTTGGCAACCGGGCTCTGCGAGAGAG
This sequence comes from Mycteria americana, assembly GCF_035582795.1. Lineage (NCBI taxonomy): Eukaryota > Metazoa > Chordata > Aves > Ciconiiformes > Ciconiidae > Mycteria > Mycteria americana. The sequence goes on from NC_134365.1 coordinate 88,310,720, forward strand.
AAATACACAGTGTTGCCCCTGTTCCAACGAAAGCTTTTGTAGAAAGCGAATGTCTGTCTATCAGCAAATGCAGTTCCAAGAGACAGTGAAAACCAGCTACAGCTTTCCGTGCTGGCAGCTTTCCTGTGGGCGCAATCGCTGGACGTTTCGAATTTGGCAGCCGGGCTCTGCGAGAGAGAAATACACAGTGTTGCCCCTTTACGAAGGCAAGGTTTTGCAGAAAGCGAATGTCTGTCTATCAGCGAATGTAGTTCCAAGAGGCAGTGAAAACCAGCTACAGCTTTCCGTGCTGGCAGCTTTCCTGTGGGCGCAATCGCTGGACGTTTCGAATTTGGCAGCCGGGCTCTGCGAGAGAGAAATACACAGTGTTGCCCCTTTACGAAGGCAAGGTTTTGCAGAAAGCGAATGTCTGTCTAGAAGCGAATGTAGTTCCAAGGGGCAGTGAAAACCAGCTACAGCTTTCCGTGCTGGCAGCTTTCCTGTGGGCGCAATCGCTGGACGTTTCGAATTTGGCAACCGGGCTCTGCGAGAGAGAAATACACAGTGTTGCCCCTGTACCAACGAAAGCTTTTGTAGAAAGCGAATGTCTGTCTATCAGCGAATGCAGTTCCAAGGGGCAGTGAAAACCAGCTACAGCTTTCCTTGCTGGCAGCTTTCCTGTGGGCGCAATTGCTGGACGTTTCGAATTTGGCAACCGGGCTCTGCGAGAGAGAAACAGTTCCAAGGGGCAGTGAAAACCAGCTACAGCTTTCCGTGCTGGCAGCTTTCCTGTGGGCGCAATCGCTGGACGTTTCGAATTTGGCAGGCGGGCTCTGCGAGAGAGAAATACACAGTGTTGCCCGTGTTCCAACGAAAGCTTTTGTAGAAAGCGAATGTCTGTCTATCAGCGAATGCAGTTCCAAGAGGCAGTGAAAACCAGCTACAGCTTTCCGTGCTGGCAGCTTTCCTGTGGGCGCAATCGCTGGACGTTTCGAATTTGGCAGCCGGGCTCTGCGAGAGAGAAATACACAGTGTTGCCCCTTTACGAAGGCAAGGTTTTACAGAAAGCGAATGTCTGTCTATCAGCGAATGCAGTTCCAAGGGGCAGTGAAAACCAGCTACAGCTTTCCGTGCTGGCAGCTTTCCTGTGGGTGCAATCGCTGGACGTTTCGAATTTGGCAGCCGGGCTCTGCGAGAGAGAAATACAGAGTGTTGTCCCTTTACGAACGAAAGCTTTTGTAGAAAGCGAATGTCTGTCTATCAGCGAATGCAGTTCCAAGGGGCAGTGAAAACCAGCTACAGCTTTCCGTGCTGGCAGCTTTCCTGTGGGCGCAATCGCTGGACGTTTCGAATTTGGCAGCCGGGCTCTGCGAGAGAGAAATACACAGTGTTGCCCCTGTACCAACGAAAGCTTTTGTAGAAAGCGAGTGTCTGTCTATCAGCGAATGCAGTTCCAAGGGGCAGTGAAAACCAGCTACAGCTTTCCATGCTGGCAGATTTCCTGTGGGCGCAATCGCTGGACGTTTCGAATTTGGCAGCCGGGCTCTGCGAGAGAGAAATACACAGTGTTGCCCCTGTACCAACGAAAGCTTTTGTAGAAAGCGAATGTCTGTCTATCAGCGAATGCAGTTCCAAGGGGCAGTGAAAACCAGCTACAGCTTTCCGTGCTGGCAGCTTTCCTGTGGGCGCAATCGCTGGACGTTTCGAATTTGGCAACCGGGCTCTGCGAGAGAGAAATACACAGTGTTGCCCCTTTACGAAGGCAAGGTTTTGCAGAAAGCGAATGTCTGTCTAGCAGCGAATGTAGTTCCAAGGGGCAGTGAAAACCAGCTACAGCTTTCCGTGCTGGCAGCTTTCCTGTGGGCGCAATCGCTGGACGTTTCGAATTTGGCAACCGGGCTCTGCGAGAGAGAAATACACAGTGTTGCCCCTGTACCAACGAAAGCTTTTGTAGAAAGCGAATGTCTGTCTATCAGCGAATGCAGTTCCAAGGGGCAGTGAAAACCAGCTACAGCTTTCCGTGCTGGCAGCTTTCCTGTGGGCGCAATCGCTGGACGTTTCGAATTTGGCAACCGGGCTCTGCGAGAGAGAAATACACAGTGTTGCCCCTGTACCAACGAAAGCTTTTGTAGAAAGCGAATGTCTGTCTAGCAGCGAATGTAGTTCCAAGGGGCAGTGAAAACCAGCTACAGCTTTCCATGCTGGCAGCTTTCCTGTGGGCGCAATCGCTGGACGTTTCGAATTTGGCAGCCGGGCTCTGCGAGAGAGAAATGCACAGTGTTGCGCCTTTACGAAGGCAAGGTTTTGCAGAAAGCGAGTGTCTGTCTATCAGCGAATGCAGTTCCAAGGGGCAGTGAAAACCAGCTACAGCTTTCCGTGCTGGCAGCTTTCCTGTGGGCGCAATCGCTGGACGTTTCGAATTTGGCAACCGGGCTCTGCGAGAGAGAAATACACAGTGTTGCCCCTGTACCAACGAAAGCTTTTGTAGAAAGCGAATGTCTGTCTATCAGCGAATGCAGTTCCAAGGGGCAGTGAAAACCAGCTACAGCTTTCCGTGCTGGCAGCTTTCCTGTGGGCGCAATCGCTGGACGTTTCGAATTTGGCAGCCGGGCTCTGCGAGAGAGAAATACACAGTGTTGCCCCTGTACCAACGAAAGCTTTTGTAGAAAGCGAATGTCTGTCTATCAGCGAATGCAGTTCCAAGGGGCAGTGAAAACCAGCTACAGCTTACCGTGCTGGCAGCTTTCCTGTGGGCGCAATCGCTGGACGTTTCGAATTTGGCAGCCGGGCTCTGCGAGAGAGAAATACACAGTGTTGCCCCTTTGCGAACGAAAGCTTTTGTAGAAAGCGAATGTCTGTCTATCAGCGAATGCAGTTCCAAGGGGCAGTGAAAACCAGCTACAGCTTTCCGTGCTGGCAGCTTTCCTGTGGGCGCAATCGCTGGACGTTTCGAATTTGGCAGGCGGGCTCTGCGAGAGAGAAATACACAGTGTTGCCCCTGTACCAACGAAAGCTTTTGTAGAAAGCGTATATCTGTCTAATAGCGAATGCAGTTCCAAGGGGCAGTGAAAACCAGCTACAGCTTTCCGTGCTGGCAGCTTTCCTGTGGGCGCAATCGCTGGATGTTTCGAATTTGGCAGCCGGGCTCTGCGAGAGAGAAATACACAGTGTTGCCCCTGTACCAACGAAAGCTTTTGTAGAAAGCGAATGTCTGTCTATCAGCGAATGTAGTTCCAAGAGACAGTGAAAACCAGCTACAGCTTTCCGTGCTGGCAGCTTTCCTGTGGGCGCAATCGCTGGACGTTTCGAATTTGGCAGCCGGGCTCTGCGAGAGAGAAATACACAGTGTTGCCCCTTTACGAACGAAAGCTTTTGTAGAAAGCGAATGTCTGTCTATCAGCGAATGCAGTTCCAAGGGGCAGTGAAAACCAGCTACAGCTTTCCGTGCTGGCAGCTTTCCTGTGGGTGCAATCGCTGGACGTTTCGAATTTGGCAACCGGGCTCTGCGAGAGAGAAATACACAGTGTTGCCCCTGTACCCACGAAAGCTTTTGTAGAAAGCGAATGTCTGTCTATCAGCGAATGCAGTTCCAAGGGGCAGTGAAAACCAGCTACAGCTTTCCGTGCTGGCAGCTTTCCTGTGGGCGCAATCGCTGGACGTTTCGAATTTGGCAACCGGGCTCTGCGAGAGAGAAATACACAGTGTTGCCCCTTTACGAACGAAAGCTTTTGAAGAAAGCGAATGTCTGTCTAGCAGCGAATGCAGTTCCAAGGGGCAGTGAAAACCAGCTACAGCTTTCCGTGCTGGCAGCTTTCCTGTGGGTGCAATCGCTGGACGTTTCGAATTTGGCAACCGGGCTCTGCGAGAGAGAAATACACAGTGTTGCCCCTGTACCAACGAAAGCTTTCGTAGAAAGCGAATGTCTGTCTATCAGCGAATGCAGTTCCAAGGGGCAGTGAAAACCAGCTACAGCTTTCCGTGCTGGCAGCTTTCCTGTGGGCGCAATCGCTGGACGTTTCGAATTTGGCAACCGGGCTCTGCGAGAGAGAAATACACAGTGTTGCCCCTGTACCAAAGAAAGCTTTTGTAGAAAGCGAATGTCTGTCTATCAGCGAATGCAGTTCCAAGGGGCAGTGAAAACCAGCTACAGCTTTCCTTGCTGGCAGCTTTCCTGTGGGCGCAATCGCTGGACGTTTTGAATTTGGTAACTGGGCTCTGCGAGAGAGAAATACACAGTGTTGCCCCTGTTCCAACGAAAGCTTTTGTAGAAAGCGAATGTCTGTCTATCAGCAAATGCAGTTCCAAGAGACAGTGAAAACCAGCTACAGCTTTCCGTGCTGGCAGCTTTCCTGTGGGCGCAATCGCTGGACGTTTCGAATTTGGCAGCCGGGCTCTGCGAGAGAGAAATACACAGTGTTGCCCCTTTACGAACGAAAGCTTTTGTAGAAAGCGAGTGTCTGTCTATCAGCGAATGCAGTTCCAAGGGGCAGTGAAAACCAGCTACATCTTTCCGTGCTGGCAGCTTTCCTGTGGGCGCAATCGCTGGACGTTTCGAATTTGGCAACCGAGCTCTGCGAGAGAGAAATACACAGTGTTGCCCCTGTTCCAACGAAAGCTTTTGTAGAAAGCGAATGTCTGTCTATCAGCAAATGCAGTTCCAAGAGACAGTGAAAACCAGCTACAGCTTTCCGTGCTGGCAGCTTTCCTGTGGGCGCAATCGCTGGACTTTTCGAATTTGGTAACCGGGCTCTGCGAGAGAGAAATACACAGTGTTGCCCCTTTACGAAGGCAAGGTTTTGCAGAAAGCGAATGTCTGTCTATCAGCGAATGCAGTTCCAAGAGACAGTGAAAACCAGCTACAGCTTTCCGTGCTGGCAGCTTTCCTGTGGGCGCAATCGCTGGACGTTTCGAATTTGGCAACCGGGCTCTGCGAGAGAGAAATACACAGTGTTGCCCCTGTACCAACGAAAGCTTTTGTAGAAAGCGAATGTCTGTCTAGCAGCGAATGCAGTTCCAAGGGGCAGTGAAAACCAGCTACAGCTTTCCGTGCTGGCAGCTTTCCTGTGGGCGCAATCGCTGGACGTTTCGAATTTGGCAACCGGGCTCTGCGAGAGAGAAATACACAGTGTTGCCCCTTTACGAAGGCAAGGTTTTGCAGAAAGCGAATGTCTGTCTATCAGCGAATGTAGTTCCAAGGGGCAGTGAAAACCAGCTACAGCTTTCCGTGCTGGCAGCTTTCCTGTGGGCGCAATCGCTGGACGTTTCGAATTTGGCAACCGGGCTCTGCGAGAGAGAAATACAAAGTGTTGCCCCTGTACCAACGAAAGCTTTTGTAGAAAGCGAATGTCTGTCTATCAGCGAATGCAGTTCCAAGGGGCAGTGAAAACCAGCTACAGCTTTCCGTGCTGGCAGCTTTCCTGTGGGCGCAATCGCTGGACGTTTCGAATTTGGCAACCGGGCTCTGCGAGAGAGAAATACACAGTGTTGCCCCTGTACCAACGAAAGCTTTTGTAGAAAGCGAATGTCTGTCTATCAGCGAATGCAGTTCCAAGGGGCAGTGAAAACCAGCTACAGCTTTCCTTGCTGGCAGCTTTCCTGTGGGCGCAATCGCTGGACGTTTTGAATTTGGCAGCCGGGCTCTGCGAGAGAGAAATACACAGTGTTGCCCCTTTACGAACGAAAGCTTTTGTAGAAAGCGAGTGTCTGTCTATCAGCGAATGCAGTTCCAAGGGGCAGTGAAAACCAGCTACAGCTTTCCGTGCTGGCAGCTTTCCTGTGGGCGCAATCGCTGGACGTTTCGAATTTGGCAGCCGGGCTCTGCGAGAGAGAAATACACAGTGTTGCCCCTTTACGAACGAAAGCTTTTGTAGAAAGCGAGTGTCTGTCTATCAGCGAATGCAGTTCCAAGGGGCAGTGAAAACCAGCTACATCTTTCCGTGCTGGCAGCTTTCCTGTGGGCGCAATCGCTGGACGTTTCGAATTTGGCAACCGAGCTCTGCGAGAGAGAAATACACAGTGTTGCCCCTGTTCCAACGAAAGCTTTTGTAGAAAGCGAATGTCTGTCTATCAGCAAATGCAGTTCCAAGAGACAGTGAAAACCAGCTACAGCTTTCCGTGCTGGCAGCTTTCCTGTGGGCGCAATCGCTGGACTTTTCGAATTTGGTAACCGGGCTCTGCGAGAGAGAAATACACAGTGTTGCCCCTTTACGAAGGCAAGGTTTTGCAGAAAGCGAATGTCTGTCTAGCAGCGAATGTAGTTCCAAGAGACAGTGAAAACCAGCTACAGCTTTCCGTGCTGGCAGCTTTCCTGTGGGCGCAATCGCTGGACGTTTCGAATTTGGCAGCCGGGCTCTGCGAGAGAGAAATACACAGTGTTGCCCCTGTACCAACGAAAGCTTTTGTAGAAAGCGAATGTCTGTCTATCAGCGAATGCAGTTCCAAGAGATAGTGAAATCCAGCTACAGCTTTCCGTGCTGGCAGCTTTCCTGTGGGCGCAATCGCTGGACGTTTCGAATTTGGCAACCGGGCTCTGCGAGAGAGAAATACACAGTGTTGCCCCTTTACGAAGGCAAGGTTTTGCAGAAAGCGAATGTCTGTCTATCAGCGAATGTAGTTCCAAGGGGCAGTGAAAACCAGCTACAGCTTTCCGTGCTGGCAGCTTTCCTGTGGGCGCAATCGCTGGACGTTTCGAATTTGGCAACCGGGCTCTGCGAGAGAGAAATACAAAGTGTTGCCCCTGTACCAACGAAAGCTTTTGTAGAAAGCGAATGTCTGTCTATCAGCGAATGCAGTTCCAAGGGGCAGTGAAAACCAGCTACAGCTTTCCGTGCTGGCAGCTTTCCTGTGGGCGCAATCGCTGGACGTTTCGAATTTGGCAACCGGGCTCTGCGAGAGAGAAATACACAGTGTTGCCCCTGTACCAAAGAAAGCTTTTGTAGAAAGCGAATGTCTGTCTATCAGCGAATGCAGTTCCAAGGGGCAGTGAAAACCAGCTACAGCTTTCCTTGCTGGCAGCTTTCCTGTGGGCGCAATCGCTGGACGTTTTGAATTTGGTAACCGGGCTCTGCGAGAGAGAAATACACAGTGTTGCCCCTGTTCCAACGAAAGCTTTTGTAGAAAGCGAATGTCTGTCTATCAGCAAATGCAGTTCCAAGGGGCAGTGAAAACCAGCTACAGCTTTCCGTGCTGGCAGCTTTCCTGTGGGCGCAATCGCTGGACTTTTCGAATTTGGTAACCGGGCTCTGCGAGAGAGAAATACACAGTGTTGCCCCTTTACGAAGGCAAGGTTTTGCAGAAAGCGAGTGTCTGTCTATCAGCGAATGTAGTTGCAAGGGGCAGTGAAAACCAGCTACAGCTTTCCGTGCTGGCAGCTTTCCTGTGGGCGCAATCGCTGGACGTTTCGAATTTGGCAACCGGGCTCTGCGAGAGAGAAATACACAGTGTTGCCCCTGTACCAACGAAAGCTTTTGTAGAAAGCGAATGTCTGTCTAGCAGCGAATGCATTTCCAAGGGGCAGTGAAAACCAGCTACAGCTTTCCGTGCTGGCAGCTTTCCTGTGGGCGCAATCGCTGGACGTTTCGAATTTGGCAACCGGGCTCTGCGAGAGAGAAATACACATTGTTGCCCCTGTACCAACGAAAGCTTTTGTAGAAAGCGAATGTCTGTCTATCAGCGAATGCAGTTCCAAGGGGCAGTGAAAACCAGCTACAGCTTTCCGTGCTGGCAGCTTTCCTGTGGGCGCAATTGCTGGACGTTTCGAATTTGGCAACCGGGCTCTGCGAGAGAGAAATACACAGTGTTGCCCCTGTTCCAACGAAAGCTTTTGTAGAAAGCGAATGTCTGTCTATCAGCAAATGCAGTTCCAAGAGACAGTGAAAACCAGCTACAGCTTTCCGTGCTGGCAGCTTTCCTGTGGGCGCAATCGCTGGACGTTTCGAATTTGGCAGCCGTGCTCTGCGAGAGAGAAATACACAGTGTTGCCCCTTTACGAAGGCAAGGTTTTGCAGAAAGCGAATGTCTGTCTATCAGCGAATGTAGTTCCAAGAGGCAGTGAAAACCAGCTACAGCTTTCCGTGCTGGCAGCTTTCCTGTGGGCGCAATCGCTGGACGTTTCGAATTTGGCAGCCGGGCTCTGCGAGAGAGAAATACACAGTGTTGCCCCTTTACGAAGGCAAGGTTTTGCAGAAAGCGAATGTCTGTCTAGAAGCGAATGTAGTTCCAAGGGGCAGTGAAAACCAGCTACAGCTTTCCGTGCTGGCAGCTTTCCTGTGGGCGCAATCGCTGGACGTTTCGAATTTGGCAACCGGGCTCTGCGAGAGAGAAATACACAGTGTTGCCCCTGTACCAACGAAAGCTTTTGTAGAAAGCGAATGTCTGTCTATCAGCGAATGCAGTTCCAAGGGGCAGTGAAAACCAGCTACAGCTTTCCTTGCTGGCAGCTTTCCTGTGGGCGCAATTGCTGGACGTTTCGAATTTGGCAACCGGGCTCTGCGAGAGAGAAACAGTTCCAAGGGGCAGTGAAAACCAGCTACAGCTTTCCGTGCTGGCAGCTTTCCTGTGGGCGCAATCGCTGGACGTTTCGAATTTGGCAGGCGGGCTCTGCGAGAGAGAAATACACAGTGTTGCCCGTGTTCCAACGAAAGCTTTTGTAGAAAGCGAATGTCTGTCTATCAGCGAATGCAGTTCCAAGAGGCAGTGAAAACCAGCTACAGCTTTCCGTGCTGGCAGCTTTCCTGTGGGCGCAATCGCTGGACGTTTCGAATTTGGCAGCCGGGCTCTGCGAGAGAGAAATACACAGTGTTGCCCCTTTACGAAGGCAAGGTTTTACAGAAAGCGAATGTCTGTCTATCAGCGAATGCAGTTCCAAGGGGCAGTGAAAACCAGCTACAGCTTTCCGTGCTGGCAGCTTTCCTGTGGGTGCAATCGCTGGACGTTTCGAATTTGGCAGCCGGGCTCTGCGAGAGAGAAATACACAGTGTTGCCCCTTTACGAACGAAAGCTTTTGTAGAAAGCGAATGTCTGTCTATCAGCGAATGCAGTTCCAAGGGGCAGTGAAAACCAGCTACAGCTTTCCGTGCTGGCAGCTTTCCTGTGGGCGCAATCGCTGGACGTTTCGAATTTGGCAGCCGGGCTCTGCGAGAGAGAAATACACAGTGTTGCCCCTGTACCAACGAAAGCTTTTGTAGAAAGCGAGTGTCTGTCTATCAGCGAATGCAGTTCCAAGGGGCAGTGAAAACCAGCTACAGCTTTCCATGCTGGCAGCTTTCCTGTGGGCGCAATCGCTGGACGTTTCGAATTTGGCAGCCGGGCTCTGCGAGAGAGAAATACACAGTGTTGCCCCTGTACCAACGAAAGCTTTTGTAGAAAGCGAATGTCTGTCTATCAGCGAATGCAGTTCCAAGGGGCAGTGAAAACCAGCTACAGCTTTCCGTGCTGGCAGCTTTCCTGTGGGCGCAATCGCTGGACGTTTCGAATTTGGCAACCGGGCTCTGCGAGAGAGAAATACACAGTGTTGCCCCTTTACGAAGGCAAGGTTTTGCAGAAAGCGAATGTCTGTCTAGCAGCGAATGTAGTTCCAAGAGACAGTGAAAACCAGCTACAGCTTTCCATGCTGGCAGCTTTCCTGTGGGCGCAATCGCTGGACGTTTCGAATTTGGCAGCCGGGCTCTGCGAGAGAGAAATGCACAGTGTTGCGCCTTTACGAAGGCAAGGTTTTGCAGAAAGCGAGTGTCTGTCTATCAGCGAATGCAGTTCCAAGGGGCAGTGAAAACCAGCTACAGCTTTCCGTGCTGGCAGCTTTCCTGTGGGCGCAATCGCTGGACGTTTCGAATTTGGCAATCGGGCTCTGTGAGAGAGAAATACACAGTGTTGCCCCTGTACCAACGAAAGCTTTTGTAGAAAGCGAATGTCTGTCTATCAGCGAATGCAGTTCCAAGGGGCAGTGAAAACCAGCTACAGCTTTCCGTGCTGGCAGCTTTCCTGTGGGCGCAATCGCTGGACGTTTCGAATTTGGCAGCCGGGCTCTGCGAGAGAGAAATACACAGTGTTGCCCCTGTACCAACGAAAGCTTTTGTAGAAAGCGAATGTCTGTCTATCAGCGAATGCAGTTCCAAGGGGCAGTGAAAACCAGCTACAGCTTTCCGTGCTGGCAGCTTTCCTGTGGGCGCAATCGCTGGACGTTTCGAATTTGGCAGCCGGGCTCTGCGAGAGAGAAATACACAGTGTTGCCCCTTTACGAACGAAAGCTTTTGTAGAAAGCGAATGTCTGTCTATCAGCGAATGCAGTTCCAAGGGGCAGTGAAAACCAGCTACAGCTTTCCGTGCTGGCAGCTTTCCTGTGGGCGCAATCGCTGGACGTTTCGAATTTGGCAGCCGGGCTCTGCGAGAGAGAAATACACAGTGTTGCCCCTGTACCAACGAAAGCTATTGTAGAAAGCGTATGTCTGTCTAATAGCGAATGCAGTTCCAAGGGGCAGTGAAAACCAGCTACAGCTTTCCGTGCTGGCAGCTTTCCTGTGGGCGCAATCGCTGGATGTTTCGAATTTGGCAGCCGGGCTCTGCGAGAGAGAAATACACAGTGTTGCCCCTGTACCAACGAAAGCTTTTGTAGAAAGCGAATGTCTGTCTATCAGCGAATGTAGTTCCAAGAGACAGTGAAAACCAGCTACAGCTTTCCGTGCTGGCAGCTTTCCTGTGGGCGCAATCGCTGGACGTTTTGAATTTGGCAACCGGGCTCTGCGAGAGAGAAATACACAGTGTTGCCCCTTTACGAACGAAAGCTTTTGTAGAAAGCGAATGTCTGTCTATCAGCGAATGCAGTTCCAAGGGGCAGTGAAAACCAGCTACAGCTTTCCGTGCTGGCAGCTTTCCTGTGGGTGCAATCGCTGGACGTTTCGAATTTGGCAACCGGGCTCTGCGAGAGAGAAATACACAGTGTTGCCCCTGTACCCACGAAAGCTTTTGTAGAAAGCGAATGTCTGTCTATCAGCGAATGCAGTTCCAAGGGGCAGTGAAAACCAGCTACAGCTTTCCGTGCTGGCAGCTTTCCTGTGGGCGCAATCGCTGGACGTTTCGAATTTGGCAACCGGGCTCTGCGAGAGAGAAATACACAGTGTTGCCCCTTTACGAACGAAAGCTTTTGAAGAAAGCGAATGTCTGTCTAGCAGCGAATGCAGTTCCAAGGGGCAGTGAAAACCAGCTACAGCTTTCCGTGCTGGCAGCTTTCCTGTGGGTGCAATCGCTGGACGTTTCGAATTTGGCAACCGGGCTCTGCGAGAGAGAAATACACAGTGTTGCCCCTGTACCAACGAAAGCTTTCGTAGAAAGCGAATGTCTGTCTATCAGCGAATGCAGTTCCAAGGGGCAGTGAAAACCAGCTACAGCTTTCCGTGCTGGCAGCTTTCCTGTGGGCGCAATCGCTGGACGTTTCGAATTTGGCAGGCGGGCTCTGCGAGAGAGAAATACACAGTGTTGCCCCTGTACCAAAGAAAGCTTTTGTAGAAAGCGAATGTCTGTCTATCAGCGAATGCAGTTCCAAGGGGCAGTGAAAACCAGCTACATCTTTCCTTGCTGGCAGCTTTCCTGTGGGCGCAATCGCTGGACGTTTTGAATTTGGTAACTGGGCTCTGCGAGAGAGAAATACACAGTGTTGCCCCTGTTCCAACGAAAGCTTTTGTAGAAAGCGAATGTCTGTCTATCAGCAAATGCAGTTCCAAGAGACAGTGAAAACCAGCTACAGCTTTCCGTGCTGGCAGCTTTCCTGTGGGCGCAATCGCTGGACTTTTCGAATTTGGTAACCGGGCTCTGCGAGAGAGAAATACACAGTGTTGCCCCTTTACGAAGGCAAGGTTTTGCAGAAAGCGAATGTCTGTCTATCAGCGAATGTAGTTCCAAGAGACAGTGAAAACCACCTACAGCTTTCCGTGCTGGCAGCTTTCCTGTGGGCGCAATCGCTGGACGTTTCGAATTTGGCAACCGGGCTCTGCGAGAGAGAAATACACAGTGTTGCCCCTGTACCAACGAAAGCTTTTGTAGAAAGCGAATGTCTGTCTATCAGCGAATGCAGTTCCAAGGGGCAGTGAAAACCAGCTACAGCTTTCCGTGCTGGCAGCTTTCCTGTGGGCGCAATCGCTGGACGTTTCGAATTTGGCAACCGGGCTCTGCGAGAGAGAAATACACAGTGTTGCCCCTTTACGAAGGCAAGGTTTTGCAGAAAGCGAATGTCTGTCTATCAGCGAATGTAGTTCCAAGGGGCAGTGAAAACCAGCTACAGCTTTCCGTGCTGGCAGCTTTCCTGTGGGCGCAATCGCTGGACGTTTCGAATTTGGCAACCGGGCTCTGCGAGAGAGAAATACAAAGTGTTGCCCCTGTACCAACGAAAGCTTTTGTAGAAAGCGAATGTCTGTCTATCAGCGAATGCAGTTCCAAGGGGCAGTGAAAACCAGCTACAGCTTTCCGTGCTGGCAGCTTTCCTGTGGGCGCAATCGCTGGACGTTTCGAATTTGGCAACCGGGCTCTGCGAGAGAGAAATACACAGTGTTGCCCCTGTACCAAAGAAAGCTTTTGTAGAAAGCGAATGTCTGTCTATCAGCGAATGCAGTTCCAAGGGGCAGTGAAAACCAGCTACAGCTTTCCTTGCTGGCAGCTTTCCTGTGGGCGCAATCGCTGGACGTTTTGAATTTGGCAGCCGGGCTCTGCGAGAGAGAAATACACAGTGTTGCCCCTTTACGAACGAAAGCTTTTGTAGAAAGCGAGTGTCTGTCTATCAGCGAATGCAGTTCCAAGGGGCAGTGAAAACCAGCTACAGCTTTCCGTGCTGGCAGCTTTCCTGTGGGCGCAATCGCTGGACGTTTCGAATTTGGCAGCCGGGCTCTGCGAGAGAGAAATACACAGTGTTGCCCCTTTACAAACGAAAGCTTTTGTAGAAAGCGAGTGTCTGTCTATCAGCGAATGCAGTTCCAAGGGGCAGTGAAAACCAGCTACATCTTTCCGTGCTGGCAGCTTTCCTGTGGGCGCAATCGCTGGACGTTTCGAATTTGGCAACCGAGCTCTGCGAGAGAGAAATACACAGTGTTGCCCCTGTTCCAACGAAAGCTTTTGTAGAAAGCGAATGTCTGTCTATCAGCGAATGCAGTTCCAAGAGATAGTGAAATCCAGCTACAGCTTTCCGTGCTGGCAGCTTTCCTGTGGGCGCAATCGCTGGACGTTTCGAATTTGGCAACCGGGCTCTGCGAGAGAGAAATACACAGTGTTGCCCCTTTACGAAGGCAAGGTTTTGCAGAAAGCGAATGTCTGTCTATCAGCGAATGTAGTTCCAAGGGGCAGTGAAAACCAGCTACAGCTTTCCGTGCTGGCAGCTTTCCTGTGGGCGCAATCGCTGGACGTTTCGAATTTGGCAACCGGGCTCTGCGAGAGAGAAATACAAAGTGTTGCCCCTGTACCAACGAAAGCTTTTGTAGAAAGCGAATGTCTGTCTATCAGCGAATGCAGTTCCAAGGGGCAGTGAAAACCAGCTACAGCTTTCCGTGCTGGCAGCTTTCCTGTGGGCGCAATCGCTGGACGTTTCGAATTTGGCAACCGGGCTCTGCGAGAGAGAAATACACAGTGTTGCCCCTGTACCAAAGAAAGCTTTTGTAGAAAGCGAATGTCTGTCTATCAGCGAATGCAGTTCCAAGGGGCAGTGAAAACCAGCTACAGCTTTCCTTGCTGGCAGCTTTCCTGTGGGCGCAATCGCTGGACGTTTTGAATTTGGTAACCGGGCTCTGCGAGAGAGAAATACACAGTGTTGCCCCTGTTCCAACGAAAGCTTTTGTAGAAAGCGAATGTCTGTCTATCAGCAAATGCAGTTCCAAGGGGCAGTGAAAACCAGCTACAGCTTTCCGTGCTGGCAGCTTTCCTGTGGGCGCAATCGCTGGACTTTTCGAATTTGGTAACCGGGCTCTGCGAGAGAGAAATACACAGTGTTGCCCCTTTACGAAGGCAAGGTTTTGCAGAAAGTGAATGTCTGTCTAGCAGCGAATGTAGTTCCAAGAGACAGTGAAAACCAGCTACAGCTTTCCGTGCTGGCAGCTTTCCTGTGGGCGCAATCGCTGGACGTTTCGAATTTGGCAGCCGGGCTCTGCGAGAGAGAAATACACAGTGTTGCCCCTGTACCAACGAAAGCTTTTGTAGAAAGCGAATGTCTGTCTATCAGCGAATGCAGTTCCAAGAGATAGTGAAATCCAGCTACAGCTTTCCGTGCTGGCAGCTTTCCTGTGGGCGCAATCGCTGGACGTTTCGAATTTGGCAACCGGGCTCTGCGAGAGAGAAATACACAGTGTTGCCCCTTTACGAAGGCAAGGTTTTGCAGAAAGCGAATGTCTGTCTATCAGCGAATGTAGTTCCAAGGGGCAGTGAAAACCAGCTACAGCTTTCCGTGCTGGCAGCTTTCCTGTGGGCGCAATCGCTGGACGTTTCGAATTTGGCAACCGGGCTCTGCGAGAGAGAAATACAAAGTGTTGCCCCTGTACCAACGAAAGCTTTTGTAGAAAGCGAATGTCTGTCTATCAGCGAATGCAGTTCCAAGGGGCAGTGAAAACCAGCTACAGCTTTCCGTGCTGGCAGCTTTCCTGTGGGCGCAATCGCTGGACGTTTCGAATTTGGCAACCGGGCTCTGCGAGAGAGAAATACACAGTGTTGCCCCTGTACCAAAGAAAGCTTTTGTAGAAAGCGAATGTCTGTCTATCAGCGAATGCAGTTCCAAGGGGCAGTGAAAACCAGCTACAGCTTTCCTTGCTGGCAGCTTTCCTGTGGGCGCAATCGCTGGACGTTTTGAATTTGGTAACCGGGCTCTGCGAGAGAGAAATACACAGTGTTGCCCCTGTTCCAACGAAAGCTTTTGTAGAAAGCGAATGTCTGTCTATCAGCAAATGCAGTTCCAAGGGGCAGTGAAAACCAGCTACAGCTTTCCGTGCTGGCAGCTTTCCTGTGGGCGCAATCGCTGGACTTTTCGAATTTGGTAACCGGGCTCTGCGAGAGAGAAATACACAGTGTTGCCCCTTTACGAAGGCAAGGTTTTGCAGAAAGCGAGTGTCTGTCTATCAGCGAATGTAGTTGCAAGGGGCAGTGAAAACCAGCTACAGCTTTCCGTGCTGGCAGCTTTCCTGTGGGCGCAATCGCTGGACGTTTCGAATTTGGCAACCGGGCTCTGCGAGAGAGAAATACACAGTGTTGCCCCTGTACCAACGAAAGCTTTTGTAGAAAGCGAATGTCTGTCTAGCAGCGAATGCATTTCCAAGGGGCAGTGAAAACCAGCTACAGCTTTCCGTGCTGGCAGCTTTCCTGTGGGCGCAATCGCTGGACGTTTCGAATTTGGCAACCGGGCTCTGCGAGAGAGAAATACACATTGTTGCCCCTGTACCAACGAAAGCTTTTGTAGAAAGCGAATGTCTGTCTATCAGCGAATGCAGTTCCAAGGGGCAGTGAAAACCAGCTACAGCTTTCCGTGCTGGCAGCTTTCATGTGGGCGCAATTGCTGGACGTTTCGAATTTGGCAACCGGGCTCTGCGAGAGAGAAATACACAGTGTTGCCCCTGTTCCAACGAAAGCTTTTGTAGAAAGCGAATGTCTGTCTATCAGCAAATGCAGTTCCAAGAGACAGTGAAAACCAGCTACAGCTTTCCGTGCTGGCAGCTTTCCTGTGGGCGCAATCGCTGGACGTTTTGAATTTGGCAGCCGGGCTCTGCGAGAGAGAAATACACAGTGTTGCCCCTTTACGAAGGCAAGGTTTTGCAGAAAGCGAATGTCTGTCTATCAGCGAATGTAGTTCCAAGAGGCAGTGAAAACCAGCTACAGCTTTCCGTGCTGGCAGCTTTCCTGTGGGCGCAATCGCTGGACGTTTCGAATTTGGCAGCCGGGCTCTGCGAGAGAGAAATACACAGTGTTGCCCCTTTACGAAGGCAAGGTTTTGCAGAAAGCGAATGTCTGTCTAGAAGCGAATGTAGTTCCAAGGGGCAGTGAAAACCAGCTACAGCTTTCCGTGCTGGCAGCTTTCCTGTGGGCGCAATCGCTGGACGTTTCGAATTTGGCAACCGGGCTCTGCGAGAGAGAAATACACAGTGTTGCCCCTGTACCAACGAAAGCTTTTGTAGAAAGCGAATGTCTGTCTATCAGCGAATGCAGTTCCAAGGGGCAGTGAAAACCAGCTACAGCTTTCCTTGCTGGCAGCTTTCCTGTGGGCGCAGTTGCTGGACGTTTCGAATTTGGCAACCGGGCTCTGCGAGAGAGAAACAGTTCCAAGGGGCAGTGAAAACCAGCTACAACTTTCCGTGCTGGCAGCTTTCCTGTGGGCGCAATCGCTGGACGTTTCGAATTTGGCAGGCGGGCTCTGCGAGAGAGAAATACACAGTGTTGCCCGTGTTCCAACGAAAGCTTTTGTAGAAAGCGAATGTCTGTCTATCAGCGAATGCAGTTCCAAGAGGCAGTGAAAACCAGCTACAGCTTTCCGTGCTGGCAGCTTTCCTGTGGGCGCAATCGCTGGACGTTTCGAATTTGGCAGCCGGGCTCTGCGAGAGAGAAATACACAGTGTTGCCCCTTTACGAAGGCAAGGTTTTACAGAAAGCGAATGTCTGTCTATCAGCGAATGCAGTTCCAAGGGGCAGTGAAAACCAGCTACAGCTTTCCGTGCTGGCAGCTTTCCTGTGGGTGCAATCGCTGGACGTTTCGAATTTGGCAGCCGGGCTCTGCGAGAGAGAAATACACAGTGTTGCCCCTTTACGAACGAAAGCTTTTGTAGAAAGCGAATGTCTGTCTATCAGCGAATGCAGTTCCAAGGGGCAGTGAAAACCAGCTACAGCTTTCCGTGCTGGCAGCTTTCCTGTGGGCGCAATCGCTGGACGTTTCGAATTTGGCAGCCGGGCTCTGCGAGAGAGAAATACACAGTGTTGCCCCTGTACCAACGAAAGCTTTTGTAGAAAGCGAATGTCTGTCTATCAGCGAATGCAGTTCCAAGGGGCAGTGAAAACCAGCTACAGCTTTCCGTGCTGGCAGCTTTCCTGTGGGCGCAATCGCTGGACGTTTCGAATTTGGCAACCGGGCTCTGCGAGAGAGAAATACACAGTGTTGCCCCTTTACGAAGGCAAGGTTTTGCAGAAAGCGAATGTCTGTCTAGCAGCGAATGTAGTTCCAAGAGACAGTGAAAACCAGCTACAGCTTTCCGTGCTGGCAGCTTTCCTGTGGGCGCAATCGCTGGACGTTTCGAATTTGGCAGCCGGGCTCTGCGAGAGAGAAATACACAGTGTTGCCCCTGTACCAACGAAAGCTTTTGTAGAAAGCGAATGTCTGTCTATCAGCGAATGCAGTTCCAAGAGATAGTGAAATCCAGCTACAGCTTTCCGTGCTGGCAGCTTTCCTGTGGGCGCAATCGCTGGACGTTTCGAATTTGGCAACCGGGCTCTGCGAGAGAGAAATACACAGTGTTGCCCCTTTACGAAGGCAAGGTTTTGCAGAAAGCGAATGTCTGTCTAGCAGCGAAAGTAGTTCCAAGGGGCAGTGAAAACCAGCTACAGCTTTCCGTGCTGGCAGCTTTCCTGTGGGCGCAATCGCTGGACGTTTCGAATTTGGCAACCGGGCTCTGCGAGAGAGAAATACACAGTGTTGCCCCTGTACCAACGAAAGCTTTTGTAGAAAGCGAATGTCTGTCTATCAGCGAATGCAGTTCCAAGGGGCAGTGAAAACCAGCTACAGCTTTCCGTGCTGGCAGCTTTCCTGTGGGCGCAATCGCTGGACGTTTCGAATTTGGCAACCGGGCTCTGCGAGAGAGAAATACACAGTGTTGCCCCTGTACCAAAGAAAGCTTTTGTAGAAAGCGAATGTCTGTCTATCAGCGAATGCAGTTCCAAGGGGCAGTGAAAACCAGCTACAGCTTTCCTTGCTGGCAGCTTTCCTGTGGGCGCAATCGCTGGACGTTTTGAATTTGGTAACCGGGCTCTGCGAGAGAGAAATACACAGTGTTGCCCCTGTTCCAACGAAAGCTTTTGTAGAAAGCGAATGTCTGTCTATCAGCAAATGCAGTTCCAAGGGGCAGTGAAAACCAGCTACAGCTTTCCGTGCTGGCAGCTTTCCTGTGGGCGCAATCGCTGGACTTTTCGAATTTGGTAACCGGGCTCTGCGAGAGAGAAATACACAGTGTTGCCCCTTTACGAAGGCAAGGTTTTGCAGAAAGCGAGTGTCTGTCTATCAGCGAATGTAGTTCCAAGGGGCAGTGAAAACCAGCTACAGCTTTCCGTGCTGGCAGCTTTCCTGTGGGCGCAATCGCTGGACGTTTCGAATTTGGCAACCGGGCTCTGCGAGAGAGAAATACACAGTGTTGCCCCTGTACCCACGAAAGCTTTTGTAGAAAGCGAATGTCTGTCTATCAGCGAATGTAGTTCCAAGAGACAGTGAAAACCAGCTACAGCTTTCCGTGCTGGCAGCTTTCCTGTGGGCGCAATCGCTGGACGTTTCGAATTTGGCAGCCGGGCTCTGCGAGAGAGAAATACACAGTGTTGCCCCTTTACGAACGAAAGCTTTTGTAGAAAGCGAGTGTCTGTCTATCAGCGAATGCAGTTCCAAGGGGCAGTGAAAACCAGCTACAGCTTTCCGTGCTGGCAGCTTTCCTGTGGGCGGAATCGCTGGACGTTTCGAATTTGGCAACCGGGCTCTTCGAGAGAGAAATACACAGTGTTGCCCCTGTACCAACGAAAGCTTTTGTAGAAAGCGAATGTCTGTCTATCAGCGAATGCAGTTCCAAGGGGCAGTGAAAACCAGCTACAGCTTTCCGTGCTGGAAGCTTTCCTGTGGGCGCAATCGCTGGACGTTTCGAATTTGGCAACCGGGCTCTGCGAGAGAGAAATACACAGTGTTGCCCCTGTACCAACGAAAGCTTTTGTAGAAAGCGAATGTCTGTCTATCAGCGAATGCAGTTCCAAGGGGCAGTGAAAACCAGCTACAGCTTTCCGTGCTGGCAGCTTTCCTGTGGGCGCAATCGCTGGACGTTTCGAATTTGGCAACCGAGCTCTGCGAGAGAGAAATACACAGTGTTGCCCCTGTTCCAATGAAAGCTTTTGTAGAAAGCGAATGTCTGTCTATCAGCAAATGCAGTTCCAAGAGACAGTGAAAACCAGCTACAGCTTTCCGTGCTGGCAGCTTTCCTGTGGGCGCAATCGCTGGACTTTTCGAATTTGGTAACCGGGCTCTGCGAGAGAGAAATACACAGTGTTGCCCCTTTACGAAGGCAAGGTTTTGCAGAAAGCGAATGTCTGTCTATCAGCAAATGCAGTTCCAAGAGACAGTGAAAACCAGCTACAGCTTTCCGTGCTGGCAGCTTTCCTGTGGGCGCAATCGCTGGACGTTTCGAATTTGGCAGCCGGGCTCTGCGAGAGAGAAATACACAGTGTTGCCCCTTTACGAACGAAAGCTTTTGTAGAAAGCGAATGTCTGTCTATCAGCGAATGCAGTTCCAAGGGGCAGTGAAAACCAGCTACAGCTTTCCGTGCTGGCAGCTTTCCTGTGGGCGCAATCGCTGGACGTTTCGAATTTGGCAGCCGGGCTCTGCGAGAGAGAAATACACAGTGTTGCCCCTTTACGAACGAAAGCTTTTGTAGAAAGCGAGTGTCTGTCTATCAGCGAATGCAGTTCCAAGGGGCAGTGAAAACCAGCTACAGCTTTCCATGCTGGCAGCTTTCCTGTGGGCGCAATCGCTGGACGTTTCGAATTTGGCAACCGGGCTCTGCGAGAGAGAAATACACAGTGTTGCCCCTGTTCCAACGAAAGCTTTTGTAGAAAGCGAATGTCTGTCTATCAGCAAATGCAGTTCCAAGGGGCAGTGAAAACCAGCTACAGCTTTCCGTGCTGGCAGCTTTCCTGTGGGCGCAATCGCTGGACTTTTCGAATTTGGTAACCGGGCTCTGCGAGAGAGAAATACACAGTGTTGCCCCTTTACGAAGGCAAGGTTTTGCAGAAAGCGAGTGTCTGTCTATCAGCGAATGTAGTTCCAAGGGGCAGTGAAAACCAGCTACAGCTTTCCGTGCTGGCAGCTTTCCTGTGGGCGCAATCGCTGGACGTTTCGAATTTGGCAACCGGGCTCTGCGAGAGAGAAATACACAGTGTTGCCCCTGTACCCACGAAAGCTTTTGTAGAAAGCGAATGTCTGTCTATCAGCGAATGTAGTTCCAAGAGATAGTGAAATCCAGCTACAGCTTTCCGTGCTGGCACTTTCCTGTGGGCGCAATCGCTGGACGTTTCGAATTTGGCAGCCGGGCTCTGCGAGAGAGAAATACACAGTGTTGCCCCTTTACGAAGGCAAGGTTTTGCAGAAAGCGAATGTCTGTCTATCAGCGAATGCAGTTCCAAGGGGCAGTGAAAACCAGCTACAGCTTTCCTTGCTGGCAGCTTTCCTGTGGGCGCAATCGCTGGACGTTTTGAATTTGGTAACCGGGCTCTGCGAGAGAGAAATACACAGTGTTGCCCCTGTTCCAACGAAAGCTTTTGTAGAAAGCGAATGTCTGTCTATCAGCAAATGCAGTTCCAAGAGACAGTGAAAACCAGCTACAGCTTTCCGTGCTGGCAGCTTTCCTGTGGGCGCAATCGCTGGACGTTTCGAATTTGGCAGCCGGGCTCTGCGAGAGAGAAATACACAGTGTTGCCCCTTTACGAACGAAAGCTTTTGTAGAAAGCGAGTGTCTGTCTATCAGCGAATGCAGTTCCAAGGGGCAGTGAAAACCAGCTACATCTTTCCGTGCTGGCAGCTTTCCTGTGGGCGCAATCGCTGGACGTTTCGAATTTGGCAACCGAGCTCTGCGAGAGAGAAATACACAGTGTTGCCCCTGTTCCAACGAAAGCTTTTGTAGAAAGCGAATGTCTGTCTATCAGCAAATGCAGTTCCAAGAGACAGTGAAAACCAGCTACAGCTTTCCGTGCTGGCAGCTTTCCTGTGGGCGCAATCGCTGGACTTTTCGAATTTGGTAACCGGGCTCTGCGAGAGAGAAATACACAGTGTTGCCCCTTTACGAAGGCAAGGTTTTGCAGAAAGCGAATGTCTGTCTATCAGCGAATGTAGTTCCAAGAGACAGTGAAAACCAGCTACAGCTTTCCGTGCTGGCAGCTTTCCTGTGGGCGCAATCGCTGGACGTTTCGAATTTGGCAACCGGGCTCTGCGAGAGAGAAATACACAGTGTTGCCCCTGTACCAACGAAAGCTTTTGTAGAAAGCGAATGTCTGTCTATCAGCGAATGCAGTTCCAAGGGGCAGTGAAAACCAGCTACAGCTTTCCGTGCTGGCAGCTTTCCTGTGGGCGCAATCGCTGGACGTTTCGAATTTGGCAACCGGGCTCTGCGAGAGAGAAATACACAGTGTTGCCCCTTTACGAAGGCAAGGTTTTGCAGAAAGCGAATGTCTGTCTATCAGCGAATGTAGTTCCAAGGGGCAGTGAAAACCAGCTACAGCTTTCCGTGCTGGCAGCTTTCCTGTGGGCGCAATCGCTGGACGTTTCGAATTTGGCAACCGGGCTCTGCGAGAGAGAAATACAAAGTGTTGCCCCTGTACCAACGAAAGCTTTTGTAGAAAGCGAATGTCTGTCTATCAGCGAATGCAGTTCCAAGGGGCAGTGAAAACCAGCTACAGCTTTCCGTGCTGGCAGCTTTCCTGTGGGCGCAATCGCTGGATGTTTCGAATTTGGCAACCGGGCTCTGCGAGAGAGAAATACACAGTGTTGCCCCTTTACGAACGAAAGCTTTTGTAGAAAGCGAATGTCTGTCTATCAGCGAATGCAGTTCCAAGGGGCAGTGAAAACCAGCTACAGCTTTCCTTGCTGGCAGCTTTCCTGTGGGCGCAATCGCTGGACGTTTTGAATTTGGTAACCGGGCTCTGCGAGAGAGAAATACACAGTGTTGCCCCTGTTCCAACGAAAGCTTTTGTAGAAAGCGAATGTCTGTCTATCAGCAAATGCAGTTCCAAGGGGCAGTGAAAACCAGCTACAGCTTTCCGTGCTGGCAGCTTTCCTGTGGGCGCAATCGCTGGACTTTTCGAATTTGGTAACCGGGCTCTGCGAGAGAGAAATACACAGTGTTGCCCCTTTACGAAGGCAAGGTTTTGCAGAAAGCGAGTGTCTGTCTATCAGCGAATGTAGTTCCAAGGGGCAGTGAAAACCAGCTACAGCTTTCCGTGCTGGCAGCTTTCCTGTGGGCGCAATCGCTGGACGTTTCGAATTTGGCAACCGGGCTCTGCGAGAGAGAAATACACAGTGTTGCCCCTGTACCAACGAAAGCTTTTGTAGAAAGCGAATGTCTGTCTATCAGCGAATGCAGTTCCAAGGGGCAGTGAAAACCAGCTACAGCTTTCCGTGCTGGAAGCTTTCCTGTGGGCGCAATCGCTGGACGTTTCGAATTTGGCAACCGGGCTCTGCGAGAGAGAAATACACAGTGTTGCCCCTGTACCAACGAAAGCTTTTGTAGAAAGCGAATGTCTGTCTATCAGCGAATGCAGTTCCAAGGGGCAGTGAAAACCAGCTACAGCTTTCCGTGCTGGCAGCTTTCCTGTGGGCGCAATCGCTGGACGTTTCGAATTTGGCAACCGAGCTCTGCGAGAGAGAAATACAGAGTGTTGCCCCTGTTCCAACGAAAGCTTTTGTAGAAAGCGAATGTCTGTCTATCAGCAAATGCAGTTCCAAGAGACAGTGAAAACCAGCTACAGCTTTCCGTGCTGGCAGCTTTCCTGTGGGCGCAATCGCTGGACTTTTCGAATTTGGTAACCGGGCTCTGCGAGAGAGAAATACACAGTGTTGCCCCTTTACGAAGGCAAGGTTTTGCAGAAAGCGAATGTCTGTCTATCAGCAAATGCAGTTCCAAGAGACAGTGAAAACCAGCTACAGCTTTCCGTGCTGGCAGCTTTCCTGTGGGCGCAATCGCTGGACGTTTCGAATTTGGCAGCCGGGCTCTGCGAGAGAGAAATACACAGTGTTGCCCCTTTACGAACGAAAGCTTTTGTAGAAAGCGAATGTCTGTCTATCAGCGAAGGCAGTTCCAAGGGGCAGTGAAAACCAGCTACAGCTTTCCGTGCTGGCAGCTTTCCTGTGGGCGCAATCGCTGGACGTTTCGAATTTGGCAGCCGGGCTCTGCGAGAGAGAAATACACAGTGTTGCCCCTGTTCCAACGAAAGCTTTTGTAGAAAGCGAATGTCTGTCTATCAGCAAATGCAGTTCCAAGGGGCAGTGAAAACCAGCTACAGCTTTCCGTGCTGGCAGCTTTCCTGTGGGCGCAATCGCTGGACTTTTCGAATTTGGTAACCGGGCTCTGCGAGAGAGAAATACACAGTGTTGCCCCTTTACGAAGGCAAGGTTTTGCAGAAAGCGAGTGTCTGTCTATCAGCGAATGTAGTTCCAAGGGGCAGTGAAAACCAGCTACAGCTTTCCGTGCTGGCAGCTTTCCTGTGGGCGCAATCGCTGGACGTTTCGAATTTGGCAACCGGGCTCTGCGAGAGAGAAATACACAGTGTTGCCCCTGTACCCACGAAAGCTTTTGTAGAAAGCGAATGTCTGTCTATCAGCGAATGTAGTTCCAAGAGATAGTGAAATCCAGCTACAGCTTTCCGTGCTGGCACTTTCCTGTGGGCGCAATCGCTGGACGTTTCGAATTTGGCAACCGGGCTCTGCGAGAGAGAAATACACAGTGTTGCCCCTGTTCCAACGAAAGCTTTTGTAGAAAGCGAGTGTCTGTCTATCAGCGAATGCAGTTCCAAGGGGCAGTGAAAACCATCTACAGCTTTCCGTGCTGGCAGCTTTCCTGTGGGTGCAATCGCTGGACGTTTCGAATTTGGCAACCGGGCTCTGCGAGAGAGAAATACACAGTGTTGCCCCTGTTCCAACGAAAGCTTTTGTAGAAAGCGAATGTCTGTCTATCAGCAAATGCAGTTCCAAGAGACAGTGAAAACCAGCTACAGCTTTCCGTGCTGGCAGCTTTCCTGTGGGCGCAATCGCTGGACGTTTCGAATTTGGCAGCCGGGCTCTGCGAGAGAGAAATACACAGTGTTGCCCCTTTACGAACGAAAGCTTTTGTAGAAAGCGAGTGTCTGTCTATCAGCGAATGCAGTTCCAAGGGGCAGTGAAAACCAGCTACAGCTTTCCGTGCTGGCAGCTTTCCTGTGGGTGCAATCGCTGGACGTTTCGAATTTGGCAACCGGGCTCTGCGAGAGAGAAATACACAGTGTTGCCCCTGTACCAACGAAAGCTTTTGTAGAAAGCGAATGTCTGTCTATCAGCGAATGTAGTTCCAAGGGGCAGTGAAAACCAGCTACAGCTTTCCGTGCTGGCAGCTTTCCTGTGGGCGCAATCGCTGGACGTTTCGAATTTGGCAACCGGGCTCTGCGAGAGAGAAATACACAGTGTTGCCCCTGTTCCAACGAAAGCTTTTGTAGAAAGCGAATGTCTGTCTATCAGCAAATGCAGTTCCAAGAGACAGTGAAAACCAGCTACAGCTTTCCGTGCTGGCAGCTTTCCTGTGGGCGCAATCGCTGGACTTTTCGAATTTGGTAACCGGGCTCTGCGAGAGAGAAATACACAGTGTTGCCCCTGTTCCAACGAAAGCTTTTGTAGAAAGCGAATGTCTGTCTATCAGCGAATGCAGTTCCAAGGGGCAGTGAAAACCAGCTACAGCTTTCCGTGCTGGCAGCTTTCCTGTGGGCGCAATCGCTGGACGTTTCGAATTTGGCAACCAGGCTCTGCGAGAGAGAAATACACAGTGTTGCCCCTTTACGAAGGCAATGTTTTGCAGAAAGCGAGTGTCTGTCTATCAGCGAATGTAGTTCCAAGAGACAGTGAAAACCAGCTACAGCTTTCCGTGCTGGCAGGTTTCCTGTGGGCGCAATCGCTGGACGTTTCGAATTTGGCAACCGGGCTCTGCGAGAGAGAAATACACAGTGTTGCCCCTTTACGAACGAAAGCTTTTGTAGAAAGCGAGTGTCTGTCTATCAGCGAATGCAGTTCCAAGGGGCAGTGAAAACCAGCTACAGCTTTCCGTGCTGGCAGCTTTCCTGTGGGCGCAATCGCTGGACGTTTCGAATTTGGTAACTGGGCTCTGCGAGAGAGAAATACACAGTGTTGCCCCTGTTCCAACGAAAGCTTTTGTAGAAAGCAAATGTCTGTCTATCAGCAAATGCAGTTCCAAGAGACAGTGAAAACCAGCTACAGCTTTCCGTGCTGGCAGCTTTCCTGTGGGCGCAATCGCTGGACGTTTCGAATTTGGCAGCCGGGCTCTGCGAGAGAGAAATACACAGTGTTGCCCCTTTACGAACGAAAGCTTTTGTAGAAAGCGAATGTCTGTCTATCAGCGAATGCAGTTCCAAGGGGCAGTGAAAGCCAGCTACAGCTTTCCGTGCTGGCAGCTTTCCTGTGGGCGCAATCGCTGGATGTTTCGAATTTGGCAACCGGGCTCTGCGAGAGAGAAATACACAGTGTTGCCCCTTTACGAAGGCAAGGTTTTGCAGAAAGCGAATGTCTGTCTAGCAGCGAATGTAGTTCCAAGGGGCAGTGAAAACCAGCTACAGCTTTCCGTGCTGGCAGCTTTCCTATGGGCGCAATCGCTGGACGTTTCGAATTTGGCAACCGGGCTCTGCGAGAGAGAAATACACAGTGTTGCCCCTGTACCAACGAAAGCTTTTGTAGAAAGCGAATGTCTGTCTATCAGCGAATGCAGTTCCAACGGGCAGTGAAAACCAGCTACAGCTTTCCGTGCTGGCAGCTTTCCTGTGGGCGCAATCGCTGGACGTTTCGAATTTGGCAACCGGGCTCTGCGAGAGAGAAATACACAGTGTTGCCCCTGTACCAACGAAAGCTTTTGTAGAAAGCGAATGTCTGTCTATCAGCGAATGCAGTTCCAAGGGGCAGTGAAAACCAGCTACAGCTTTCCGTGCTGGCAGCTTTCCTGTGGGCGCAATCGCTGGACGTTTCGAATTTGGCAACCGGGCTCTGCGAGAGAGAAATACACAGTGTTGCCCCTTTACGAAGGCAATGTTTTGCAGAAAGCGAGTGTCTGTCTATCAGCGAATGCAGTTCCAAGGGGCAGTGAAAACCAGCTACAGCTTTCCGTGCTGGCAGCTTTCCTGTGGGCGCAATCGCTGGACGTTTCGAATTTGGCAACCAGGCTCTGCGAGAGAGAAATACACAGTGTTGCCCCTTTACGAAGGCAATGTTTTGCAGAAAGCGAGTGTCTGTCTATCAGCGAATGTAGTTCCAAGAGACAGTGAAAACCAGCTACAGCTTTCCGTGCTGGCAGGTTTCCTGTGGGCGCAATCGCTGGACGTTTCGAATTTGGCAACCGGGCTCTGCGAGAGAGAAATACACAGTGTTGCCCCTTTACGAACGAAAGCTTTTGTAGAAAGCGAGTGTCTGTCTATCAGCGAATGCAGTTCCAAGGGGCAGTGAAAACCAGCTACAGCTTTCCGTGCTGGCAGCTTTCCTGTGGGCGCAATCGCTGGACGTTTCGAATTTGGTAACTGGGCTCTGCGAGAGAGAAATACACAGTGTTGCCCCTGTTCCAACGAAAGCTTTTGTAGAAAGCAAATGTCTGTCTATCAGCAAATGCAGTTCCAAGAGACAGTGAAAACCAGCTACAGCTTTCCGTGCTGGCAGCTTTCCTGTGGGCGCAATCGCTGGACGTTTCGAATTTGGCAGCCGGGCTCTGCGAGAGAGAAATACACAGTGTTGCCCCTTTACGAACGAAAGCTTTTGTAGAAAGCGAATGTCTGTCTATCAGCGAATGCAGTTCCAAGGGGCAGTGAAAGCCAGCTACAGCTTTCCGTGCTGGCAGCTTTCCTGTGGGCGCAATCGCTGGATGTTTCGAATTTGGCAACCGGGCTCTGCGAGAGAGAAATACACAGTGTTGCCCCTTTACGAAGGCAAGGTTTTGCAGAAAGCGAATGTCTGTCTAGCAGCGAATGTAGTTCCAAGGGGCAGTGAAAACCAGCTACAGCTTTCCGTGCTGGCAGCTTTCCTATGGGCGCAATCGCTGGACGTTTCGAATTTGGCAACCGGGCTCTGCGAGAGAGAAATACACAGTGTTGCCCCTGTACCAACGAAAGCTTTTGTAGAAAGCGAATGTCTGTCTATCAGCGAATGCAGTTCCAACGGGCAGTGAAAACCAGCTACAGCTTTCCGTGCTGGCAGCTTTCCTGTGGGCGCAATCGCTGGACGTTTCGAATTTGGCAACCGGGCTCTGCGAGAGAGAAATACACAGTGTTGCCCCTGTACCAACGAAAGCTTTTGTAGAAAGCGAATGTCTGTCTATCAGCGAATGCAGTTCCAAGGGGCAGTGAAAACCAGCTACAGCTTTCCGTGCTGGCAGCTTTCCTGTGGGCGCAATCGCTGGACGTTTCGAATTTGGCAACCGGGCTCTGCGAGAGAGAAATACACAGTGTTGCCCCTTTACGAAGGCAATGTTTTGCAGAAAGCGAGTGTCTGTCTATCAGCGAATGCAGTTCCAAGGGGCAGTGAAAACCAGCTACAGCTTTCCGTGCTGGCAGCTTTCCTGTGGGCGCAATCGCTGGACGTTTCGAATTTGGCAACCGGGCTCTGCGAGAGAGAAATACACAGTGTTGCCCCTGTACCCACGAAAGCTTTTGTAGAAAGCGAATGTCTGTCTATCAGCGAATGTAGTTCCAAGAGACAGTGAAAACCAGCTACAGCTTTCCGTGCTGGCAGCTTTCCTGTGGGCGCAATCGCTGGACGTTTCGAATTTGGCAGCCGGGCTCTGCGAGAGAGAAATACACAGTGTTGCCCCTTTACGAACGAAAGCTTTTGTAGAAAGCGAGTGTCTGTCTATCAGCGAATGCAGTTCCAAGGGGCAGTGAAAACCAGCTACAGCTTTCCGTGCTGGAAGCTTTCCTGTGGGCGCAATCGCTGGACGTTTCGAATTTGGTAACTGGGCTCTGCGAGAGAGAAATACACAGTGTTGCCCCTGTTCCAACGAAAGCTTTTGTAGAAAGCGAATGTCTGTCTATCAGCGAATGCAGTTCCAAGGGGCAGTGAAAACCAGCTACAGCTTTCCGTGCTGGCAGCTTTCCTGTGGGCGCAATCGCTGGATGTTTCGAATTTGGCAACCGGGCTCTGCGAGAGAGAAATACACAGTGTTGCCCCTTTACGAAGGCAAGGTTTTGCAGAAAGCGAATGTCTGTCTAGCAGCGCATGTAGTTCCAAGGGGCAGTGAAAACCAGCTACAGCTTTCCGTGCTGGCAGCTTTCCTGTGGGCGCAATCGCTGGACGTTTCGAATTTGGCAACCATGCTCTGCGAGAGAGAAATACACAGTGTTGCCCCTGTACCAACGAAAGCTTTTGTAGAAACCGAATGTCTGTCTATCAGCGAATGCAGTTCCAAGGGGCAGTGAAAACCAGCTACAGCTTTCCTTGCTGGCAGCTTTCCTGTGGGCGCAATCGCTGGACGTTTCGAATTTGGCAGGCGGGCTCTGCGAGAGAGAAATACACAGTGTTGCCCCTGTACCCACGAAAGCTTTTGTAGAAAGCGAATGTCTGTCTATCAGCGAATGCAGTTCCAAGGGGCAGTGAAAACCAGCTACAGCTTTCCGTGCTGGCAACTTTCCTGTGGGCGCAATCGCTGGACGTTTCGAATTTGTCAGGCGGGCTCTGCGAGAGAGAAATACACAGTGTTGCCCCTGTACCAACGAAAGCTTTTGTAGAAAGCGAATGTCTGTCTATCAGCGAATGCAGTTCCAAGGGGCAGTGAAAACCAGCTACAGCTTTCCGTGCTGGCAGCTTTCCTGTGGGCGCAATCGCTGGACGTTTCGAATTTGGCAACCGGGCTCTGCGAGAGAGAAATACACAGTGTTGCCCCTGTACCAACGAAAGCTTTTGTAGAAAGCGAATGTCTGTCTATCAGCGAATGCAGTTCCAAGAGACAGTGAAAACCAGCTACAGCTTTCCGTGCTGGCAGCTTTCTTGTGGGCGCAATCGCTGGACATTTCGAATTTGGCAGCCGGGCTCTGCGAGAGAGAAATACACAGTGTTGCCCCTTTACGAACGAAAGCTTTTGTAGAAAGCGAATGTCTGTCTATCAGCGAATGCAGTTCCAAGGGGCAGTGAAAACCAGCTACAGCTTTCCGTGCTGGCAGCTTTCCTGTGGGCGCAATCGCTGGACGTTTCGAATTTGGCAACCGGGCTCTGCGAGAGAGAAATACACAGTGTTGCCCCTTTACGAAGGCAAGGTTTTGCAGAAAGCGAATGTCTGTCTATCAGCGAATGTAGTTCCAAGAGACAGTGAAAACCAGCTACAGCTTTCCGTGCTGGCAGCTTTCCTGTGGGTGCAATCGCTGGACGTTTCGAATTTGGCAGCCGGGCTCTGCGAGAGAGAAATACACAGTGTTGCCCCTTTACGAACGAAAGCTTTTGTAGAAAGCGAATGTCTGTCTATCAGCGAATGCAGTTCCAAGGGGCAGTGAAAACCAGCTACAGCTTTCCGTGCTGGAAGCTTTCCTGTGGGCGCAATCGCTGGACGTTTCGAATTTGGCAACCGGGCTCTGCGAGAGAGAAATACACAGTGTTGCCCCTTTACGAAGGCAAGGTTTTGCAGAAAGCGAATGTCTGTCTAGCAGCGAATGTAGTTCCAAGGGGCAGTGAAAACCAGCTACAGCTTTCCGTGCTGGCAGCTTTCCTGTGGGCGCAGTCGCTGGACGTTTCGAATTTGGCAGCCGGGCTCTGCGAGAGAGAAATACACAGTGTTGCCCCTGTACCAAAGAAAGCTTTTGTAGAAAGCGAATGTCTGTCTATCAGCGAATGCAGTTCCAAGGGGCAGTGAAAACCAGCTACAGCTTTCCGTGCTGGCAGCTTTCCTGTGGGCGCAATCGCTGGACGTTTCGAATTTGGCAACCGGGCTCTGCGAGAGAGAAATACACAGTGTTGCCCCTTTACGAAGGCAAGGTTTTGCAGAAAGCGAATGTCTGTCTAGCAGCGAATGTAGTTCCAAGGGGCAGTGAAAACCAGCTACAGCTTTTCGTGCTTGCAGCTTTCCTGTGGGCGCAATCGCTGGACGTTTCGAATTTGGCAACCGGGCTCTGCGAGAGAGAAATACACAGTGTTGCCCCTTTACGAACGAAAGCTTTTGTAGAAAGCGAATGTCTGTCTATCAGCGAATGCAGTTCCAAGGGGCAGTGAAAACCAGCTACAGCTTTCCGTGCTGGCAGCTTTCCTGTGGGCGCAATCGCTGGACGTTTCGAATTTGGCAACCGGGCTCTGCGAGAGAGAAATACACAGTGTTGCCCCTTTACGAAGGCAAGGTTTTTCAGAAAGCGAATGTCTGTCTATCAGCGAATGCAGTTCCAAGGGGCAGTGAAAACCAGCTACAGCTTTCCGTGCTGGCAGCTTTCCTGTGGGCGCAATCGCTGGACGTTTCGAATTTGGCAGCCGGGCTCTGCGAGAGAGAAATACACAGTGTTGCCCCTTTACGAACGAAAGCTTTTGTAGAAAGCGAGTGTCTGTCTATCAGCGAATGCAGTTCCAAGGGGCAGTGAAAACCAGCTACAGCTTTCCGTTCTGGCAGCTTTCCTGTGGGTGCAATCGCTGGACGTTTCGAATTTGGCAACCGGGCTCTGCGAGAGAGAAATACACAGTGTTGCCCCTGTTCCAACGAAAGCTTTTGTAGAAAGCGAATGTCTGTCTATCAGCGAATGCAGTTCCAAGGGGCAGTGAAAACCAGCTACAGCTTTCCGTGCTGGCAGCTTTCCTGTGGGCGCAATCGCTGGACGTTTCGAATTTGGCAGCCGGGCTCTGCGAGAGAGAAATACACAGTGTTGCCCCTGTTCCAACGAAAGCTTTTGTAGAAAGCGAATGTCTGTCTATCAGCGAATGCAGTTCCAAGGGGCAGTGAAAACCAGCTACAGCTTTCCGTGCTGGCAGCTTTCCTGTGGGTGCAATCGCTGGACGTTTCGAATTTGGCAGCCGGGCTCTGCGAGAGAGAAATACACAGTGTTGCCCCTTTACGAACGAAAGCTTTTGTAGAAAGCGAGTGTCTGTCTATCAGCGAATGCAGTTCCAAGAGACAGTGAAAACCAGCTACAGCTTTCCTTGCTGGCAGCTTTCCTATGGGCGCAATCGCTGGACGTTTCGAATTTGGCAGGCGGGCTCTGCGAGAGAGAAATACACAGTGTTGCCCCTGTACCAACGAAAGCTTTTGTAGAAAGTGAATGTCTGTCTAGCAGCGAATGTAGTTCCAAGGGGCAGTGAAAACCAGCTACAGCTTTCCGTGCTGGCAGCTTTCCTGTGGGCGCAATCGCTGGACGTTTCGAATTTGGCAACCGGGCTCTGCGAGAGAGAAATACACAGTGTTGCCCCTGTACCCACGAAAGCTTTTGTAGAAAGCCAATGTCTGTCTATCAGCGAATGCAGTTCCAAGGGGCAGTGAAAACCAGCTACAGCTTTCCGTGCTGGCATCTTTCCTGTGGGCGCAATCGCTGGACGTTTCGAATTTGGCAACCGGGCTCTGCGAGAGAGAAATACACAGTGTTGCCCCTGTACCAACGAAAGCTTTTGTAGAAAGCGAATGTCTGTCTATCAGCGAATGTAGTTCCAAGAGACAGTGAAAACCAGCTACAGCTTTCCGTGCTGGCAGCTTTCCTGTGGGCGCAATCGCTGGACGTTTCGAATTTGGCAGCCGTGCTCTGCGAGAGAGAAATACACAGTGTTGCCCCTTTACGAACGAAAGCTTTTGTAGAAAGCGAATGTCTGTCTATCAGCGAATGCAGTTCCAAGGGGCAGTGAAAACCAGCTACAGCTTTCCGTGCTGGCAGCTTTCCTGTGGGCGCAATCGCTGGACGTTTCGAATTTGGCAGCCGGGCTCTGCGAGAGAGAAATACACAGTGTTGCCCCTTTACGAAGGCAAGGTTTTGCAGAAAGCGAATGTCTGTCTATCAGCGAATGTAGTTCCAAGAGACAGTGAAAACCAGCTACAGCTTTCCGTGCTGGCAGCTTTCCTGTGGGTGCAATCGCTGGACGTTTCGAATTTGGCAACCGGGCTCTGCGAGAGAGAAATACACAGTGTTGCCCCTGTACCAACGAAAGCTTTTGTAGAAAGAGAATGTCTGTCTATCAGCGAATGCAGTTCCAAGGGGCAGTGAAAACCAGCTACAGCTTTCCGTGCTGGAAGCTTTCCTGTGGGCGCAATCGCTGGACGTTTCGAATTTGGCAGCCGGGCTCTGCGAGAGAGAAATACACAGTGTTGCCCCTTTACGAACGAAAGCTTTTGTAGAAAGCGAGTGTCTGTCTATCAGCGAATGCAGTTCCAAGGGGCAGTGAAAACCAGCTACAGCTTTCCGTGCTGGCAGCTTTCCTGTGGGCGCAATCGCTGGACGTTTCGAATTTGGCAGCCGGGCTCTGCGAGAGAGAAATACACAGTGTTGCCCCTTTACGAACGAAAGCTTTTGTAGAAAGCGAGTGTCTGTCTATCAGCGAATGCAGTTCCAAGGGGCAGTGAAAACCAGCTACAGCTTTCCGTGCTGGCAGCTTTCCTGTGGGCGCAATCGCTGGACGTTTCGAATTTGGCAGGCGGGCTCTGCGAGAGAGAAATACACAGTGTTGCCCCTGTACCAACAAAAGCTTTTGTAGAAAGCGAATGTCTGTCTATCAGCGAATGCAGTTCCAAGGGGCAGTGAAAACCAGCTACAGCTTTCCGTGCTGGCAGCTTTCCTGTGGGCGCAATCGCTGGACGTTTCGAATTTGGCAGGCGGGCTCTGCGAGAGAGAAATACACAGTGTTGCCCCTTTACGAAGGCAAGGTTTTGCAGAAAGCGAATGTCTGTCTATCAGCGAATGTAGTTCCAAGAGACAGTGAAAACCAGCTACAGCTTTCCGTGCTGGCAGCTTTCCTGTGGGCGCAATCGCTGGACGTTTCGAATTTGGCAGCCTGGCTCTGCGAGAGAGAAATACACAGTGTTGCCCCTTTACGAACGAAAGCTTTTGTAGAAAGCGAATGTCTGTCTATCAGCGAATGCAGTTCCAAGGGGCAGTGAAAACCAGCTACAGCTTTCCGTGCTGGCAGCTTTCCTGTGGGCGCAATCGCTGGACGTTTCGAATTTGGCAACCGGGCTCTGCGAGAGAGAAATACACAGTGTTGCCCCTTTACGAAGGCAAGGTTTTGCAGAAAGCGAATGTCTGTCTAGCAGCGAATGTAGTTCCAAGGGGCAGTGAAAACCAGCTACAGCTTTCCGTGCTGGCAGCTTTCCTGTGGGCGCAATCGCTGGACGTTTCGAATTTGGCAACCGGGCTCTGCGAGAGAGAAATACACAGTGTTGCCCCTGTACCAACGAAAGCTTTTGTAGAAAGCGAAAGTCTGTCTAGCAGCGAATGCAGTTCCAAGGGGCAGTGAAAACCAGCTACAGCTTTCCGTGCTGGCAGCTTTCCTGTGGGCGCAATCGCTGGACGTTTCGAATTTGGCAGCCGGGCTCTGCGAGAGAGAAATACACAGTGTTGCCCCTGTACCAACAAAAGCTTTTGTAGAAAGCGAATGTCTGTCTATCAGCGAATGCAGTTCCAAGGGGCAGTGAAAACCAGCTACAGCTTTCCGTGCTGGCAGCTTTCCTGTGGGCGCAATCGCTGGACGTTTCAATTTGGCAGCCGGGCTCTGCGAGAGAGAAATACACAGTGTTGCCCCTTTACGAAGGCAAGGTTTTGCAGAAAGCGAATGTCTGTCTATCAGCGAATGTAGTTCCAAGAGACAGTGAAAACCAGCTACAGCTTTCCGTGCTGGCAGCTTTCCTGTGGGCGCAATCGCTGGACGTTTCGAATTTGGCAGCCGGGCTCTGCGAGAGAGAAATACACAGTGTTGCCCCTTTACGAACGAAAGCTTTTGTAGAAAGCGAATGTCTGTCTATCAGCGAATGCAGTTCCAAGGGGCAGTGAAAACCAGCTACAGCTTTCCGTGCTGGCAGCTTTCCTGTGGGCGCAATCGCTGGACGTTTCGAATTTGGCAACCGGGCTCTGCAAGAGAGAAATACACAGTGTTGCCCCTTTACGAAGGCAAGGTTTTGCAGAAAGCGAATGTCTGTCTAGCAGCGAATGTAGTTCCAAGGGGCAGTGAAAACCAGCTACAGCTTTCCGTGCTGGCAGCTTTCCTGTGGGCGCAATCGCTGGACGTTTCGAATTTGGCAACCGGGCTCTGCGAGAGAGAAATACACAGTGTTGCCCCTGTACCAACGAAAGCTTTTGTAGAAAGCGAATGTCTGTCTATCAGCGAATGCAGTTCCAAGGGGCAGTGAAAACCAGCTACAGCTTTCCGTGCTGGCAGCTTTCCTGTGGGCGCAATCGCTGGACGTTTCGAATTTGGCAACCGGGCTCTGCGAGAGAGAAATACACAGTGTTGCCCCTGTACCAACGAAAGCTTTTGTAGAAAGCGAATGTCTGTCTATCAGCGAATGCAGTTCCAAGGGGCAGTGAAAACCAGCTACAGCTTTCCTTGCTGGCAGCTTTCCTGTGGGCGCAATCGCTGGACGTTTCGAATTTGGTAACCGGGCTCTGCGAGAGAGAAATACACAGTGTTGCCCGTGTTCCAACGAAAGCTTTTGTAGAAAGCGAATGTCTGTCTATCAGCAAATGCAGTTCCAAGAGACAGTGAAAACCAGCTACAGCTTTCCGTGCTGGCAGCTTTCCTGTGGGCGCAATCGCTGGACGTTTCGAATTTGGCAGCCGGGCTCTGCGAGAGAGAAATACACAGTGTTGCCCCTTTACGAAGGCAAGGTTTTGCAGAAAGCGAATGTCTGTCTATCAGCGAATGTAGTTCCAAGGGGCAGTGAAAACCAGCTACAGCTTTCCGTGCTGGCAGCTTTCCTGTGGGTGCAATCGCTGGACGTTTCGAATTTGGCAACCGGGCTCTGCGAGAGAGAAATACACAGTGTTGCCCCTGTACCAACGAAAGCTTTTGTAGAAAGCGAATGTCTGTCTATCAGCGAATGCAGTTCCAAGGGGCAGTGAAAACCAGCTACAGCTTTCCGTGCTGGAAGCTTTCCTGTGGGCGCAATCGCTGGACGTTTCGAATTTGGCAACCGGGCTCTGCGAGAGAGAAATACACAGTGTTGCCCCTTTACGAAGGCAAGGTTTTGCAGAAAGCGAATGTCTGTCTAGCAGCGAATGTAGTTCCAAGGGGCAGTGAAAACCAGCTACAGCTTTCCGTGCTTGCAGCTTTCCTGTGGGCGCAATCGCTGGACGTTTCGAATTTGGCAGGCGGGCTCTGCGAGAGAGAAATACACAGTGTTGCCCCTGTACCAACGAAAGCTTTTGTAGAAAGCGAATGTCTGTCTATCAGCGAATGCAGTTCCAAGGGGCAGTGAAAACCAGCTACAGCTTTCCGTGCTGGCAGCTTTCCTGTGGGCGCAATCGCTGGACGTTTCGAATTTGGCAGGCGGGCTCTGCGAGAGAGAAATACACATTGTTGCCCCTTTACGAACGAAAGCTTTTGTAGAAAGCGAGTGTCTGTCTATCAGCGAATGCAGTTCCAAGGGGCAGTGAAAACCAGCTACAGCTTTCCGTGCTGGAAGCTTTCCTGTGGGCGCAATCGCTGGACGTTTCGAATTTGGCAACCGGGCTCTGCGAGAGAGAAATACACAGTGTTGCCCCTGTACCAACGAAAGCTTTTGTAGAAAGCGAATGTCTGTCTATCAGCGAATGCAGTTCCAAGGGGCAGTGAAAACCAGCTACAGCTTTCCGTGCTGGCAGCTTTCCTGTGGGCGCAATCGCTGGACGTTTCGAATTTGGCAGGCGGGCTCTGCGAGAGAGAAATACACAGTGTTGCCCCTTTACGAAGGCAAGGTTTTGCAGAAAGCGAATGTCTGTCTAGCAGCGAATGCAGTTCCAAGGGGCAGTGAAAACCAGCTACAGCTTTCCTTGCTGGCAGCTTTCCTGTGGGCGCAATCGCTGGACGTTTCGAATTTGGTAACCGGGCTCTGCGAGAGAGAAATACACAGTTTTGCCCGTGTTCCAACGAAAGCTTTTGTAGAAAGCGAATGTCTGTCTATCAGCAAATGCAGTTCCAATAGACAGTGAAAACCAGCTACAGCTTTCCGTGCTGGCAGCTTTCCTGTGGGCGCAATCGCTGGACGTTTCGAATTTGGCAGCCGGGCTCTGCGAGAGAGAAATACACAGTGTTGCCCCTTTACGAAGGCAAGGTTTTGCAGAAAGCGAATGTCTGTCTATCAGCGAATGTAGTTCCAAGGGGCAGTGAAAACCAGCTACAGCTTTCCGTGCTGGCAGCTTTCCTGTGGGTGCAATCGCTGGACGTTTCGAATTTGGCAACCGGGCTCTGCGAGAGAGAAATACACAGTGTTGCCCCTGTACCAACGAAAGCTTTTGTAGAAAGCGAATGTCTGTCTATCAGCGAATGCAGTTCCAAGGGGCAGTGAAAACCAGCTACAGCTTTCCGTGCTGGCAGCTTTCCTGTGGGCGCAATCGCTGGACGTTTCGAATTTGCAGCCGGGCTCTGCGAGAGAGAAA
The DNA here is from genome assembly GCF_035582795.1 of Mycteria americana. Lineage (NCBI taxonomy): Eukaryota > Metazoa > Chordata > Aves > Ciconiiformes > Ciconiidae > Mycteria > Mycteria americana. Next base: position 88,347,186 of record NC_134365.1, read on the forward strand.
TACACAGTGTTGCCCCTGTACCAACGAAAGCTTTTGTAGAAAGAGAATGTCTGTCTATCAGCGAATGCAGTTCCAAGGGGCAGTGAAAACCAGCTACAGCTTTCCTTGCTGGCAGCTTTCCTGTGGGTGCAATCGCTGGACGTTTCGAATTTGGCAGGCGGGCTCTGCGAGAGAGAAATACACAGTGTTGCCCCTGTACCAACGAAAGCTTTTGTAGAAAGCGAATGTCTGTCTAGCAGCGAATGTAGTTCCAAGGGGCAGTGAAAACCAGCTACAGCTTTCCGTGCTGGCAGCTTTCCTGTGGGCGCAATCGCTGGACGTTTCGAATTTGGCAACCGGGCTCTGCGAGAGAGAAATACACAGTGTTGCCCCTGTACCCACGAAAGCTTTTGTAGAAAGCCAATGTCTGTCTATCACCGAATGCAGTTCCAAGGGGCAGTGAAAACCAGCTACAGCTTTCCGTGCTGGCAGCTTTCCTGTGGGCGCAATCGCTGGACGTTTCGAATTTGGCAACTGGGCTCTGCGAGAGAGAAATACACAGTGTTGCCCCTGTACCAACGAAAGCTTTTGTAGAAAGCGAATGTCTGTCTATCAGCGAATGCAGTTCCAAGGGGCAGTGAAAACCAGCTACAGCTTTCCGTGCTGGCAGCTTTCCTGTGGGCGCAATCGCTGGACGTTTCGAATTTGGCAGCCGGGCTCTGCGAGAGAGAAATACACAGTGTTACCCTGTACCAACGAAAGCTTTTGTAGAAAGCGAATGTCTGTCTATCAGCGAATGTAGTTCCAAGAGACAGTGAAAACCAGCTACAGCTTTCCGTGCTGGCAGCTTTCCTGTGGGCGCAATCGCTGGACGTTTCGAATTTGGCAGCCGGGCTCTGCGAGAGAGAAATACACAGTGTTGCCCCTTTACGAAGGCAAGGTTTTGCAGAAAGCGAATGTCTGTCTATCAGCGAATGTAGTTCCAAGAGACAGTGAAAACCAGCTACAGCTTTCCGTGCTGGCAGCTTTCCTGTGGGCGCAATCGCTGGACGTTTCGAATTTGGCAACCGGGCTCTGCGAGAGAGAAATACACAGTGTTGCCCCTTTACGAAGGCAAGGTTTTGCAGAAAGCGAATGTCTGTCTATCAGCGAATGTAGTTCCAAGAGACAGTGAAAACCAGCTACAGCTTTCCGTGCTGGCAGCTTTCCTGTGGGTGCAATCGCTGGACGTTTCGAATTTGGCAACCGGGCTCTGCGAGAGAGAAATACAGTGTTGCCCCTGTACCAACGAAAGCTTTTGTAGAAAGAGAATGTCTGTCTATCAGCGAATGCAGTTCCAAGGGGCAGTGAAAACCAGCTACAGCTTTCCGTGCTGGAAGCTTTCCTGTGGGCGCAATCGCTGGACGTTTCGAATTTGGCAACCGGGCTCTGCGAGAGAGAAATACACAGTGTTGCCCCTTTACGAAGGCAAGGTTTTGCAGAAAGGGAATGTCTGTCTAGCAGCGAATGTAGTTCCAAGGGGCAGTGAAAACCAGCTACAGCTTTCCGTGCTGGCAGCTTTCCTGTGGGCGCAATCGCTGGACGTTTCGAATTTGGCAGCCGGGCTCTGCGAGAGAGAAATACACAGTGTTGCCCCTGTACCAACGAAAGCTTTTGTAGAAAGCGAATGTCTGTCTATCAGCGAATGCAGTTCCAAGGGGCAGTGAAAACCAGCTACAGCTTTCCGTGCTGGAAGCTTTCCTGTGGGCGCAATCGCTGGACGTTTCGAATTTGGCAGGCGGGCTCTGCGAGAGAGAAATACACAGTGTTGCCCCTGTACCAACGAAAGCTTTTGTAGAAAGAGAATGTCTGTCTATCAGCGAATGCAGTTCCAAGGGGCAGTGAAAACCAGCTACAGCTTTCCGTGCTGGAAGCTTTCCTGTGGGCGCAATCGCTGGACGTTTCGAATTTGGCAACCGGGCTCTGCGAGAGAGAAATACACAGTGTTGCCCCTTTACGAAGGCAAGGTTTTGCAGAAAGCGAATGTCTGTCTAGCAGCGAATGTAGTTCCAAGGGGCAGTGAAAACCAGCTACAGCTTTCCGTGCTTGCAGCTTTCCTGTGGGCGCAATCGCTGGACGTTTCGAATTTGGCAGGCGGGCTCTGCGAGAGAGAAATACACAGTGTTGCCCCTGTACCAACGAAAGCTTTTGTAGAAAGCGAATGTCTGTCTATCAGCGAATGCAGTTCCAAGGGGCAGTGAAAACCAGCTACAGCTTTCCGTGCTGGCAGCTTTCCTGTGGGCGCAATCGCTGGACGTTTCGAATTTGGCAGGCGGGCTCTGCGAGAGAGAAATACACATTGTTGCCCCTTTACGAACGAAAGCTTTTGTAGAAAGCGAGTGTCTGTCTATCAGCGAATGCAGTTCCAAGGGGCAGTGAAAACCAGCTACAGCTTTCCGTGCTGGAAGCTTTCCTGTGGGCGCAATCGCTGGACGTTTCGAATTTGGCAGGCGGGCTCTGCGAGAGAGAAATACACAGTGTTGCCCCTGTACCAACGAAAGCTTTTGTAGAAAGCGAATGTCTGTCTATCAGCGAATGCAGTTCCAAGGGGCAGTGAAAACCAGCTACAGCTTTCCGTGCTGGCAGCTTTCCTGTGGGCGCAATCGCTGGACGTTTCGAATTTGGCAGGCGGGCTCTGCGAGAGAGAAATACACAGTGTTGCCCCTGTACCAACGAAAGCTTTTGTAGAAAGCGAATGTCTGTCTATCAGCGAATGCAGTTCCAAGGGGCAGTGAAAACCAGCTACAGCTTTCCTTGCTGGCAGCTTTCCTGTGGGCGCAATCGCTGGACGTTTCGAATTTGGTAACCGGGCTCTGCGAGAGAGAAATACACAGTTTTGCCCGTGTTCCAACGAAAGCTTTTGTAGAAAGCGAATGTCTGTCTATCAGCAAATGCAGTTCCAATAGACAGTGAAAACCAGCTACAGCTTTCCGTGCTGGCAGCTTTCCTGTGGGCGCAATCGCTGGACGTTTCGAATTTGGCAGCCGGGCTCTGCGAGAGAGAAATACACAGTGTTGCCCCTTTACGAAGGCAAGGTTTTGCAGAAAGCGAATGTCTGTCTATCAGCGAATGTAGTTCCAAGGGGCAGTGAAAACCAGCTACAGCTTTCCGTGCTGGCAGCTTTCCTGTGGGTGCAATCGCTGGACGTTTCGAATTTGGCAACCGGGCTCTGCGAGAGAGAAATACACAGTGTTGCCCCTGTACCAACGAAAGCTTTTGTAGAAAGCGAATGTCTGTCTATCAGCGAATGCAGTTCCAAGGGGCAGTGAAAACCAGCTACAGCTTTCCGTGCTGGCAGCTTTCCTGTGGGCGCAATCGCTGGACGTTTCGAATTTGCAGCCGGGCTCTGCGAGAGAGAAATACACAGTGTTGCCCCTGTACCAACGAAAGCTTTTGTAGAAAGAGAATGTCTGTCTATCAGCGAATGCAGTTCCAAGGGGCAGTGAAAACCAGCTACAGCTTTCCTTGCTGGCAGCTTTCCTGTGGGTGCAATCGCTGGACGTTTCGAATTTGGCAGGCGGGCTCTGCGAGAGAGAAATACACAGTGTTGCCCCTGTACCAACGAAAGCTTTTGTAGAAAGCGAATGTCTGTCTAGCAGCGAATGTAGTTCCAAGGGGCAGTGAAAACCAGCTACAGCTTTCCGTGCTGGCAGCTTTCCTGTGGGCGCAATCGCTGGACGTTTCGAATTTGGCAACCGGGCTCTGCGAGAGAGAAATACACAGTGTTGCCCCCGTACCCACGAAAGCTTTTGTAGAAAGCCAATGTCTGTCTATCAGCGAATGCAGTTCCAAGGGGCAGTGAAAACCAGCTACAGCTTTCCGTGCTGGCAGCTTTCCTGTGGGCGCAATCGCTGGACGTTTCGAATTTGGCAACCGGGCTCTGCGAGAGAGAAATACACAGTGTTGCCCCTGTACCAACGAAAGCTTTTGTAGAAAGCGAATGTCTGTCTATCAGCGAATGCAGTTCCAAGGGGCAGTGAAAACCAGCTACAGCTTTCCGTGCTGGCAGCTTTCCTGTGGGCGCAATCGCTGGACGTTTCGAATTTGGCAGCCGGGCTCTGCGAGAGAGAAATACACAGTGTTACCCTGTACCAACGAAAGCTTTTGTAGAAAGCGAATGTCTGTCTATCAGCGAATGTAGTTCCAAGAGACAGTGAAAACCAGCTACAGCTTTCCGTGCTGGCAGCTTTCCTGTGGGCGCAATCGCTGGACGTTTCGAATTTGGCAGCCGGGCTCTGCGAGAGAGAAATACACAGTGTTGCCCCTTTACGAAGGCAAGGTTTTGCAGAAAGCGAATGTCTGTCTATCAGCGAATGTAGTTCCAAGAGACAGTGAAAACCAGCTACAGCTTTCCGTGCTGGCAGCTTTCCTGTGGGCGCAATCGCTGGACGTTTCGAATTTGGCAACCGGGCTCTGCGAGAGAGAAATACACAGTGTTGCCCCTTTACGAAGGCAAGGTTTTGCAGAAAGCGAATGTCTGTCTATCAGCGAATGTAGTTCCAAGAGACAGTGAAAACCAGCTACAGCTTTCCGTGCTGGCAGCTTTCCTGTGGGTGCAATCGCTGGACGTTTCGAATTTGGCAACCGGGCTCTGCGAGAGAGAAATACAGTGTTGCCCCTGTACCAACGAAAGCTTTTGTAGAAAGAGAATGTCTGTCTATCAGCGAATGCAGTTCCAAGGGGCAGTGAAAACCAGCTACAGCTTTCCGTGCTGGAAGCTTTCCTGTGGGCGCAATCGCTGGACGTTTCGAATTTGGCAACCGGGCTCTGCGAGAGAGAAATACACAGTGTTGCCCCTTTACGAAGGCAAGGTTTTGCAGAAAGCGAATGTCTGTCTAGCAGCGAATGTAGTTCCAAGGGGCAGTGAAAACCAGCTACAGCTTTCCGTGCTGGCAGCTTTCCTGTGGGCGCAATCGCTGGACGTTTCGAATTTGGCAGCCGGGCTCTGCGAGAGAGAAATACACAGTGTTGCCCCTGTACCAACGAAAGCTTTTGTAGAAAGCGAATGTCTGTCTATCAGCGAATGCAGTTCCAAGGGGCAGTGAAAACCAGCTACAGCTTTCCGTGCTGGAAGCTTTCCTGTGGGCGCAATCGCTGGACGTTTCGAATTTGGCAGGCGGGCTCTGCGAGAGAGAAATACACAGTGTTGCCCCTGTACCAACGAAAGCTTTTGTAGAAAGAGAATGTCTGTCTATCAGCGAATGCAGTTCCAAGGGGCAGTGAAAACCAGCTACAGCTTTCCGTGCTGGAAGCTTTCCTGTGGGCGCAATCGCTGGACGTTTCGAATTTGGCAACCGGGCTCTGCGAGAGAGAAATACACAGTGTTGCCCCTTTACGAAGGCAAGGTTTTGCAGAAAGCGAATGTCTGTCTAGCAGCGAATGTAGTTCCAAGGGGCAGTGAAAACCAGCTACAGCTTTCCGTGCTGGCAGCTTTCCTGTGGGCGCAATCGCTGGACGTTTCGAATTTGGCAGGCGGGCTCTGCGAGAGAGAAATACACAGTGTTGCCCCTGTACCAACGAAAGCTTTTGTAGAAAGCGAATGTCTGTCTATCAGCGAATGCAGTTCCAAGGGGCAGTGAAAACCAGCTACAGCTTTCCGTGCTGGCAGCTTTCCTGTGGGCGCAATCGCTGGACGTTTCGAATTTGGCAGGCGGGCTCTGCGAGAGAGAAATACACAGTGTTGCCCCTTTACGAACGAAAGCTTTTGTAGAAAGCGAGTGTCTGTCTATCAGCGAATGCAGTTCCAAGGGGCAGTGAAAACCAGCTACAGCTTTCCGTGCTGGAAGCTTTCCTGTGGGCGCAATCGCTGAACGTTTCGAATTTGGTAACCGGGCTCTGCGAGAGAGAAATACACAGTGTTGCCCCTGTACCAACGAAAGCTTTTGTAGAAAGCGAATGTCTGTCTATCAGCGAATGCAGTTCCAAGGGGCAGTGAAAACCAGCTACAGCTTTCCGTGCTGGCAGCTTTCCTGTGGGCGCAATCGCTGGATGTTTCGAATTTGGCAACCGGGCTCTGCGAGAGAGAAATACACAGTGTTGCCCCTTTACGAAGGCAAGGTTTTGCAGAAAGCGAATGTCTGTCTAGCAGTGAATGTAGTTCCAAGGGGCAGTGAAAACCAGCTACAGCTTTCCGTGCTTGCAGCTTTCCTGTGGGCGCAATCGCTGGACGTTTCGAATTTGGCAACCGGGCTCTGCGAGAGAGAAATACACAGTGTTGCCCCTGTACCAACGAAAGCTTTTGTAGAAAGCGAATGTCTGTCTAGCAGCGAATGTAGTTCCAAGGGGCAGTGAAAACCAGCTACAGCTTTCCGTGCTGGCAGCTTTCCTGTGGGCGCAATCGCTGGACGTTTCGAATTTGGCAACCGGGCTCTGCGAGAGAGAAATACACAGTGTTGCCCCCGTACCCACGAAAGCTTTTGTAGAAAGCCAATGTCTGTCTATCAGCGAATGCAGTTCCAAGGGGCAGTGAAAACCAGCTACAGCTTTCCGTGCTGGCAGCTTTCCTGTGGGCGCAATCGCTGGACGTTTCGAATTTGGCAACCGGGCTCTGCGAGAGAGAAATACACAGTGTTGCCCCTGTACCAACGAAAGCTTTTGTAGAAAGCGAATGTCTGTCTATCAGCGAATGCAGTTCCAAGGGGCAGTGAAAACCAGCTACAGCTTTCCGTGCTGGCAGCTTTCCTGTGGGCGCAATCGCTGGACGTTTCGAATTTGGCAGCCGGGCTCTGCGAGAGAGAAATACACAGTGTTACCCTGTACCAACGAAAGCTTTTGTAGAAAGCGAATGTCTGTCTATCAGCGAATGTAGTTCCAAGAGACAGTGAAAACCAGCTACAGCTTTCCGTGCTGGCAGCTTTCCTGTGGGCGCAATCGCTGGACGTTTCGAATTTGGCAGCCGGGCTCTGCGAGAGAGAAATACACAGTGTTGCCCCTTTACGAAGGCAAGGTTTTGCAGAAAGCGAATGTCTGTCTATCAGCGAATGTAGTTCCAAGAGACAGTGAAAACCAGCTACAGCTTTCCGTGCTGGCAGCTTTCCTGTGGGCGCAATCGCTGGACGTTTCGAATTTGGCAACCGGGCTCTGCGAGAGAGAAATACACAGTGTTGCCCCTTTACGAAGGCAAGGTTTTGCAGAAAGCGAATGTCTGTCTATCAGCGAATGTAGTTCCAAGAGACAGTGAAAACCAGCTACAGCTTTCCGTGCTGGCAGCTTTCCTGTGGGTGCAATCGCTGGACGTTTCGAATTTGGCAGCCGGGCTCTGCGAGAGAGAAATACACAGTGTTGCCCCTGTACCAACGAAAGCTTTTGTAGAAAGCGAATGTCTGTCTATCAGCGAATGCAGTTCCAAGGGGCAGTGAAAACCAGCTACAGCTTTCCGTGCTGGAAGCTTTCCTGTGGGCGCAATCGCTGGACGTTTCGAATTTGGCAGGCGGGCTCTGCGAGAGAGAAATACACAGTGTTGCCCCTGTACCAACGAAAGCTTTTGTAGAAAGAGAATGTCTGTCTATCAGCGAATGCAGTTCCAAGGGGCAGTGAAAACCAGCTACAGCTTTCCGTGCTGGAAGCTTTCCTGTGGGCGCAATCGCTGGACGTTTCGAATTTGGCAACCGGGCTCTGCGAGAGAGAAATACACAGTGTTGCCCCTTTACGAAGGCAAGGTTTTGCAGAAAGCGAATGTCTGTCTAGCAGCGAATGTAGTTCCAAGGGGCAGTGAAAACCAGCTACAGCTTTCCGTGCTGGCAGCTTTCCTGTGGGCGCAATCGCTGGACGTTTCGAATTTGGCAGGCGGGCTCTGCGAGAGAGAAATACACAGTGTTGCCCCTGTACCAACGAAAGCTTTTGTAGAAAGCGAATGTCTGTCTATCAGCGAATGCAGTTCCAAGGGGCAGTGAAAACCAGCTACAGCTTTCCGTGCTGGCAGCTTTCCTGTGGGCGCAATCGCTGGACGTTTCGAATTTGGCAGGCGGGCTCTGCGAGAGAGAAATACACAGTGTTGCCCCTTTACGAACGAAAGCTTTTGTAGAAAGCGAGTGTCTGTCTATCAGCGAATGCAGTTCCAAGGGGCAGTGAAAACCAGCTACAGCTTTCCGTGCTGGAAGCTTTCCTGTGGGCGCAATCGCTGAACGTTTCGAATTTGGTAACCGGGCTCTGCGAGAGAGAAATACACAGTGTTGCCCCTGTACCAACGAAAGCTTTTGTAGAAAGCGAATGTCTGTCTATCAGCGAATGCAGTTCCAAGGGGCAGTGAAAACCAGCTACAGCTTTCCGTGCTGGCAGCTTTCCTGTGGGCGCAATCGCTGGATGTTTCGAATTTGGCAACCGGGCTCTGCGAGAGAGAAATACACAGTGTTGCCCCTTTACGAAGGCAAGGTTTTGCAGAAAGCGAATGTCTGTCTAGCAGTGAATGTAGTTCCAAGGGGCAGTGAAAACCAGCTACAGCTTTCCGTGCTTGCAGCTTTCCTGTGGGCGCAATCGCTGGACGTTTCGAATTTGGCAACCGGGCTCTGCGAGAGAGAAATACACAGTGTTGCCCCTGTACCAACGAAAGCTTTTGTAGAAAGCGAATGTCTGTCTATCAGCGAATGCAGTTCCAAGGGGCAGTGAAAACCAGCTACAGCTTTCCGTGCTGGCAGCTTTCCTGTGGGCGCAATCGCTGGACGTTTCGAATTTGGCAACCGGGCTCTGCGAGAGAGAAATACACAGTGTTGCCCCTGTACCAACGAAAGCTTTTGTAGAAAGAGAATGTCTGTCTATCAGCGAATGCAGTTCCAAGGGGCAGTGAAAACCAGCTACAGCTTTCCTTGCTGGCAGCTTTCCTGTGGGTGCAATCGCTGGACGTTTCGAATTTGGCAGGCGGGCTCTGCGAGAGAGAAATACACAGTGTTGCCCCTGTACCAACGAAAGCTTTTGTAGAAAGCGAATGTCTGTCTAGCAGCGAATGTAGTTCCAAGGGGCAGTGAAAACCAGCTACAGCTTTCCGTGCTTGCAGCTTTCCTGTGGGCGCAATCGCTGGACGTTTCGAATTTGGCAGCCGGGCTCTGCGAGAGAGAAATACACAGTGTTGCCCCTGTACCCACGAAAGCTTTTGTAGAAAGCCAATGTCTGTCTATCAGCGAATGCAGTTCCAAGGGGCAGTGAAAACCAGCTACAGCTTTCCGTGCTGGCAGCTTTCCTGTGGGCGCAATCGCTGGACGTTTCGAATTTGGCAACCGGGCTCTGCGAGAGAGAAATACACAGTGTTACCCTGTACCAACGAAAGCTTTTGTAGAAAGCGAATGTCTGTCTATCAGCGAATGTAGTTCCAAGAGACAGTGAAAACCAGCTACAGCTTTCCGTGCTGGCAGCTTTCCTGTGGGCGCAATCGCTGGACGTTTCGAATTTGGCAGCCGGGCTCTGCGAGAGAGAAATACACAGTGTTGCCCCTGTACCAACAAAAGCTTTTGTAGAAAGCGAATGTCTGTCTATCAGCGAATGCAGTTCCAAGGGGCAGTGAAAACCAGCTACAGCTTTCCGTGCTGGCAGCTTTCCTGTGGGCGCAATCGCTGGACGTTTCGAATTTGGCAACCGGGCTCTGCGAGAGAGAAATACACAGTGTTGCCCCTTTACGAAGGCAAGGTTTTGCAGAAAGCGAATGTCTGTCTATCAGCGAATGTAGTTCCAAGAGACAGTGAAAACCAGCTACAGCTTTCCGTGCTGGCAGCTTTCCTGTGGGCGCAATCGCTGGACGTTTCGAATTTGGCAACCGGGCTCTGCGAGAGAGAAATACACAGTGTTGCCCCTTTACGAAGGCAAGGTTTTGCAGAAAGCGAATGTCTGTCTATCAGCGAATGTAGTTCCAAGAGACAGTGAAAACCAGCTACAGCTTTCCGTGCTGGCAGCTTTCCTGTGGGTGCAATCGCTGCACGTTTCGAATTTGGCAACCGGGCTCTGCGAGAGAGAAATACAGTGTTGCCCCTGTACCAACGAAAGCTTTTGTAGAAAGAGAATGTCTGTCTATCAGCGAATGCAGTTCCAAGGGGCAGTGAAAACCAGCTACAGCTTTCCGTGCTGGAAGCTTTCCTGTGGGCGCAATCGCTGGACGTTTCGAATTTGGCAACCGGGCTCTGCGAGAGAGAAATACACAGTGTTGCCCCTTTACGAAGGCAAGGTTTTGCAGAAAGCGAATGTCTGTCTAGCAGCGAATGTAGTTCCAAGGGGCAGTGAAAACCAGCTACAGCTTTCCGTGCTGGCAGCTTTCCTGTGGGCGCAATCGCTGGACGTTTCGAATTTGGCAGCCGGGCTCTGCGAGAGAGAAATACACAGTGTTGCCCCTGTACCAACGAAAGCTTTTGTAGAAAGCGAATGTCTGTCTATCAGCGAATGCAGTTCCAAGAGACAGTGAAAACCAGCTACAGCTTTCCGTGCTGGCAGCTTTCCTGTGGGCGCAATCGCTGGACGTTTCGAATTTGGCAGGCGGGCTCTGCGAGAGAGAAATACACAGTGTTGCCCCTGTACCAACGAAAGCTTTTGTAGAAAGCGAATGTCTGTCTATCAGCGAATGCATTTCCAAGGGGCAGTGAAAACCAGCTACAGCTTTCCGTGCTGGCAGCTTTCCTGTGGGCGCAATCGCTGGACGTTTCGAATTTGGCAACCGGGCTCTGCGAGAGAGAAATACACAGTGTTGCCCCTTTACGAAGGCAAGGTTTTGCAGAAAGCGAATGTCTGTCTAGCAGCGAATGTAGTTCCAAGGGGCAGTGAAAACCAGCTACAGCTTTTCGTGCTTGCAGCTTTCCTGTGGGCACAATCGCTGGACGTTTCGAATTTGGCAACCGGGCTCTGCGAGAGAGAAATACACAGTGTTGCCCCTGTACCCACGAAAGCTTTTGTAGAAAGCCAATGTCTGTCTATCAGCGAATGCAGTTCCAAGGGGCAGTGAAAACCAGCTACAGCTTTCCGTGCTGGCAGCTTTCCTGTGGGCGCAATCGCTGGACGTTTCGAATTTGGCAACCGGGCTCTGCGAGAGAGAAATACACAGTGTTGCCCCTGTACCAACGAAAGCTTTTGTAGAAAGCGAATGTCTGTCTATCAGCGAATGCAGTTCCAAGGGGCAGTGAAAACCAGCTACAGCTTTCCGTGCTGGCAGCTTTCCTGTGGGCGCAATCGCTGGACGTTTCGAATTTGGCAGGCGGGCTCTGCGAGAGAGAAATACACAGTGTTGCCCCTGTACCAACGAAAGCTTTTGTAGAAAGCGAATGTCTGTCTAGCAGCGAATGTAGTTCCAAGAGACAGTGAAAACCAGCTACAGCTTTCCGTGCTGGCAGCTTTCCTGTGGGCGCAATCGCTGGACGTTTCGAATTTGGCAGCCGGGCTCTGCGAGAGAGAAATACACAGTGTTGCCCCTTTACGAACGAAAGCTTTTGTAGAAAGCGAATGTCTGTCTATCAGCGAATGCAGTTCCAAGGGGCAGTGAAAACCAGCTACAGCTTTCCGTGCTGGCAGCTTTCCTGTGGGCGCAATCGATGGACGTTTCGAATTTGGCAACCGGGCTCTGCGAGAGAGAAATACACAGTGTTGCCCCTTTACGAAGGCAAGGTTTTGCAGAAAGCGAATGTCTGTCTATCAGCGAATGTAGTTCCAAGAGACAGTGAAAACCAGCTACAGCTTTCCGTGCTGGCAGCTTTCCTGTGGGCGCAATCGCTGGACTTTTCGAATTTGGTAACCGGGCTCTGCGAGAGAGAAATACACAGTGTTGCCCCTGTTCCAACGAAAGCTTTTGTAGAAAGCGAATGTCTGTCTATCAGCAAATGCAGTTCCAAGAGACAGTGAAAACCAGCTACAGCTTTCCGTGCTGGCAGCTTTCCTGTGGGCGCAATCGCTGGACTTTTCGAATTTGGCAGCCGGGCTCTGCGAGAGAGAAATACACAGTGTTGCCCCTTTACGAAGGCAAGGTTTTGCAGAAAGCGAATGTCTGTCTATCAGCGAATGTAGTTCCAAGAGACAGTGAAAACCAGCTACAGCTTTCCGTGCTGGCAGCTTTCCTGTGGGCGCAATCGCTGGACGTTTCGAATTTGGCAGCCGGGCTCTGAGAGAGAGAAATACACAGTGTTGCCCCTTTACGAACGAAAGCTTTTGTAGAAAGCGAATGTCTGTCTATCAGCGAATGCAGTTCCAAGGGGCAGTGAAAACCAGCTACAGCTTTCCGTGCTGGCAGCTTTCCTGTGGGCGCAATCGCTGGACGTTTTGAATTTGGCAACCGGGCTCTGCGAGAGAGAAATACACAGTGTTGCCCCTGTACCAACGAAAGCTTTTGTAGAAAGCGAATGTCTGTCTATCAGCGAATGTAGTTCCAAGAGACAGTGAAAACCAGCTACAGCTTTCCGTGCTGGCAGCTTTCCTGTGGGCGCAATCGCTGGACGTTTCGAATTTGGCAGCCGGGCTCTGCGAGAGAGAAATACACAGTGTTGCCCCTTTACGAAGGCAAGGTTTTGCAGAAAGCGAATGTCTGTCTAGCAGCGAATGTAGTTCCAAGGGGCAGTGAAAACCAGCTACAGCTTTCCGTGCTTGCAGCTTTCCTGTGGGCGCAATCGCTGGACGTTTCGAATTTGGCAGCCGGGCTCTGCGAGAGAGAAATACACAGTGTTGCCCCTGTACCAACGAAAGCTTTTGTAGAAAGCGAATGTCTGTCTATCAGCGAATGCAGTTCCAAGGGGCAGTGAAAACCAGCTACAGCTTTCCGTGCTGGCAGCTTTCCTGTGGGCGCAATCGCTGGACGTTTCGAATTTGGCAACCGGGCTCTGCGAGAGAGAAATACACAGTGTTGCCCCTGTACCCACGAAAGCTTTTGTAGAAAGCGAATGTCTGTCTATCAGCGAATGCAGTTCCAAGGGGCAGTGAAAACCAGCTACAGCTTTCCTTGCTGGCAGCTTTCCTGTGGGCGCAATCGCTGGACGTTTCGAATTTGGCAGGCGGGCTCTGCGAGAGGGAAATACACAGTGTTGCCCCTGTACCCACGAAAGCTTTTGTAGAAAGCGAATGTCTGTCTATCAGCGAATGCAGTTCCAAGGGGCAGTGAAAACCAGCTACAGCTTTCCGTGCTGGCAGCTTTCCTGTGACCGCAATCGCTGGACGTTTCGAATTTGGCAGCCGGGCTCTGCGAGAGAGAAATACACAGTGTTGCCCCTTTACGAAGGCAAGGTTTTGCAGAAAGCCAATGTCTGTCTATCAGCGAATGTAGTTCCAAGAGACAGTGAAAACCAGCTACAGCTTTCCGTGCTGGCAGCTTTCCTGTGGGTGCAATCGCTGGACGTTTCGAATTTGGCAGCCGGGCTCTGCGAGAGAGAAATACACAGTGTTGCCCCTGTACCCACGAAAGCTTTTGTAGAAAGCCAATGTCTGTCTATCAGCGAATGCAGTTCCAAGGGGCAGTGAAAACCAGCTACAGCTTTCCGTGCTGGCAGCTTTCCTGTGGGCGCAATCGCTGGACGTTTCGAATTTGGCAACCGGGCTCTGCGAGAGAGAAATACACAGTGTTGCCCCTGTACCAACGAAAGCTTTTGTAGAAAGCGAATGTCTGTCTATCAGCGAATGCAGTTCCAAGGGGCAGTGAAAACCAGCTACAGCTTTCCGTGCTGGCAGCTTTCCTGTGGGCGCAATCGCTGGACGTTTCGAATTTGGCAGGCGGGCTCTGCGAGAGAGAAATACACAGTGTTGCCCCTGTACCAACGAAAGCTTTTGTAGAAAGCGAATGTCTGTCTATCAGCGAATGTAGTTCCAAGAGACAGTGAAAACCAGCTACAGCTTTCCGTGCTGGCAGCTTTCCTGTGGGCGCAATCGCTGGACGTTTCGAATTTGGCAACCGGGCTCTGCGAGAGAGAAATACACAGTGTTGCCCCTGTACCCACGAAAGCTTTTGTAGAAAGCCAATGTCTGTCTATCAGCGAATGCAGTTCCAAGGGGCAGTGAAAACCAGCTACAGCTTTCCGTGCTGGCAGCTTTCCTGTGGGCGCAATCGCTGGACGTTTCGAATTTGGCAACCGGGCTCTGCGAGAGAGAAATACACAGTGTTGCCCCTGTACCAACGAAAGCTTTTGTAGAAAGCGAATGTCTGTCTATCAGCGAATGCAGTTCCAAGGGGCAGTGAAAACCAGCTACAGCTTTCCGTGCTGGCAGCTTTCCTGTGGGCGCAATCGCTGGACGTTTCGAATTTGGCAACCGGGCTCTGCGAGAGAGAAATACACAGTGTTGCCCCTTTACGAAGGCAAGGTTTTGCAGAAAGCGAATGTCTGTCTATCAGCGAATGTAGTTCCAAGAGACAGTGAAAACCAGCTACAGCTTTCCGTGCTGGCAGCTTTCCTGTGGGCGCAATCGCTGGACTTTTCGAATTTGGTAACCGGGCTCTGCGAGAGAGAAATACACAGTGTTGCCCCTGTTCCAAAGAAAGCTTTTGTAGAAAGCGAATGTCTGTCTATCAGCAAATGCAGTTCCAAGAGACAGTGAAAACCAGCTACAGCTTTCCGTGCTGGCAGCTTTCCTGTGGGCGCAATCGCTGGACGTTTCGAATTTGGCAGCCGGGCTCTGCGAGAGAGAAATACACAGTGATGCCCCTGTACCAACAAAAGCTTTTGTAGAAAGCGAATGTCTGTCTATCAGCGAATGCAGTTCCAAGGGGCAGTGAAAACCATCTACAGCTTTCCGTGCTGGCAGCTTTCCTGTGGGCGCAATCGCTGGACGTTTCGAATTTGGCAACCGGGCTCTGCGAGAGAGAAATACACAGTGTTGCCCCTTTACGAAGGCAAGGTTTTGCAGAAAGCGAATGTCTGTCTATCAGCGAATGTAGTTCCAAGAGACAGTGAAAACCAGCTACAGCTTTCCGTGCTGGCAGCTTTCCTGTGGGCGCAATCGCTGGACGTTTCGAATTTGGCAACCGGGCTCTGCGAGAGAGAAATACACAGTGTTGCCCCTTTACGAAGGCAAGGTTTTGCAGAAAGCGAATGTCTGTCTATCAGCGAATGTAGTTCCAAGAGACAGTGAAAACCAGCTACAGCTTTCCGTGCTGGCAGCTTTCCTGTGGGTGCAATCGCTGGACGTTTCGAATTTGGCAACCGGGCTCTGCGAGAGAGAAATACAGTGTTGCCCCTGTACCAACGAAAGCTTTTGTAGAAAGAGAATGTCTGTCTATCAGCGAATGCAGTTCCAAGGGGCAGTGAAAACCAGCTACAGCTTTCCGTGCTGGAAGCTTTCCTGTGGGCGCAATCGCTGGACGTTTCGAATTTGGCAACCGGGCTCTGCGAGAGAGAAATACACAGTGTTGCCCCTTTACGAAGGCAAGGTTTTGCAGAAAGCGAATGTCTGTCTAGCAGCGAATGTAGTTCCAAGGGGCAGTGAAAACCAGCTACAGCTTTCCGTGCTGGCAGCTTTCCTGTGGGCGCAATCGCTGGACGTTTCGAATTTGGCAGCCGGGCTCTGCGAGAGAGAAATACACAGTGTTGCCCCTGTACCCACGAAAGCTTTTGTAGAAAGCCAATGTCTGTCTATCAGCGAATGCAGTTCCAAGGGGCAGTGAAAACCAGCTACAGCTTTCCGTGCTGGCAGCTTTCCTGTGGGCGCAATCGCTGGACGTTTCGAATTTGGCAACCGGGCTCTGCGAGAGAGAAATACACAGTGTTGCCCCTGTACCAACGAAAGCTTTTGTAGAAAGCGAATGTCTGTCTATCAGCGAATGCAGTTCCAAGGGGCAGTGAAAACCAGCTACAGCTTTCCGTGCTGGCAGCTTTCCTGTGGGCGCAATCGCTGGACGTTTCGAATTTGGCAGGCGGGCTCTGCGAGAGAGAAATACACAGTGTTGCCCCTGTACCAACGAAAGCTTTTGTAGAAAGCGAATGTCTGTCTATCAGCGAATGTAGTTCCAAGAGACAGTGAAAACCAGCTACAGCTTTCCGTGCTGGCAGCTTTCCTGTGGGCGCAATCGCTGGACGTTTCGAATTTGGCAGCCGGGCTCTGCGAGAGAGAAATACACAGTGTTGCCCCTTTACGAACGAAAGCTTTTGTAGAAAGCGAATGTCTGTCTATCAGCGAATGCAGTTCCAAGGGGCAGTGAAAACCAGCTACAGCTTTCCGTGCTGGCAGCTTTCCTGTGGGCGCAATCGATGGACGTTTCGAATTTGGCAACCGGGCTCTGCGAGAGAGAAATACACAGTGTTGCCCCTTTACGAAGGCAAGGTTTTGCAGAAAGCGAATGTCTGTCTATCAGCGAATGTAGTTCCAAGAGACAGTGAAAACCAGCTACAGCTTTCCGTGCTGGCAGCTTTCCTGTGGGCGCAATCGCTGGACTTTTCGAATTTGGTAACCGGGCTCTGCGAGAGAGAAATACACAGTGTTGCCCCTGTTCCAACGAAAGCTTTTGTAGAAAGCGAATGTCTGTCTATCAGCAAATGCAGTTCCAAGAGACAGTGAAAACCAGCTACAGCTTTCCGTGCTGGCAGCTTTCCTGTGGGCGCAATCGCTGGACTTTTCGAATTTGGCAGCCGGGCTCTGCGAGAGAGAAATACAGAGTGTTGCCCCTTTACGAAGGCAAGGTTTTGCAGAAAGCGAATGTCTGTCTATCAGCGAATGTAGTTCCAAGAGACAGTGAAAACCAGCTACAGCTTTCCGTGCTGGCAGCTTTCCTGTGGGCGCAATCGCTGGACGTTTCGAATTTGGCAGCCGGGCTCTGAGAGAGAGAAATACACAGTGTTGCCCCTTTACGAACGAAAGCTTTTGTAGAAAGCGAATGTCTGTCTATCAGCGAATGCAGTTCCAAGGGGCAGTGAAAACCAGCTACAGCTTTCCGTGCTGGCAGCTTTCCTGTGGGCGCAATCGCTGGACGTTTTGAATTTGGCAACCGGGCTCTGCGAGAGAGAAATACACAGTGTTGCCCCTGTACCAACGAAAGCTTTTGTAGAAAGCGAATGTCTGTCTATCAGCGAATGTAGTTCCAAGAGACAGTGAAAACCAGCTACAGCTTTCCGTGCTGGCAGCTTTCCTGTGGGCGCAATCGCTGGACGTTTCGAATTTGGCAGCCGGGCTCTGCGAGAGAGAAATACACAGTGTTGCCCCTTTACGAAGGCAAGGTTTTGCAGAAAGCGAATGTCTGTCTAGCACCGAATGTAGTTCCAAGGGGCAGTGAAAACCAGCTACAGCTTTCCGTGCTTGCAGCTTTCCTGTGGGCGCAATCGCTGGACGTTTCGAATTTGGCAGCCGGGCTCTGCGAGAGAGAAATACACAGTGTTGCCCCTGTACCAACGAAAGCTTTTGTAGAAAGCGAATGTCTGTCTATCAGCGAATGCAGTTCCAAGGGGCAGTGAAAACCAGCTACAGCTTTCCGTGCTGGCAGCTTTCCTGTGGGCGCAATCGCTGGACGTTTCGAATTTGGCAACCGGGCTCTGCGAGAGAGAAATACACAGTGTTGCCCCTGTACCCACGAAAGCTTTTGTAGAAAGCGAATGTCTGTCTATCAGCGAATGCAGTTCCAAGGGGCAGTGAAAACCAGCTACAGCTTTCCTTGCTGGCAGCTTTCCTGTGGGCGCAATCGCTGGACGTTTCGAATTTGGCAGGCGGGCTCTGCGAGAGAGAAATACACAGTGTTGCCCCTGTACCCACGAAAGCTTTTGTAGAAAGCGAATGTCTGTCTATCAGCGAATGCAGTTCCAAGGGGCAGTGAAAACCAGCTACAGCTTTCCGTGCTGGCAGCTTTCCTGTGAGCGCAATCGCTGGACGTTTCGAATTTGGCAACCGGGCTCTGCGAGAGAGAAATACACAGTGTTGCCCCTGTACCAACGAAAGCTTTTGTAGAAAGCGAATGTCTGTCTATCAGCGAATGTAGTTCCAAGAGACAGTGAAAACCAGCTACAGCTTTCCGTGCTGGCAGCTTTCCTGTGGGCGCAATCGCTGGACGTTTCGAATTTGGCAGCCGGGCTCTGCGAGAGAGAAATACACAGTGTTGCCCCTTTACGAACGAAAGCTTTTGTAGAAAGCGAATGTCTGTCTATCAGCGAATGCAGTTCCAAGGGGCAGTGAAAACCAGCTACAGCTTTCCGTGCTGGCAGCTTTCCTGTGGGCGCAATCGCTGGACGTTTCGAATTTGGCAGCCGGGCTCTGCGAGAGAGAAATACACAGTGTTGCCCCTTTACGAAGGCAAGGTTTTGCAGAAAGCCAATGTCTGTCTATCAGCGAATGTAGTTCCAAGAGACAGTGAAAACCAGCTACAGCTTTCCGTGCTGGCAGCTTTCCTGTGGGTGCAATCGCTGGACGTTTCGAATTTGGCAGCCGGGCTCTGCGAGAGAGAAATACACAGTGTTGCCCCTGTACCCACGAAAGCTTTTGTAGAAAGCCAATGTCTGTCTATCAGCGAATGCAGTTCCAAGGGGCAGTGAAAACCAGCTACAGCTTTCCGTGCTGGCAGCTTTCCTGTGGGCGCAATCGCTGGACGTTTCGAATTTGGCAACCGGGCTCTGCGAGAGAGAAATACACAGTGTTGCCCCTGTACCAACGAAAGCTTTTGTAGAAAGCGAATGTCTGTCTATCAGCGAATGCAGTTCCAAGGGGCAGTGAAAACCAGCTACAGCTTTCCGTGCTGGCAGCTTTCCTGTGGGCGCAATCGCTGGACGTTTCGAATTTGGCAGGCGGGCTCTGCGAGAGAGAAATACACAGTGTTGCCCCTGTACCAACGAAAGCTTTTGTAGAAAGCGAATGTCTGTCTATCAGCGAATGTAGTTCCAAGAGACAGTGAAAACCAGCTACAGCTTTCCGTGCTGGCAGCTTTCCTGTGGGCGCAATCGCTGGACGTTTCGAATTTGGCAACCGGGCTCTGCGAGAGAGAAATACACAGTGTTGCCCCTGTACCCACGAAAGCTTTTGTAGAAAGCCAATGTCTGTCTATCAGCGAATGCAGTTCCAAGGGGCAGTGAAAACCAGCTACAGCTTTCCGTGCTGGCAGCTTTCCTGTGGGCGCAATCGCTGGACGTTTCGAATTTGGCAACCGGGCTCTGCGAGAGAGAAATACACAGTGTTGCCCCTGTACCAACGAAAGCTTTTGTAG
Organism: Mycteria americana; assembly: GCF_035582795.1. Classification (NCBI taxonomy): domain Eukaryota; kingdom Metazoa; phylum Chordata; class Aves; order Ciconiiformes; family Ciconiidae; genus Mycteria; species Mycteria americana. The sequence continues at coordinate 88,366,258 of NC_134365.1, forward strand.
AAAGCGAATGTCTGTCTATCAGCGAATGCAGTTCCAAGGGGCAGTGAAAACCAGCTACAGCTTTCCGTGCTGGCAGCTTTCCTGTGGGCGCAATCGCTGGACGTTTCGAATTTGGCAACCGGGCTCTGCGAGAGAGAAATACACAGTGTTGCCCCTTTACGAAGGCAAGGTTTTGCAGAAAGCGAATGTCTGTCTATCAGCGAATGTAGTTCCAAGAGACAGTGAAAACCAGCTACAGCTTTCCGTGCTGGCAGCTTTCCTGTGGGCGCAATCGCTGGACTTTTCGAATTTGGTAACCGGGCTCTGCGAGAGAGAAATACACAGTGTTGCCCCTGTTCCAACGAAAGCTTTTGTAGAAAGCGAATGTCTGTCTATCAGCAAATGCAGTTCCAAGAGACAGTGAAAACCAGCTACAGCTTTCCGTGCTGGCAGCTTTCCTGTGGGCGCAATCGCTGGACTTTTCGAATTTGGCAGCCGGGCTCTGCGAGAGAGAAATACACAGTGTTGCCCCTTTACGAAGGCAAGGTTTTGCAGAAAGCGAATGTCTGTCTATCAGCGAATGTAGTTCCAAGAGACAGTGAAAACCAGCTACAGCTTTCCGTGCTGGCAGCTTTCCTGTGGGTGCAATCGCTGGACGTTTCGAATTTGGCAGCCGGGCTCTGAGAGAGAGAAATACACAGTGTTGCCCCTTTACGAACGAAAGCTTTTGTAGAAAGCGAATGTCTGTCTATCAGCGAATGCAGTTCCAAGGGGCAGTGAAAACCAGCTACAGCTTTCCGTGCTGGCAGCTTTCCTGTGGGCGCAATCGCTGGACGTTTCGAATTTGGCAGGCGGGCTCTGCGAGAGAGAAATACACAGTGTTGCCCCTGTACCCACGAAAGCTTTTGTAGAAAGCGAATGTCTGTCTATCAGCGAATGCAGTTCCAAGGGGCAGTGAAAACCAGCTACAGCTTTCCGTGCTGGCAGCTTTCCTGTGGGCGCAATCGCTGGACGTTTCGAATTTGGCAGGCGGGCTCTGCGAGAGAGAAATACACAGTGTTGCCCCTGTACCAACGAAAGCTTTTGTAGAAAGTGAATGTCTGTCTAGCAGTGAATGTAGTTCCAAGGGGCAGTGAAAACCAGCTACAGCTTTCCGTGCTGGCAGCTTTCCTGTGGGCGCAATCGCTGGACGTTTCGAATTTGGCAACCGGGCTCTGCGAGAGAGAAATACACAGTGTTGCCCCTGTACCCACGAAAGCTTTTGTAGAAAGCGAATGTCTGTCTATCAGCGAATGCAGTTCCAAGGGGCAGTGAAAACCAGCTACAGCTTTCCGTGCTGGCAGCTTTCCTGTGAGCGCAATCGCTGGACGTTTCGAATTTGGCAACCGGGCTCTGCGAGAGAGAAATACACAGTGTTGCCCCTGTACCAACGAAAGCTTTTGTAGAAAGCGAATGTCTGTCTATCAGCGAATGTAGTTCCAAGAGACAGTGAAAACCAGCTACAGCTTTCCGTGCTGGCAGCTTTCCTGTGGGCGCAATCGCTGGACGTTTCGAATTTGGCAGCCGGGCTCTGCGAGAGAGAAATACACAGTGTTGCCCCTTTACGAACGAAAGCTTTTGTAGAAAGCGAATGTCTGTCTATCAGCGAATGCAGTTCCAAGGGGCAGTGAAAACCAGCTACAGCTTTCCGTGCTGGCAGCTTTCCTGTGGGCGCAATCGCTGGACGTTTCGAATTTGGCAGCCGGGCTCTGCGAGAGAGAAATACACAGTGTTGCCCCTTTACGAAGGCAAGGTTTTGCAGAAAGCCAATGTCTGTCTATCAGCGAATGTAGTTCCAAGAGACAGTGAAAACCAGCTACAGCTTTCCGTGCTGGCAGCTTTCCTGTGCGTGCAATCGCTGGACGTTTCGAATTTGGCAGGCGGGCTCTGCGAGAGAGAAATACACAGTGTTGCCCCTGTACCAACGAAAGCTTTTGTAGAAAGCGAATGTCTGTCTATCAGCGACTGCAGTTCCAAGGGGCAGTGAAAACCAGCTACAGCTTTCCGTGCTGGAAGCTTTCCTGTGGGCGCAATCGCTGGACGTTTCGAATTTGGCAGGCGGGCTCTGCGAGAGAGAAATACACAGTGTTGCCCCTTTACGAAGGCAAGGTTTTGCAGAAAGCGATTGTCTGTCTAGCAGCGAATGTAGTTCCAAGGGGCAGTGAAAACCAGCTACAGCTTTCCGTGCTGGCAGCTTTCCTGTGGGCGCAATCGCTGGACGTTTCGAATTTGGTAACTGGGCTCTGCGAGAGAGAAATACACAGTGTTGCCCCTGTACCAACGAAAGCTTTTGTAGAAAGCGAATGTCTGTCTATCAGCGAATGCAGTTCCAAGGGGCAGTGAAAACCAGCTACAGCTTTCCGTGCTGGCAGCTTTCCTGTGGGCGCAATCGCTGGACGTTTCGAATTTGGCAGGCGGGCTCTGCGAGAGAGAAATACACAGTGTTGCCCCTGTACCAACGAAAGCTTTTGTAGAAAGCGAATGTCTGTCTATCAGCGAATGCAGTTCCAAGGGGCAGTGAAAACCAGCTACAGCTTTCCTTGCTGGCAGCTTTCCTGTGGGCGCAATCGCTGGACGTTTCGAATTTGGCAGGCGGGCTCTGCGAGAGAGAAATACACAGTGTTGCCCCTGTACCAACGAAAGCTTTTGTAGAAAGCGAAAGTCTGTCTAGCAGCGAATGCAGTTCCAAGGGGCAGTGAAAACCAGCTACAGCTTTCCGTGCTGGCAGCTTTCCTGTGGGCGCAATCGCTGGACGTTTCGAATTTGGCAACCGGGCTCTGCGAGAGAGAAATACACAGTGTTGCCCCTGTACCCACGAAAGCTTTTGTAGAAAGCCAATGTCTGTCTATCAGCGAATGCAGTTCCAAGGGGCAGTGAAAACCAGCTACAGCTTTCCGTGCTGGCAGCTTTCCTGTGGGCGCAATCGCTGGACGTTTCGAATTTGGCAACCGGGCTCTGCGAGAGAGAAATACACAGTGTTGCCCCTGTACCAACGAAAGCTTTTGTAGAAAGCGAATGTCTGTCTATCAGCGAATGCAGTTCCAAGGGGCAGTGAAAACCAGCTACAGCTTTCCGTGCTGGCAGCTTTCCTGTGGGCGCAATCGCTGGACGTTTCGAATTTGGCAACCGGGCTCTGCGAGAGAGAAATACACAGTGTTGCCCCTTTACGAAGGCAAGGTTTTGCAGAAAGCGAATGTCTGTCTATCAGCGAATGTAGTTCCAAGAGACAGTGAAAACCAGCTACAGCTTTCCGTGCTGGCAGCTTTCCTGTGGGCGCAATCGCTGGACTTTTCGAATTTGGTAACCGGGCTCTGCGAGAGAGAAATACACAGTGTTGCCCCTGTTCCAACGAAAGCTTTTGTAGAAAGCGAATGTCTGTCTATCAGCAAATGCAGTTCCAAGAGACAGTGAAAACCAGCTACAGCTTTCCGTGCTGGCAGCTTTCCTGTGGGCGCAATCGCTGGACTTTTCGAATTTGGCAGCCGGGCTCTCCGAGAGAGAAATACACAGTGTTGCCCCTTTACGAAGGCAAGGTTTTGCAGAAAGCGAATGTCTGTCTATCAGCGAATGTAGTTCCAAGAGACAGTGAAAACCAGCTACAGCTTTCCGTGCTGGCAGCTTTCCTGTGGGTGCAATCGCTGGACGTTTCGAATTTGGCAGCCGGGCTCTGAGAGAGAGAAATACACAGTGTTGCCCCTTTACGAACGAAAGCTTTTGTAGAAAGCGAATGTCTGTCTATCAGCGAATGCAGTTCCAAGGGGCAGTGAAAACCAGCTACAGCTTTCCGTGCTGGCAGCTTTCCTGTGGGCGCAATTGCTGGACGTTTTGAATTTGGCAACCGGGCTCTGCGAGAGAGAAATACACAGTGTTGCCCCTGTACCAACGAAAGCTTTTGTAGAAAGCGAATGTCTGTCTATCAGCGAATGTAGTTCCAAGAGACAGTGAAAACCAGCTACAGCTTTCCGTGCTGGCAGCTTTCCTGTGGGCGCAATCGCTGGACGTTTCGAATTTGGCAGCCGGGCTCTGCGAGAGAGAAATACACAGTGTTGCCCCTTTACGAAGGCAAGGTTTTGCAGAAAGCGAATGTCTGTCTAGCAGCGAATGTAGTTCCAAGGGGCAGTGAAAACCAGCTACAGCTTTCCGTGCTTGCAGCTTTCCTGTGGGCGCAATCGCTGGACGTTTCGAATTTGGCAACCGGGCTCTGCGAGAGAGAAATACACAGTGTTGCCCCTGTACCAACGAAAGCTTTTGTAGAAAGCGAATGTCTGTCTATCAGCGAATGCAGTTCCAAGGGGCAGTGAAAACCAGCTACAGCTTTCCGTGCTGGCAGCTTTCCTGTGGGCGCAATCGCTGGACGTTTCGAATTTGGCAGGCGGGCTCTGCGAGAGAGAAATACACAGTGTTGCCCCTGTACCCACGAAAGCTTTTGTAGAAAGCGAATGTCTGTCTATCAGCGAATGCAGTTCCAAGGGGCAGTGAAAACCAGCTACAGCTTTCCGTGCTGGCAGCTTTCCTGTGGGCGCAATCGCTGGACGTTTCGAATTTGGCAGGCGGGCTCTGCGAGAGAGAAATACACAGTGTTGCCCCTGTACCAACGAAAGCTTTTGTAGAAAGCGAATGTCTGTCTAGCAGCGAATGTAGTTCCAAGGGGCAGTGAAAACCAGCTACAGCTTTCCGTGCTGGCAGCTTTCCTGTGGGCGCAATCGCTGGACGTTTCGAATTTGGCAACCGGGCTCTGCGAGAGAGAAATACACAGTGTTGCCCCTGTACCCACGAAAGCTTTTGTAGAAAGCGAATGTCTGTCTATCAGCGAATGCAGTTCCAAGGGGCAGTGAAAACCAGCTACAGCTTTCCGTGCTGGCAGCTTTCCTGTGAGCGCAATCGCTGGACGTTTCGAATTTGGCAGCCGGGCTCTGCGAGAGAGAAATACACAGTGTTGCCCCTTTACGAACGAAAGCTTTTGTAGAAAGCGAATGTCTGTCTATCAGCGAATGCAGTTCCAAGGGGCAGTGAAAACCAGCTACAGCTTTCCGTGCTGGCAGCTTTCCTGTGGGCGCAATCGCTGGACGTTTTGAATTTGGCAGCCGGGCTCTGCGAGAGAGAAATACACAGTGTTGCCCCTTTACGAAGGCAAGGTTTTGCAGAAAGCCAATGTCTGTCTATCAGCGAATGTAGTTCCAAGAGACAGTGAAAACCAGCTACAGCTTTCCGTGCTGGCAGCTTTCCTGTGGGTGCAATCGCTGGACGTTTCGAATTTGGCAGGCGGGCTCTGCGAGAGAGAAATACACAGTGTTGCCCCTGTACCAACGAAAGCTTTTGTAGAAAGCGAATGTCTGTCTATCAGCGACTGCAGTTCCAAGGGGCAGTGAAAACCAGCTACAGCTTTCCGTGCTGGAAGCTTTCCTGTGGGCGCAATCGCTGGACGTTTCGAATTTGGCAACCGGGCTCTGCGAGAGAGAAATACACAGTGTTGCCCCTTTACGAAGGCAAGGTTTTGCAGAAAGCGATTGTCTGTCTAGCAGCGAATGTAGTTCCAAGGGGCAGTGAAAACCAGCTACAGCTTTCCGTGCTGGCAGCTTTCCTGTGGGCGCAATCGCTGGACGTTTCGAATTTGGTAACTGGGCTCTGCGAGAGAGAAATACACAGTGTTGCCCCTGTACCAACGAAAGCTTTTGTAGAAAGCGAATGTCTGTCTATCAGCGAATGCAGTTCCAAGGGGCAGTGAAAACCAGCTACAGCTTTCCGTGCTGGCAGCTTTCCTGTGGGCGCAATCGCTGGACGTTTCGAATTTGGCAGGCGGGCTCTGCGAGAGAGAAATACACAGTGTTGCCCCTGTACCAACGAAAGCTTTTGTAGAAAGCGAATGTCTGTCTATCAGCGAATGCAGTTCCAAGGGGCAGTGAAAACCAGCTACAGCTTTCCTTGCTGGCAGCTTTCCTGTGGGCGCAATCGCTGGACGTTTCGAATTTGGCAGGCGGGCTCTGCGAGAGAGAAATACACAGTGTTGCCCCTGTACCAACGAAAGCTTTTGTAGAAAGCGAAAGTCTGTCTAGCAGCGAATGTAGTTCCAAGGGGCAGTGAAAACCAGCTACAGCTTTCCGTGCTGGCAGCTTTCCTGTGGGCGCAATCGCTGGACGTTTCGAATTTGGCAACCGGGCTCTGCGAGAGAGAAATACACAGTGTTGCCCCTTTACGAAGGCAAGGTTTTGCAGAAAGCGAATGTCTGTCTAGCAGCGAATGTAGTTCCAAGGGGCAGTGAAAACCAGCTACAGCTTTCCGTGCTGGCAGCTTTCCTGTGGGCGCAATCGCTGGACGTTTCGAATTTGGCAACCGGGCTCTGCGAGAGAGAAATACACAGTGTTGCCCCTGTACCAACGAAAGCTTTTGTAGAAAGCGAATGTCTGTCTATCAGCGAATGCAGTTCCAAGGGGCAGTGAAAACCAGCTACAGCTTTCCGTGCTGGCAGCTTTCCTGTGGGCGCAATCGCTGGACGTTTCGAATTTGGCAACCGGGCTCTGCGAGAGAGAAATACACAGTGTTGCCCCTTTACGAAGGCAAGGTTTTGCAGAAAGCGAATGTCTGTCTATCAGCGAATGTAGTTCCAAGAGACAGTGAAAACCAGCTACAGCTTTCCGTGCTGGCAGCTTTCCTGTGGGCGCAATCGCTGGACTTTTCGAATTTGGTAACCGGGCTCTGCGAGAGAGAAATACACAGTGTTGCCCCTGTTCCAACGAAAGCTTTTGTAGAAAGCGAATGTCTGTCTATCAGCAAATGCAGTTCCAAGAGACAGTGAAAACCAGCTACAGCTTTCCGTGCTGGCAGCTTTCCTGTGGGCGCAATCGCTGGACTTTTCGAATTTGGCAGCCGGGCTCTGCGAGAGAGAAATACACAGTGTTGCCCCTTTACGAAGGCAAGGTTTTGCAGAAAGCGAATGTCTGTCTATCAGCGAATGTAGTTCCAAGAGACAGTGAAAACCAGCTACAGCTTTCCGTGCTGGCAGCTTTCCTGTGGGTGCAATCGCTGGACGTTTCGAATTTGGCAGCCGGGCTCTGAGAGAGAGAAATACACAGTGTTGCCCCTTTACGAACGAAAGCTTTTGTAGAAAGCGAATGTCTGTCTATCAGCGAATGCAGTTCCAAGGGGCAGTGAAAACCAGCTACAGCTTTCCGTGCTGGCAGCTTTCCTGTGGGCGCAATCGCTGGACGTTTTGAATTTGGCAACCGGGCTCTGCGAGAGAGAAATACACAGTGTTGCCCCTGTACCAACGAAAGCTTTTGTAGAAAGCGAATGTCTGTCTATCAGCGAATGTAGTTCCAAGAGACAGTGAAAACCAGCTACAGCTTTCCGTGCTGGCAGCTTTCCTGTGGGCGCAATCGCTGGACGTTTCGAATTTGGCAGCCGGGCTCTGCGAGAGAGAAATACACAGTGTTGCCCCTTTACGAAGGCAAGGTTTTGCAGAAAGCGAATGTCTGTCTAGCAGCGAATGTAGTTCCAAGGGGCAGTGAAAACCAGCTACAGCTTTCCGTGCTGGCAGCTTTCCTGTGGGCGCAATCGCTGGACGTTTCGAATTTGGCAACCGGGCTCTGCGAGAGAGAAATACACAGTGTTGCCCCTGTACCAACGAAAGCTTTTGTAGAAAGCGAATGTCTGTCTATCAGCGAATGCAGTTCCAAGGGGCAGTGAAAACCAGCTACAGCTTTCCGTGCTGGCAGCTTTCCTGTGGGCGCAATCGCTGGACGTTTCGAATTTGGCAGGCGGGCTCTGCGAGAGAGAAATACACAGTGTTGCCCCTGTACCCACGAAAGCTTTTGTAGAAAGCGAATGTCTGTCTATCAGCGAATGCAGTTCCAAGGGGCAGTGAAAACCAGCTACAGCTTTCCGTGCTGGCAGCTTTCCTGTGGGCGCAATCGCTGGACGTTTCGAATTTGGCAGGCGGGCTCTGCGAGAGAGAAATACACAGTGTTGCCCCTGTACCAACGAAAGCTTTTGTAGAATGTGAATGTCTGTCTAGCAGCGAATGTAGTTCCAAGGGGCAGTGAAAACCAGCTACAGCTTTCCGTGCTGGCAGCTTTCCTGTGAGCGCAATCGCTGGACGTTTCGAATTTGGCAGCCGGGCTCTGCGAGAGAGAAATACACAGTGTTGCCCCTTTACGAACGAAAGCTTTTGTAGAAAGCGAATGTCTGTCTATCAGCGAATGCAGTTCCAAGGGGCAGTGAAAACCAGCTACAGCTTTCCGTGCTGGCAGCTTTCCTGTGGGCGCAATCGCTGGACGTTTTGAATTTGGCAGCCGGGCTCTGCGAGAGAGAAATACACAGTGTTGCCCCTTTACGAAGGCAAGGTTTTGCAGAAAGCCAATGTCTGTCTATCAGCGAATGTAGTTCCAAGAGACAGTGAAAACCAGCTACAGCTTTCCGTGCTGGCAGCTTTCCTGTGGGTGCAATCGCTGGACGTTTCGAATTTGGCAGGCGGGCTCTGCGAGAGAGAAATACACAGTGTTGCCCCTGTACCAACGAAAGCTTTTGTAGAAAGCGAATGTCTGTCTATCAGCGACTGCAGTTCCAAGGGGCAGTGAAAACCAGCTACAGCTTTCCGTGCTGGAAGCTTTCCTGTGGGCGCAATCGCTGGACGTTTCGAATTTGGCAACCGGGCTCTGCGAGAGAGAAATACACAGTGTTGCCCCTTTACGAAGGCAAGGTTTTGCAGAAAGCGATTGTCTGTCTAGCAGCGAATGTAGTTCCAAGGGGCAGTGAAAACCAGCTACAGCTTTCCGTGCTGGCAGCTTTCCTGTGGGCGCAATCGCTGGACGTTTCGAATTTGGTAACTGGGCTCTGCGAGAGAGAAATACACAGTGTTGCCCCTGTACCAACGAAAGCTTTTGTAGAAAGCGAATGTCTGTCTATCAGCGAATGCAGTTCCAAGGGGCAGTGAAAACCAGCTACAGCTTTCCGTGCTGGCAGCTTTCCTGTGGGCGCAATCGCTGGACGTTTCGAATTTGGCAGGCGGGCTCTGCGAGAGAGAAATACACAGTGTTGCCCCTGTACCAACGAAAGCTTTTGTAGAAAGCGAATGTCTGTCTATCAGCGAATGCAGTTCCAAGGGGCAGTGAAAACCAGCTACAGCTTTCCTTGCTGGCAGCTTTCCTGTGGGCGCAATCGCTGGACGTTTCGAATTTGGCAGGCGGGCTCTGCGAGAGAGAAATACACAGTGTTGCCCCTGTACCAACGAAAGCTTTTGTAGAAAGCGAAAGTCTGTCTAGCAGCGAATGTAGTTCCAAGGGGCAGTGAAAACCAGCTACAGCTTTCCGTGCTGGCAGCTTTCCTGTGGGCGCAATCGCTGGACGTTTCGAATTTGGCAACCGGGCTCTGCGAGAGAGAAATACACAGTGTTGCCCCTTTACGAAGGCAAGGTTTTGCAGAAAGCGAATGTCTGTCTAGCAGCGAATGTAGTTCCAAGGGGCAGTGAAAACCAGCTACAGCTTTCCGTGCTGGCAGCTTTCCTGTGGGCGCAATCGCTGGACGTTTCGAATTTGGCAGGCGGGCTCTGCGAGAGAGAAATACACAGTGTTGCCCCTGTACCAACGAAAGCTTTTGTAGAAAGCGAATGTCTGTCTATCAGCGAATGCAGTTCCAAGGGGCAGTGAAAACCAGCTACAGCTTTCCTTGCTGGCAGCTTTCCTGTGGGCGCAATCGCTGGACGTTTCGAATTTGGTAACCGGGCTCTGCGAGAGAGAAATACACAGTGTTGCCCCTGTTCCAACGAAAGCTTTTGTAGAAAGCGAATGTCTGTCTATCAGCAAATGCAGTTCCAAGAGACAGTGAAAACCAGCTACAGCTTTCCGTGCTGGCAGCTTTCCTGTGGGCGCAATCGCTGGACGTTTCGAATTTGGCAGGCGGGCTCTGCGAGAGAGAAATACACAGTGTTGCCCCTTTACGAAGGCAAGGTTTTGCAGAAAGCGAATGTCTGTCTATCAGCGAATGTAGTTCCAAGGGGCAGTGAAAACCAGCTACAGCTTTCCGTGCTGGCAGCTTTCCTGTGGGCGCAATCGCTGGACGTTTCGAATTTGGCAACCGGGCTCTGCGAGAGAGAAATACACAGTGTTGCCCCTGTACCCACGAAAGCTTTTGTAGAAAGCGAATGTCTGTCTATCAGCGAATGCAGTTCCAAGGGGCAGTGAAAACCAGCTACAGCTTTCCTTGCTGGCAGCTTTCCTGTGGGCGCAATCGCTGGACGTTTCGAATTTGGCAGGCGGGCTCTGCGAGAGAGAAATACACAGTGTTGCCCCTGTACCAACGAAAGCTTTTGTAGAAAGTGAATGTCTGTCTAGCAGCGAATGTAGTTCCAAGGGGCAGTGAAAACCAGCTACAGCTTTCCGTGCTGGCAGCTTTCCTGTGGGCGCAATCGCTGGACGTTTCGAATTTGGCAACCGGGCTCTGCGAGAGAGAAATACACAGTGTTGCCCCTGTACCCACGAAAGCTTTTGTAGAAAGCGAATGTCTGTCTATCAGCGAATGCAGTTCCAAGGGGCAGTGAAAACCAGCTACAGCTTTCCGTGCTGGCAGCTTTCCTGTGAGCGCAATCGCTGGACGTTTCGAATTTGGCAACCGGGCTCTGCGAGAGAGAAATACACAGTGTTGCCCCTGTACCAACGAAAGCTTTTGTAGAAAGCGAATGTCTGTCTATCAGCGAATGTAGTTCCAAGAGACAGTGAAAACCAGCTACAGCTTTCCGTGCTGGCAGCTTTCCTGTGGGCGCAATCGCTGGACGTTTCGAATTTGGCAGGCGGGCTCTGCGAGAGAGAAATACACAGTGTTGCCCCTTTACGAACGAAAGCTTTTGTAGAAAGCGAATGTCTGTCTATCAGCGAATGCAGTTCCAAGGGGCAGTGAAAACCAGCTACAGCTTTCCGTGCTGGCAGCTTTCCTGTGGGCGCAATCGCTGGACGTTTCGAATTTGGCAGCCGGGCTCTGCGAGAGAGAAATACACAGTGTTGCCCCTTTACGAAGGCAAGGTTTTGCAGAAAGCCAATGTCTGTCTATCAGCGAATGTAGTTCCAAGAGACAGTGAAAACCAGCTACAGCTTTCCGTGCTGGCAGCTTTCCTGTGGGTGCAATCGCTGGACGTTTCGAATTTGGCAGGCGGGCTCTGCGAGAGAGAAATACACAGTGTTGCCCCTTTACGAAGGCAAGGTTTTGCAGAAAGCGATTGTCTGTCTAGCAGCGAATGTAGTTCCAAGGGGCAGTGAAAACCAGCTACAGCTTTCCGTGCTGGCAGCTTTCCTGTGGGCGCAATCGCTGGACGTTTCGAATTTGGCAACCGGGCTCTGCGAGAGAGAAATACACAGTGTTGCCCCTGTACCAACGAAAGCTTTTGTAGAAAGCGAATGTCTGTCTATCAGCGAATGCAGTTCCAAGGGGCAGTGAAAACCAGCTACAGCTTTCCATGCTGGCAGCTTTCCTGTGGGCGCAATCGCTGGACGTTTCGAATTTGGCAGGCGGGCTCTGCGAGAGAGAAATACACAGTGTTGCCCCTGTACCAACGAAAGCTTTTGTAGAAAGCGAATGTCTGTCTATCAGCGAATGCAGTTCCAAGGGGCAGTGAAAACCAGCTACAGCTTTCCTTGCTGGCAGCTTTCCTGTGGGCGCAATCGCTGGACGTTTCGAATTTGGCAGGCGGGCTCTGCGAGAGAGAAATACACAGTGTTGCCCCTGTACCAACGAAAGCTTTTGTAGAAAGCGAAAGTCTGTCTAGCAGCGAATGTAGTTCCAAGGGGCAGTGAAAACCAGCTACAGCTTTCCGTGCTGGCAGCTTTCCTGTGGGCGCAATCGCTGGACGTTTCGAATTTGGCAGCCGGGCTCTGCGAGAGAGAAATACACAGTGTTGCCCCTTTACGAAGGCAAGGTTTTGCAGAAAGCGAATGTCTGTCTAGCAGCGAATGTAGTTCCAAGGGGCAGTGAAAACCAGCTACAGCTTTCCGTGCTGGCAGCTTTCCTGTGGGCGCAATCGCTGGACGTTTCGAATTTGGCAGGCGGGCTCTGCGAGAGAGAAATACACAGTGTTGCCCCTGTACCAACGAAAGCTTTTGTAGAAAGCGAATGTCTGTCTATCAGCGAATGCAGTTCCAAGGGGCAGTGAAAACCAGCTACAGCTTTCCTTGCTGGCAGCTTTCCTGTGGGCGCAATCGCTGGACGTTTCGAATTTGGTAACCAGGCTCTGCGAGAGAGAAATACACAGTGTTGCCCGTGTTCCAACGAAAGCTTTTGTAGAAAGCGAATGTCTGTCTATCAGCGAATGCAGTTCCAAGAGACAGTGAAAACCAGCTACAGCTTTCAGTGCTGGCAGCTTTCCTGTGGGCGCAATCGCTGGACGTTTCGAATTTGGCAGGCGGGCTCTGCGAGAGAGAAATACACAGTGTTGCCCCTTTACGAAGGCAAGGTTTTACAGAAAGCGAATGTCTGTCTATCAGCGAATGTAGTTCCAAGGGGCAGTGAAAACCAGCTACAGCTTTCCGTGCTGGCAGCTTTCCTGTGGGTGCAATCGCTGGACGTTTCGAATTTGGCAACCGGGCTCTGCGAGAGAGAAATACACAGTGTTGCCCCTGTACCAACGAAAGCTTTTGTAGAAAGCGAGTGTCTGTCTATCAGCGAATGCAGTTCCAAGGGGCAGTGAAAACCAGCTACAGCTTTCCGTGCTGGAAGCTTTCCTGTGGGCGCAATCGCTGGACGTTTCGAATTTGGCAACCGGGCTCTGCGAGAGAGAAATACACAGTGTTGCCCCTTTACGAAGGCAAGGTTTTGCAGAAAGCGAATGTCTGTCTAGCAGCGAATGTAGTTCCAAGGGGCAGTGAAAACCAGCTACAGCTTTCCGTGCTGGCAGCTTTCCTGTGGGCGCAATCGCTGGACGTTTCTAATTTGGCAACCGGGCTCTGCGAGAGAGAAATACACAGTGTTGCCCCTGTACCAACGAAAGCTTTTGTAGAAAGCGAATGTCTGTCTATCAGCGAATGCAGTTCCAAGGGGCAGTGAAAACCAGCTACAGCTTTCCGTGCTGGCAGCTTTCCTGTGGGCGCAATCGCTGGACGTTTCGAATTTGGCAGGCGGGCTCTGCGAGAGAGAAATACACAGTGTTGCCCCTGTACCAACGAAAGCTTTTGTAGAAAGCGAATGTCTGTCTATCAGCGAATGCAGTTCCAAGGGGCAGTGAAAACCAGCTACAGCTTTCCGTGCTGGCAGCTTTCCTGTGGGCGCAATCGCTGGACGTTTCGAATTTGGCAACCGGGCTCTGCGAGAGAGAAATACACAGTGTTGCCCCTTTACGAAGGCAAGGTTTTGCAGAAAGCGAATGTCTGTCTAGCAGCGAATGTAGTTCCAAGGGGCAGTGAAAACCAGCTACAGCTTTTCGTGCTTGCAGCTTTCCTGTGGGCGCAATCGCTGGACGTTTCGAATTTGGCAGGCGGGCTCTGCGAGAGAGAAATACACAGTGTTGCCCCTGTTCCAACGAAAGCTTTTGTAGAAAGCCAATGTCTGTCTATCAGCGAATGCAGTTCCAAGGGGCAGTGAAAACCAGCTACAGCTTTCCGTGCTGGCAGCTTTCCTGTGGGCGCAATCGCTGGACGTTTCGAATTTGGCAACCGGGCTCTGCGAGAGAGAAATACACAGTGTTGCCCCTGTACCAACGAAAGCTTTTGTAGAAAGCGAATGTCTGTCTATCAGCGAATGCAGTTCCAAGGGGCAGTGAAAACCAGCTACAGCTTTCCGTGCTGGCAGCTTTCCTGTGGGCGCAATCGCTGGACGTTTCGAATTTGGCAACCGGGCTCTGCGAGAGAGAAATACACAGTGTTGCCCCTGTACCAACGAAAGCTTTTGTAGAAAGCGAATGTCTGTCTATCAGCGAATGTAGTTCCAAGAGACAGTGAAAACCAGCTACAGCTTTCCGTGCTGGCAGCTTTCCTGTGGGCGCAATCGCTGGACGTTTCGAATTTGGCAGCCGGGCTCTGCGAGAGAGAAATACACAGTGTTGCCCCTTTACGAACGAAAGCTTTTGTAGAAAGCGAATGTCTGTCTATCAGCGAATGCAGTTCCAAGGGGCAGTGAAAACCAGCTACAGCTTTCCGTGCTGGCAGCTTTCCTGTGGGCGCAATCGCTGGACGTTTCGAATTTGGCAACCGGGCTCTGCGAGAGAGAAATACACAGTGTTGCCCCTTTAAGAAGGCAAGGTTTTGCAGAAAGCGAATGTCTGTCTATCAGCGAATGTACTTCCAAGAGACAGTGAAAACCAGCTACAGCTTTCCGTGCTGGCAGCTTTCCTGTGGGCGCAATCGCTGGACTTTTCGAATTTGGTAACCGGGCTCTGCGAGAGAGAAATACACAGTGTTGCCCCTGTTCCAACGAAAGCTTTTGTAGAAAGCGAATGTCTGTCTATCAGCAAATGCAGTTCCAAGGGGCAGTGAAAACCAGCTACAGCTTTCCGTGCTGGCAGCTTTCCTGTGGGCGCAATCGCTGGACGTTTCGAATTTGGCAGCCGGGCTCTGCGAGAGAGAAATACACAGTGTTGCCCCTTTACGAAGGCAAGGTTTTGCAGAAAGCGAATGTCTGTCTAGCAGCGAATGTAGTTCCAAGGGGCAGTGAAAACCAGCTACAGCTTTCCGTGCTTGCAGCTTTCCTGTGGGCGCAATCGCTGGACGTTTCGAATTTGGCAACCGGGCTCTGCGAGAGAGAAATACACAGTGTTGCCCCTGTACCAACGAAAGCTTTTGTAGAAAGCGAATGTCTGTCTATCAGCGAATGCAGTTCCAAGGGGCAGTGAAAACCAGCTACAGCTTTCCGTGCTGGCAGCTTTCCTGTGGGCGCAATCGCTGGACGTTTCGAATTTGGCAACCGGGCTCTGCGAGAGAGAAATACACAGTGTTGCCCCTGTACCAACGAAAGCTTTTGTAGAAAGCGAATGTCTGTCTATCAGCGAATGCAGTTCCAAGGGGCAGTGAAAACCAGCTACAGCTTTCCTTGCTGGCAGCTTTCCTGTGGGCGCAATCGCTGGACGTTTCGAATTTGGCAGGCGGGCTCTGCGAGAGAGAAATACACAGTGTTGCCCCTGTACCAACGAAAGCTTTTGTAGAAAGTGAATGTCTGTCTAGCAGCGAATGTAGTTCCAAGGGGCAGTGAAAACCAGCTACAGCTTTCCGTGCTGGCAGCTTTCCTGTGGGCGCAATCGCTGGACGTTTCGAATTTGGCAACCGGGCTCTGCGAGAGAGAAATACACAGTGTTGCCCCTGTACCCACGAAAGCTTTTGTAGAAAGCGAATGTCTGTCTATCAGCGAATGCAGTTCCAAGGGGGCAGTGAAAACCAGCTACAGCTTTCCGTGCTGGCAGCTTTCCTGTGAGCGCAATCGCTGGACGTTTCGAATTTGGCAACCGGGCTCTGCGAGAGAGAAATACACAGTGTTGCCCCTGTACCAACGAAAGCTTTTGTAGAAAGCGAATGTCTGTCTATCAGCGAATGTAGTTCCAAGAGACAGTGAAAACCAGCTACAGCTTTCCGTGCTGGCAGCTTTCCTGTGGGCGCAATCGCTGGACGTTTCGAATTTGGCAGCCGGGCTCTGCGAGAGAGAAATACACAGTGTTGCCCCTTTACGAACGAAAGCTTTTGTAGAAAGCGAATGTCTGTCTATCAGCGAATGCAGTTCCAAGGGGCAGTGAAAACCAGCTACAGCTTTCCGTGCTGGCAGCTTTCCTGTGGGCGCAATCGCTGGACGTTTTGAATTTGGCAGCCGGGCTCTGCGAGAGAGAAATACACAGTGTTGCCCCTTTACGAAGGCAAGGTTTTGCAGAAAGCCAATGTCTGTCTATCAGCGAATGTAGTTCCAAGAGACAGTGAAAACCAGCTACAGCTTTCCGTGCTGGCAGCTTTCCTGTGGGTGCAATCGCTGGACGTTTCGAATTTGGCAGGCGGGCTCTGCGAGAGAGAAATACACAGTGTTGCCCCTGTACCAACGAAAGCTTTTGTAGAAAGCGAATGTCTGTCTATCAGCGACTGCAGTTCCAAGGGGCAGTGAAAACCAGCTACAGCTTTCCGTGCTGGAAGCTTTCCTGTGGGCGCAATCGCTGGACGTTTCGAATTTGGCAACCGGGCTCTGCGAGAGAGAAATACACAGTGTTGCCCCTTTACGAAGGCAAGGTTTTGCAGAAAGCGATTGTCTGTCTAGCAGCGAATGTAGTTCCAAGGGGCAGTGAAAACCAGCTACAGCTTTCCGTGCTGGCAGCTTTCCTGTGGGCGCAATCGCTGGACGTTTCGAATTTGGTAACTGGGCTCTGCGAGAGAGAAATACACAGTGTTGCCCCTGTACCAACGAAAGCTTTTGTAGAAAGCGAATGTCTGTCTATCAGCGAATGCAGTTCCAAGGGGCAGTGAAAACCAGCTACAGCTTTCCGTGCTGGCAGCTTTCCTGTGGGCGCAATCGCTGGACGTTTCGAATTTGGCAGGCGGGCTCTGCGAGAGAGAAATACACAGTGTTGCCCCTGTACCAACGAAAGCTTTTGTAGAAAGCGAATGTCTGTCTATCAGCGAATGCAGTTCCAAGGGGCAGTGAAAACCAGCTACAGCTTTCCTTGCTGGCAGCTTTCCTGTGGGCGCAATCGCTGGACGTTTCGAATTTGGCAGGCGGGCTCTGCGAGAGAGAAATACACAGTGTTGCCCCTGTACCAACGAAAGCTTTTGTAGAAAGCGAAAGTCTGTCTAGCAGCGAATGTAGTTCCAAGGGGCAGTGAAAACCAGCTACAGCTTTCCGTGCTGGCAGCTTTCCTGTGGGCGCAATCGCTGGACGTTTCGAATTTGGCAGCCGGGCTCTGCGAGAGAGAAATACACAGTGTTGCCCCTTTACGAAGGCAAGGTTTTGCAGAAAGCGAATGTCTGTCTAGCAGCGAATGTAGTTCCAAGGGGCAGTGAAAACCAGCTACAGCTTTCCGTGCTGGCAGCTTTCCTGTGGGCGCAATCGCTGGACGTTTCGAATTTGGCAGGCGGGCTCTGCGAGAGAGAAATACACAGTGTTGCCCCTGTACCAACGAAAGCTTTTGTAGAAAGCGAATGTCTGTCTATCAGCGAATGCAGTTCCAAGGGGCAGTGAAAACCAGCTACAGCTTTCCTTGCTGGCAGCTTTCCTGTGGGCGCAATCGCTGGACGTTTCGAATTTGGCAACCGGGCTCTGCGAGAGAGAAATACACAGTGTTGCCCGTGTTCCAACGAAAGCTTTTGTAGAAAGCGAATGTCTGTCTATCAGCAAATGCAGTTCCAAGAGACAGTGAAAACCAGCTACAGCTTTCCGTGCTGGCAGCTTTCCTGTGGGCGCAATCGCTGGACGTTTCGAATTTGGCAGCCGGGCTCTGCGAGAGAGAAATACACAGTGTTGCCCCTTTACGAAGGCAAGGTTTTGCAGAAAGCGAATGTCTGTCTATCAGCGAATGTAGTTCCAAGGGGCAGTGAAAACCAGCTACAGCTTTCCGTGCTGGCAGCTTTCCTGTGGGTGCAATCGCTGGACGTTTCGAATTTGGCAACCGGGCTCTGCGAGAGAGAAATACACAGTGTTGCCCCTGTACCAACGAAAGCTTTTGTAGAAAGAGAATGTCTGTCTATCAGCGAATGCAGTTCCAAGGGGCAGTGAAAACCAGCTACAGCTTTCCGTGCTGGAAGCTTTCCTGTGGGCGCAATCGCTGGACGTTTCGAATTTGGCAACCGGGCTCTGCGAGAGAGAAATACACAGTGTTGCCCCTTTACGAAGGCAAGGTTTTGCAGAAAGCGAATGTCTGTCTAGCAGCGAATGTAGTTCCAAGGGGCAGTGAAAACCAGCTACAGCTTTCCGTGCTGGCAGCTTTCCTGTGGGCGCAATCGCTGGACGTTTCGAATTTGGCAGGCGGGCTCTGTGAGAGAGAAATACACAGTGTTGCCCCTGTACCAACGAAAGCTTTTGTAGAAAGCGAATGTCTGTCTATCAGCGAATGCAGTTCCAAGGGGCAGTGAAAACCAGCTACAGCTTTCCGTGCTGGCAGCTTTCCTGTTGGCGCAATCGCTGGACGTTTCGAATTTGGCAACCGGGCTCTGCGAGAGAGAAATACACAGTGTTGCCCCTGTACCAACGAAAGCTTTTGTAGAAAGCGAATGTCTGTCTATCAGCGAATGCAGTTCCAAGGGGCAGTGAAAACCAGCTACAGCTTTCCGTGCTGGCAGCTTTCCTGTGGGCGCAATCGCTGGACGTTTCGAATTTGGCAACCGGGCTCTGCGAGAGAGAAATACACAGTGTTGCCCCTTTACGAAGGCAAGGTTTTGCAGAAAGCGAATGTCTGTCTAGCAGCGAATGCAGTTCCAAGGGGCAGTGAAAACCAGCTACAGCTTTCCGTGCTGGCAGCTTTCCTGTGGGCGCAATCGCTGGACGTTTCGAATTTGGCAACCGGGCTCTGCGAGAGAGAAATACACAGTGTTGCCCCTGTACCAACGAAAGCTTTTGTAGAAAGCGAATGTCTGTCTATCAGCGAATGTAGTTCCAAGAGACAGTGAAAACCAGCTACAGCTTTCCGTGCTGGCAGCTTTCCTGTGGGCGCAATCGCTGGACGTTTCGAATTTGGCAACCGGGCTCTGCGAGAGAGAAATACACAGTGTTGCCCCTTTACGAAGGAAAGGTTTTGCAGAAAGCGAATGTCTGTCTATCAGCGAATGTAGTTCCAAGGGGCAGTGAAAACCAGCTACAGCTTTCCGTGCTGGCAGCTTTCCTGTGGGCGCAATCGCTGGACGTTTCGAATTTGGCAGCCGGGCTCTGCGAGAGAGAAATACACAGTGTTGCCCCTTTACGAACGAAAGCTTTTGTAGAAAGCGAATGTCTGTCTATCAGCGAATGCAGTTCCAAGGGGCAGTGAAAACCAGCTACAGCTTTCCGTGCTGGCAGCTTTCCTGTGGGCGCAATCGCTGGACGTTTCGAATTTGGCAGCCGGGCTCTGCGAGAGAGAAATACACAGTGTTGCCCCTTTACGAACGAAAGCTTTTGTAGAAAGCGAGTGTCTGTCTATCAGCGAATGCAGTTCCAAGGGGCAGTGAAAACCAGCTACAGCTTTCCGTGCTGGCAGCTTTCCTGTGGGCGCAATCGCTGGACGTTTCGAATTTGGCAACCGGGCTCTGCGAGAGAGAAATACACAGTGTTGCCCCTTTACGAACGAAAGCTTTTGTAGAAAGCGAATGTCTGTCTATCAGCGAATGCAGTTCCAAGGGGCAGTGAAAACCAGCTACAGCTTTCCGTGCTGGCAGCTTTCCTGTGGGCGCAATCGCTGGACGTTTCGAATTTGGCAACCGGGCTCTGCGAGAGAGAAATACACAGTGTTGCCCCTTTACGAAGGAAAGGTTTTGCAGAAAGCGAATGTCTGTCTAGCAGCGAATGTAGTTCCAAGGGGCAGTGAAAACCAGCTACAGCTTTCCGTGCTGGCAGCTTTCCTGTGGGTGCACTCGCTGGACGTTTCGAATTTGGCAACCGGGCTCTGCGAGAGAGAAATACACAGTGTTGCCCCTGTACCAACGAAAGCTTTTGTAGAAAGCGAATGTCTGTCTATCAGCGAATGCAGTTCCAAGGGGCAGTGAAAACCAGCTACAGCTTTCCTTGCTGGAAGCTTTCCTGTGGGCGCAATCGCTGGACGTTTCGAATTTGGCAACCGGGCTCTGCGAGAGAGAAATACACAGTGTTGCCACTTTACGAAGGCAAGGTTTTGCAGAAAGCGAATGTCTGTCTAGCAGCGAATGTAGTTCCAAGGGGCAGTGAAAACCAGCTACAGCTTTCCGTGCTGGCAGCTTTCCTGTGGGCGCAATCGCTGGACGTTTCGAATTTGGCAGCCGGGCTCTGCGATAGAGAAATACACAGTGTTGCCCCTGTACCAACGAAAGCTTTTGTAGAAAGCGAATGTCTGTCTATCAGCGAATGCAGTTCCAAGGGGCAGTGAAAACCAGCTACAGCTTTCCGTGCTGGCAGCTTTCCTGTGGGCGCAATCGCTGGACGTTTCGAATTTGGCAACCGGGCTCTGCGAGAGAGAAATACACAGTGTTGTCACTTTACGAAGGCAAGGTTTTGCAGAAAGCGAATGTCTGTCTAGCAGCGAATGTAGTTCCAAGGGGCAGTGAAAACCAGCTACAGCTTTCCGTGCTGGCAGCTTTCCTGTGGGTGCAATCGCTGGACGTTTCGAATTTGGCAGCCGGGCTCTGCGATAGAGAAATACACAGTGTTGCCCCTGTACCAACGAAAGCTTTTGTAGAAAGCGAGTGTCTGTCTATCAGCGAATGCAGTTCCAAGGGGCAGTGAAAACCAGCTACAGCTTTCCGTGCTGGCAGCTTTCCTGTGGGCGCAATCGCTGGACGTTTCGAATTTGGCAACCGGGCTCTGCGAGAGAGAAATACACAGTGTTGCCCCTGTACCAACGAAAGCTTTTGTAGAAAGCGAATGTCTGTCTATCAGCGAATGTAGTTCCAAGAGACAGTGAAAACCAGCTACAGCTTTCCGTGCTGGCAGCTTTCCTGTGGGCGCAATCGCTGGACGTTTCGAATTTGGCAACCGGGCTCTGCGAGAGAGAAATACACAGTGTTGCCCCTTTACGAAGGAAAGGTTTTGCAGAAAGCGAATGTCTGTCTATCAGCGAATGTAGTTCCAAGGGGCAGTGAAAACCAGCTACAGCTTTCCGTGCTGGCAGCTTTCCTGTGGGCGCAATCGCTGGACGTTTCGAATTTGGCAGCCGGGCTCTGCGAGAGAGAAATACACAGTGTTGCCCCTTTACGAACGAAAGCTTTTGTAGAAAGCGAATGTCTGTCTATCAGCGAATGCAGTTCCAAGGGGCAGTGAAAACCAGCTACAGCTTTCCGTGCTGGCAGCTTTCCTGTGGGCGCAATCGCTGGACGTTTCGAATTTGGCAGCCGGGCTCTGCGAGAGAGAAATACACAGTGTTGCCCCTTTACGAACGAAAGCTTTTGTAGAAAGCGAGTGTCTGTCTATCAGCGAATGCAGTTCCAAGGGGCAGTGAAAACCAGCTACAGCTTTCCGTGCTGGCAGCTTTCCTGTGGGCGCAATCGCTGGACGTTTCGAATTTGGCAACCGGGCTCTGCGAGAGAGAAATACACAGTGTTGCCCCTTTACGAACGAAAGCTTTTGTAGAAAGCGAATGTCTGTCTATCAGCGAATGCAGTTCCAAGGGGCAGTGAAAACCAGCTACAGCTTTCCGTGCTGGCAGCTTTCCTGTGGGCGCAATCGCTGGACGTTTCGAATTTGGCAACCGGGCTCTGCGAGAGAGAAATACACAGTGTTGCCCCTTTACGAAGGAAAGGTTTTGCAGAAAGCGAATGTCTGTCTAGCAGCGAATGTAGTTCCAAGGGGCAGTGAAAACCAGCTACAGCTTTCCGTGCTGGCAGCTTTCCTGTGGGTGCACTCGCTGGACGTTTCGAATTTGGCAACCGGGCTCTGCGAGAGAGAAATACACAGTGTTGCCCCTGTACCAACGAAAGCTTTTGTAGAAAGCGAATGTCTGTCTATCAGCGAATGCAGTTCCAAGGGGCAGTGAAAACCAGCTACAGCTTTCCTTGCTGGAAGCTTTCCTGTGGGCGCAATCGCTGGACGTTTCGAATTTGGCAACCGGGCTCTGCGAGAGAGAAATACACAGTGTTGCCACTTTACGAAGGCAAGGTTTTGCAGAAAGCGAATGTCTGTCTAGCAGCGAATGTAGTTCCAAGGGGCAGTGAAAACCAGCTACAGCTTTCCGTGCTGGCAGCTTTCCTGTGGGCGCAATCGCTGGACGTTTCGAATTTGGCAGCCGGGCTCTGCGATAGAGAAATACACAGTGTTGCCCCTGTACCAACGAAAGCTTTTGTAGAAAGCGAATGTCTGTCTATCAGCGAATGCAGTTCCAAGGGGCAGTGAAAACCAGCTACAGCTTTCCGTGCTGGCAGCTTTCCTGTGGGCGCAATCGCTGGACGTTTCGAATTTGGCAACCGGGCTCTGCGAGAGAGAAATACACAGTGTTGTCACTTTACGAAGGCAAGGTTTTGCAGAAAGCGAATGTCTGTCTAGCAGCGAATGTAGTTCCAAGGGGCAGTGAAAACCAGCTACAGCTTTCCGTGCTGGCAGCTTTCCTGTGGGTGCAATCGCTGGACGTTTCGAATTTGGCAGCCGGGCTCTGCGATAGAGAAATACACAGTGTTGCCCCTGTACCAACGAAAGCTTTTGTAGAAAGCGAGTGTCTGTCTATCAGCGAATGCAGTTCCAAGGGGCAGTGAAAACCAGCTACAGCTTTCC
The DNA here is from genome assembly GCF_035582795.1 of Mycteria americana. NCBI lineage: Eukaryota > Metazoa > Chordata > Aves > Ciconiiformes > Ciconiidae > Mycteria > Mycteria americana. Next base: position 88,388,575 of record NC_134365.1, read on the forward strand.
GTGCTGGCAGCTTTCCTGTGGGCGCAATCGCTGGACGTTTCGAATTTGGCAACCGGGCTCTGCGAGAGAGAAATACACAGTGTTGCCCCTTTACGAACGAAAGCTTTTGTAGAAAGCGAATGTCTGTCTATCAGCGAATGCAGTTCCAAGGGGCAGTGAAAACCAGCTACAGCTTTCCGTGCTGGCAGCTTTCCTGTGGGCGCAATCGCTGGACGTTTCGAATTTGGCAACCGGGCTCTGCGAGAGAGAAATACACAGTGTTGCCCCTTTACGAAGGAAAGGTTTTGCAGAAAGCGAATGTCTGTCTAGCAGCGAATGTAGTTCCAAGGGGCAGTGAAAACCAGCTACAGCTTTCCGTGCTGGCAGCTTTCCTGTGGGTGCAATCGCTGGACGTTTCGAATTTGGCAACCGGGCTCTGCGAGAGAGAAATACACAGTGTTGCCCCTGTACCAACGAAAGCTTTTGTAGAAAGCGAATGTCTGTCTATCAGCGAATGCAGTTCCAAGGGGCAGTGAAAACCAGCTACAGCTTTCCTTGCTGGAAGCTTTCCTGTGGGCGCAATCGCTGGACGTTTCGAATTTGGCAACCGGGCTCTGCGAGAGAGAAATACACAGTGTTGCCACTTTACGAAGGCAAGGTTTTGCAGAAAGCGAATGTCTGTCTAGCAGCGAATGTAGTTCCAAGGGGCAGTGAAAACCAGCTACAGCTTTCCGTGCTGGCAGCTTTCCTGTGGGTGCAATCGCTGGACGTTTCGAATTTGGCAGCCGGGCTCTGCGATAGAGAAATACACAGTGTTGCCCCTGTACCAACGAAAGCTTTTGTAGAAAGCGAATGTCTGTCTATCAGCGAATGCAGTTCCAAGGGGCAGTGAAAACCAGCTACAGCTTTCCGTGCTGGCAGCTTTCCTGTGGGCGCAATCGCTGGACGTTTCGAATTTGGCAGGCGGGCTCTGCGAGAGAGAAATACACAGTGTTGCCCCTTTACGAAGGCAAGGTTTTGCAGAAAGCGAATGTCTGTCTAGCAGCGAATGCAGTTCCAAGGGGCAGTGAAAACCAGCTACAGCTTTCCGTGCTGGCAGCTTTCCTGTGGGCGCAATCGCTGGACGTTTCGAATTTGGCAACCGGGCTCTGCGAGAGAGAAATACACAGTGTTGCCCCTTTACGAAGGCAAGGTTTTGCAGAAAGCGAATGTCTGTCTAGCAGCGAATGTAGTTCCAAGGGGCAGTGAAAACCAGCTACAGCTTTCCGTGCTGGCAGCTTTCCTGTGGGCGCAATAGCTGGACGTTTCGAATTTGGCAGCCGGGCTCTGCGAGAGAGAAATACACAGTGTTGCCCCTTTACGAAGGCAAGGTTTTGCAGAAAGCGAATGTCTGTCTAGCAGCGAATGTAGTTCCAAGGGGCAGTGAACACCAGCTACAGCTTTCCGTGCTGGCAGCTTTCCTGTGGGCGCAATCGCTGGACGTTTCGAATTTGGCAACCGGGCTCTGCGAGAGAGAAATACGCAGTGTTGCCCCTGTACCAACGAAAGCTTTTGTAGAAAGCGTATGTCTGTCTATCCGCGAATGCAGTTCCAAGGGGCAGTGAAAACCAGCTACAGCTTTCCGTGCTGGCAGCTTTCCTGTGGGCGCAATCGCTGGACGTTTCGAATTTGGCAGCCGGGCTCTGCGAGAGAGAAATACACAGTGTTGCCCCTTTACGAACGAAAGCTTTTGTAGAAAGCGAGTGTCTGTCTATCAGCGAATGCAGTTCCAAGGGGCAGTGAAAACCAGCTACAGCTTTCCGTGCTGGCAGCTTTCCTGTGGGCGCAATCGCTGGACGTTTCGAATTTGGCAACCGGGCTCTGCGAGAGAGAAATACACAGTGTTGCCCGTGTTCCAACGAAAGCTTTTGTAGAAAGCGAATGTCTGTCTATCAGCGAATGCAGTTCCAAGGGGCAGTGAAAACCAGCTACAGCTTTCCGTGCTGGCAGCTTTCCTGTGGGCGCAATCGCTGGACGTTTCGAATTTGGCAACCGGGCTCTGCGAGAGAGAAATACACAGTGTTGCCCCTGTTCCAACGAAAGCTTTTGTAGAAAGCGAGTGTCTGTCTATCAGCGAATGCAGTTCCAAGGGGCAGTGAAAACCAGCTACAGCTTTCCGTGCTGGCAGCTTTCCTGTGGGTGCAATCGCTGGACGTTTCGAATTTGGCAACCGGGCTCTGCGAGGGAGAAATACACAGTGTTGCCCCTTTACGAACGAAAGCTTTTGTAGAAAGCGAATGTCTGTCTATCAGCGAATGCAGTTCCAAGGGGCAGTGAAAACCAGCTACAGCTTTCCGTGCTGGCAGCTTTCCTGTGGGCGCAATCGCTGGACGTTTCGAATTTGGCAACCGGGCTCTGCGAGAGAGAAATACACAGTGTTGCCCCTTTACGAAGGAAAGGTTTTGCAAAAAGCGAATGTCTGTCTAGCAGCGAATGTAGTTCCAAGGGGCAGTGAAAACCAGCTACAGCTTTCCGTGCTGGCAGCTTTCCTGTGGGTGCAATCGCTGGACGTTTCGAATTTGGCAACCGGGCTCTGCGAGAGAGAAATACACAGTGTTGCCCCTGTACCAACGAAAGCTTTTGTAGAAAGCGAATGTCTGTCTATCAGCGAATGCAGTTCCAAGGGGCAGTGAAAACCAGCTACAGCTTTCCGTGCTGGCAGCTTTCCTGTGGGCGCAATCGCTGGACGTTTCGAATTTGGCAACCGGGCTCTGCGAGAGAGAAATACACAGTGTTGCCCCTGTTCCAACGAAAGCTTTTGTAGAAAGCGAGTGTCTGTCTATCAGCGAATGCAGTTCCAAGGGGCAGTGAAAACCAGCTACAGCTTTCCGTGCTGGCAGCTTTCCTGTGGGTGCAATCGCTGGACGTTTCGAATTTGGCAACCGGGCTCTGCGAGAGAGAAATACACAGTGTTGCCCCTGTACCAACGAAAGCTTTTGTAGAAAGCGAATGTCTGTCTATCAGCGAATGCAGTTCCAAGGGGCAGTGAAAACCAGCTACAGCTTTCCGTGCTGGAAGCTTTCCTGTGGGCGCAATCGCTGGACGTTTCGAATTTGGCAGCCGGGCTCTGCGAGAGAGAAATACACAGTGTTGCCCCTTTACGAACGAAAGCTTTTGTAGAAAGCGAGTGTCTGTCTATCAGCGAATGCAGTTCCAAGGGGCAGTGAAAACCAGCTACAGCTTTCCGTGCTGGCAGCTTTCCTGTGGGCGCAATCGCTGGACGTTTCGAATTTGGCAACCGGGCTCTGCGAGAGAGAAATACACAGTGTTGCCCCTGTACCAACGAAAGCTTTTGTAGAAAGCGAATGTCTGTCTATCAGCGAATGCAGTTCCAAGGGGCAGTGAAAACCAGCTACAGCTTTCCGTGCTGGCAGCTTTCCTGTGGGCGCAATCGCTGGACGTTTCGAATTTGGCAACCGGGCTCTGCGAGAGAGAAATACACAGTGTTGCCCCTGTTCCAACGAAAGCTTTTGTAGAAAGCGAGTGTCTGTCTATCAGCGAATGCAGTTCCAAGGGGCAGTGAAAACCAGCTACAGCTTTCCGTGCTGGCAGCTTTCCTGTGGGTGCAATCGCTGGACGTTTCGAATTTGGCAACCGGGCTCTGCGAAAAAGAAATACACAGTGTTGCCCCTGTACCAATGAAAGCTTTTGTAGAAAGCGAATGTCTGTCTATCAGCGAATGCAGTTCCAAGGGGCATATAGGGGCATGATAGACAGACATTCGCTTTCTGCAAAACCTTGCCTTCGTAAAGGGGCAACACTGTGTATTTCTCTCTCTTGGAACTGCATTCGCTATTAGACAGACATTCGCTTTCTACAAAAGCTTTCGTTGGTACAGGGGCAACACTGTGTATTTCTCTCTCGCAGAGCCCGGTTGCCAAATTCGAAACGTCCAGCGATTGCGCCCACAGGAAAGCTGCCAGCACGGAAAGCTGTAGCTGGTTTTCACTGCCCCTTGGAACTGCATTCGCTGCTAGACAGACATTCGCTTTCTACAAAAGCTTTCGTTGGAACAGGGGCAACACTGTGTATTTCTCTCTCGCAGAACCCGGTTGCCAAATTCGAAACGTCCAGCGATTGCGCCCACAGGAAAGCTGCCAGCACGGAAAGCTGTAGCTGGTTTTCACTGTCTCTTGGAACTACATTCGCTGCTAGACAGACATTCGCTTTCTGCAAAACCTTGCCTTCGTAAAGGGGCAACACTGTGTATTTCTCTCTCGCAGAGCCCGGCTGCCAAATTCGAAACGTCCAGCGATTGCGCCCACAGGAAAGCTGCCAGCACGGAAAGCTGTAGCTGGTTTTCACTGTCTCTTGGAACTGCATTCGCTGACAGACAGACATTCGCTTTCTGCAAAACCTTGCCTTCGTAAAGGGGCAACACTGTGTATTTCTCTCTCGCAGAGCCCGGCTGCCAAATTCGAAACGTCCAGCGATTGCGCCCACAGGAAAGCTGCCAGCACGGAAAGCTGTAGCTGGTTTTCACTGTCTCTTGGAACTGCATTTGCTGATAGACAGACATTCGCTTTCTACAAAAGCTTTCGTTGGAACAGGGGCAACACTGTGTATTTCTCTCTCGCAGAGCCCGGTTGCCAAATTCGAAACGTCCAGCAATTGCGCCCACAGGAAAGCTGCCAGCACGGAAAGCTGTAGCTGGTTTTCACTGCCCCTTGGAACTGCATTCGCTGATAGACAGACATTCGCTTTCTACAAAAGCTTTCGTTGGTACAGGGGCAACACTGTGTATTTCTTTCTCGCAGAGCCCGGTTGCCAAATTCGAAACGTCCAGCGATTGCGCCCACAGGAAAGCTGCCAGCACGGAAAGCTGTAGCTGGTTTTCACTGTCTCTTGGAACTGCATTTGGTGATAGACAGACATTCGCTTTCTACAAAAGCTTTCGTTCGTAAAGGGGCAACACTGTGTATTTCTCTCTCGCAGAGCCCGGTTGCCAAATTCGAAACGTCCAGCGATTGCGCCCACAGGAAAGCTGCCAGCACGGAAAGCTGTAGCTGGTTTTCACTGCCCCTTGGAACTACATTCGCTGCTAGACAGACATTCGCTTTCTACAAAAGCTTTCGTTGGTACAGGGGCAACACTGTGTATTTCTCTCTCGCAGAGCCCGGTTGCCAAATGCGAAACGTCCAGCGATTGCGCCCACAGGAAAGCTGCCAGCAAGGAAAGCTGTAGCTGGTTTTCACTGCCCCTTGGAACTGCATTCGCTGATAGACAGACATTCGCTTTCTACAAAAGCTTTCGTTGGTACAGGGGCAACACTGTGTATTTCTCTCTCGCAGAGCCCGGCTGCCAAATTCGAAACGTCCAGCGATTGTGCCCACAGGAAAGCTGCCAGCACGGAAAGCTGTAGCTGGTTTTCACTGCCCCTTGGAACTACATTCGCTGCTAGACAGACATTCGCTTTCTGCAAAACCTTGCCTTCGTAAAGGGGCAACACTGTGTATTTCTCTCTCGCAGAGCCCGGCTGCCAAATTCGAAACGTCCAGCGATTGCGCCCACAGGAAAGCTGCCAGCACGGAAAGCTGTAGCTGGTTTTCACTGTCTCTTGGAACTGCATTTGCTGATAGACAGACATTCGCTTTCTACAAAAGCTTTCGTTGGAACAGGGGCAACACTGTGTATTTCTCTCTCGCAGAGCCCGGTTGCCAAATTCGAAACGTCCAGCGATTGCGCCCACAGGAAAGCTGCCAGCACGGAAAGCTGTAGCTGGTTTTCACTGTCTCTTGGAACTACATTCGCTGATAGACAGACATTCGCTTTCTGCAAAACCTTGCCTTCGTAAAGGGGCAACACTGTGTATTTCTCTCTCGCAGAGCCCGGTTGCCAAATTCGAAACGTCCAGCGATTGCGCCCACAGGAAAGCTGCCAGCAAGGAAAGCTGTAGCTGGTTTTCACTGCCCCTTGGAACTGCATTCGCTGATAGATAGACATTCGCTTTCTACAAAAGCTTTCGTTCGTAAAGGGGCAACACTGTGTATTTCTCTCTCGCAGAGCCCGGCTGCCAAATTCGAAACGTCCAGCGATTGCGCCCACAGGAAAGCTGCCAGCACGGAAAGCTGTAGCTGGTTTTCACTGCCCCTTGGAACTGCATTCGCTGATAGACAGACATTCGCTTTCTACAAAAGCTTTCGTTGGTACAGGGGCAACACTGTGTATTTCTCTCTCGCAGAGCCCGGTTGCCAAATTCGAAACGTCCAGCGATTGCGCCCACAGGAAAGCTGCCAGCAAGGAAAGCTGTAGCTGGTTTTCACTGCCCCTTGGAACTGCATTCGCTGATAGACAGACATTCGCTTTCTACAAAAGCTTTCGTTGGTACAGGGGCAACACTGTGTATTTCTCTCTCGCAGAGCCCGGTTGCCAAATTCGAAACGTCCAGCGATTGCGCCCACAGGAAAGCTGCCAGCACGGAAAGCTGTAGCTGGTTTTCACTGCCCCTTGGAACTGCATTCGCTGCTAGACAGACATTCGCTTTCTGCAAAACCTTGCCTTCGTAAAGGGGCAACACTGTGTATTTCTCTCTCGCAGAGCCCGGTTGCCAAATTCGAAACGTCCAGCGATTGCGCCCACAGGAAAGCTGCCAGCACGGAAAGCTGTAGCTGTTTTCACTGTCTCTTGGAACTACATTCTCTCCTAGACAAACATTCGCTTTCTGCAAAACCTTGCCTTCGTAAAGGGGCAACACTGTGTATTTCTCTCTCGCAGAGCCCGGCTGCCAAATTCGAAACGTCCAGCGATTGCGCCCACAGGAAAGCTGCCAGCACGGAAAGCTGTAGCTGGTTTTCACTGTCTCTTGGAACTGCATTCGCTGATAGACAGACATTCGCTTTCTACAAAAGCTTTCGTTGGTACAGGGGCAACACTGTGTATTTCTCTCTCGCAGAGCCCGGTTGCCAAATTCGAAACGTCCAGCGATTGCGCCCACAGGAAAGCTGCCAGCACGGAAAGCTGTAGCTGGTTTTCACTGCCCCTTGGAACTGCATTCGCTGCTAGACAGACATTCGCTTTCTGCAAAACCTTTCCTTCGTAAAGGGGCAACACTGTGTATTTCTCTCTCGCAGAGCCCGCCTGCCAAATTCGAAACGTCCAGCGATTGCGCCCACAGGAAAGCTGCCAGCACGGAAAGCTGTAGCTGGTTTTCACTGCCCCTTGGAACTGCATTTGCTGATAGACAGACATTCGCTTTCTACAAAATATTTCTTTGGTACAGGGGCAACACTGTGTATTTCTCTCTCGCAGAGCCCGGTTGCCAAATTCGAAACGTCCAGCGATTGCACCCACAGGAAAGCTGCCAGCACGGAAAGCTGTAGCTGGTTTTCACTGCCCCTTGGAACTGCATTCGCTGATAGACAGACACTCGCTTTCTACAAAAGCTTTCGTTCGTAAAGGGGCAACACTGTGTATTTCTCTCTCGCAGAGCCCGGCTGCCAAATTCGAAACGTCCAGCGATTGCGCCCACAGGAAAGCTGCCAGCACGGAAAGCTGTAGCTGGTTTTCACTGCCCCTTGGAACTGCATTCGATGATAGATAGACATTCGCTTTCTACAAAAGCTTTCGTTGGTACAGGGGCAACACTGTGTATTTCTCTCTCGCAGAGCCCGGTTGCCAAATTCGAAACGTCCAGCGATTGCACCCACAGGAAAGCTGCCAGCACGGAAAGCTGTAGCTGGTTTTCACTGCCCCTTGGAACTGCATTCGCTGATAGACAGACACTCGCTTTCCACAAAAGCTTTCGTTCGTAAAGGGGCAACACTGTGTATTTCTCTCTCGCAGAGCCCGGCTGCCAAATTCGAAACGTCCAGCGATTGCGCCCACAGGAAAGCTGCCAGCACGGAAAGCTGTAGCTGGTTTTCACTGCCCCTTGGAACTACATTCGCTGCTAGACAGACATTCGCTTTCTGCAAAACCTTGCCTTCGTAAAGGGGCAACACTGTGTATTTCTCTCTCGCAGAGCCCGGTTGCCAAATTCGAAACGTCCAGCGATTGCGCCCACAGGAAAGCTGCCAGCACGGAAAGCTGTAGCTGGTTTTCACTGCCCCTTGGAACTGCATTCGCTGATAGACAGACATTCGCTTTCTACAAAAGCTTTCGTTGGTACAGGGGCAACACTGTGTATTTCTCTCTCGCAGAGCCCGGTTGCCAAATTCGAAACGTCCAGCGATTGCGCCCACAGGAAAGCTGCCAGCACGGAAAGCTGTAGCTGGTTTTCACTGCCCCTTGGAACTACATTCGCTGCTAGACAGACATTCGCTTTCTACAAAAGCTTTCGTTGGTACAGGGGCAACACTGTGTATTTCTCTCTCGCAGAGCCCGGTTGCCAAATTCGAAACATCCAGCGATTGCGCCCACAGGAAAGCTGCCAGCACGGAAAGCTGTAGCTGGTTTTCACTGTCTCTTGGAACTGCATTCGCTGATAGACAGACATTCGCTTTCTACAAAAGCTTTCGTTGGAACAGGGGCAACACTGTGTATTTCTCTCTCGCAGAGCCCGGTTGCCAAATTCGAAACGTCCAGCGATTGCGCCCACAGGAAAGCTGCCAGCACGGAAAGCTGTAGCTGGTTTTCACTGTCTCTTGGAACTACATTCGCTGATAGACAGACATTCGCTTTCTGCAAAACCTTGCCTTCGTAAAGGGGCAACACTGTGTATTTCTCTCTCGCAGAGCCCGGTTGCCAAATTCGAAACGTCCAGCGATTGCGCCCACAGGAAAGCTGCCAGCAAGGAAAGCTGTAGCTGGTTTTCACTGCCCCTTGGAACTGCATTCGCTGATAGATAGACATTCGCGTTCTACAAAAGCTTTCGTTCGTAAAGGGGCAACACTGTGTATTTCTCTCTCGCAGAGCCCGGCTGCCAAATTCGAAACGTCCAGCGATTGCGCCCACAGGAAAGCTGCCAGCACGGAAAGCTGTAGCTGGTTTTCACTGCCCCTTGGAACTGCATTCGCTATTAGACAGACATTCGCTTTCTACAAAAGCTTTCGTTGGTACAGGGGCAACACTGTGTATTTCTCTCTCGCAGAGCCCGGTTGCCAAATTCGAAACGTCCAGCGATTGCGCCCACAGGAAAGCTGCCAGCACGGAAAGCTGTAGCTGGTTTTCACTGCCCCTTGGAACTGCATTCGCTGATAGACAGACATTCGCTTTCTACAAAAGCTTTCGTTGGAACAGGGGCAACACTGTGTATTTCTCTCTCGCAGAACCCGGTTGCCAAATTCGAAACGTCCAGCGATTGCGCCCACAGGAAAGCTGCCAGCACGGAAAGCTGTAGCTGGTTTTCACTGTCTCTTGGAACTACATTCGCTGATAGACAGACATTCGCTTTCTGCAAAACCTTGCCTTCGTAAAGGGGCAACACTGTGTATTTCTCTCTCGCAGAGCCCGGCTGCCAAATTCGAAACGTCCAGCGATTGCGCCGACAGGAAAGCTGCCAGCACGGAAAGCTGTAGCTGGTTTTCACTGTCTCTTGGAACTGCATTCGCTGATAGACAGACATTCGCTTTCTGCAAAACCTTGCCTTCGTAAAGGGGCAACACTGTGTATTTCTCTCTCGCAGAGCCCGGCTGCCAAATTCGAAACGTCCAGCGATTGCGCCCACAGGAAAGCTGCCAGCACGGAAAGCTGTAGCTGGTTTTCACTGTCTCTTGGAACTGCATTTGCTGATAGACAGACATTCGCTTTCTACAAAAGCTTTCGTTGGAACAGGGGCAACACTGTGTATTTCTCTCTCGCAGAGCCCGGTTGCCAAATTCGAAACGTCCAGCAATTGCGCCCACAGGAAAGCTGCCAGCACGGAAAGCTGTAGCTGGTTTTCACTGCCCCTTGGAACTGCATTCGCTGATAGACAGACATTCGCTTTCTACAAAAGCTTTCGTTGGTACAGGGGCAACACTGTGTATTTCTCTCTCGCAGAGCCCGGTTGCCAAATTCGAAACGTCCAGCGATTGCGCCCACAGGAAAGCTGCCAGCACGGAAAGCTGTAGCTGGTTTTCACTGCCCCTTGGAACTGCATTCGCTGCTAGACAGACATTCGCTTTCTACAAAAGCTTTCGTTCGTAAAGGGGCAACACTGTTTATTTCTCTCTCGCAGAGCCCGGTTGCCAAATTCGAAACGTCCAGCGATTGCGCCCACAGGAAAGCTGCCAGCACGGAAAGCTGTAGCTGGTTTTCACTGCCCCTTGGAACTACATTCGCTGCTAGACAGACATTCGCTTTCTACAAAAGCTTTCGTTGGTACAGGGGCAACACTGTGTATTTCTCTCTCGCAGAGCCCGGCTGCCAAATTCGAAACGTTCAGGGATTGCGCCCACAGGAAAGCTGCCAGCAAGGAAAGCTGTAGCTGGTTTTCACTGCCCCTTGGAATTGCATTCGCTGATAGACAGACATTCGCTTTCTACAAAAGCTTTCGTTGGTACAGGGGCAACACTGTGTATTTCTCTCTCGCAGAGCCCGGTTGCCAAATTCGAAACGTCCAGCGATTGCGCCCACAGGAAAGCTGCCAGCACGGAAAGCTGTAGCTCGTTTTCACTGCCCCTTGGAACTACATTCGCTGCTAGACAGACATTCGCTTTCTGCAAAACCTTGCCTTCGTAAAGGGGCAACACTTTGTATTTCTCTCTCGCAGAGCCCGGTTGCCAAATTCAAAACGTCCAGCGATTGCGCCCACAGGAAAGCTGCCAGCAAGGAAAGCTGTAGCTGGTTTTCACTGCCCCTTGGAACTGCATTCGCTGATAGATAGACATTCGCTTTCTACAAAAGCTTTCGTTCGTAAAGGGGCAACACTGTGTATTTCTCTCTCGCAGAGCCCGGCTGCCAAATTCGAAACGTCCAGCGATTGCGCCCACAGGAAAGCTGCCAGCACGGAAAGCTGTAGCTGGTTTTCACTGCCCCTTGGAACTGCATTCGCTGATAGACAGACATTCGCTTTCTACAAAAGCTTTCGTTGGTACAGGGGCAACACTGTGTATTTCTCTCTCGCAGAGCCCGGTTGCCAAATTCGAAACGTCCAGCGATTGCGCCCACAGGAAAGCTGCCAGCACGGAAAGCTGTAGCTGGTTTTCACTGTCTCTTGGAACTGCATTCGCTGCTAGACAGACATTCGCTTTCTGCAAAACCTTGCCTTCGTAAAGGGGCGATACTGTGTATTTCTCTCTCGCAGAGCCCGGCTGCCAAATTCGAAACGTCCAGCGATTGCGCCCACAGGAAAGCTGCCAGCACGGAAAGCTGTAGCTGGTTTTCACTGTCTCTTGGAACTGCATTTGCTGATAGACAGACATTCGCTTTCTACAAAAGCTTTCGTTGGAACAAGGGCAACACTGTGTATTTCTCTCTCGCAGAGCCCGGTTGCCAAATTCGAAACGTCCAGCGATTGCGCCCACAGGAAAGCTGCCAGCACGGAAAGCTGTAGCTGGTTTTCACTGCCCCTTGGAACTGCATTCGCTATTAGACAGACATTCGCTTTCTACAAAAGCTTTCGTTGGTACAGGGGCAACACTGTGTATTTCTCTCTCGCAGAGCCCGGTTGCCAAATTCGAAACGTCCAGCGATTGCGCCCACAGGAAAGCTGCCAGCACGGAAAGCTGTAGCTGGTTTTCACTGCCCCTTGGAACTGCATTCGCTGATAGACAGACATTCGCTTTCTACAAAAGCTTTCGTTGGAACAGGGGCAACACTGTGTATTTCTCTCTCGCAGAACCCGGTTGCCAAATTCGAAACGTCCAGCGATTGCGCCCACAGGAAAGCTGCCAGCACGGAAAGCTGTAGCTCGTTTTCACTGTCTCTTGGAACTACATTCGCTGCTAGACAGACATTCGCTTTCTGCAAAACCTTGCCTTCGTAAAGGGGCAACACTGTGTATTTCTCTCTCGCAGAGCCCGGCTGCCAAATTCGAAACGTCCAGCGATTGCGCCCACAGGAAAGCTGCCAGCACGGAAAGCTGTAGCTGGTTTTCACTGTCTCTTGGAACTGCATTCGCTGATAGACAGACATTCGCTTTCTGCAAAACCTTGCTTTCGTAAAGGGGCAACACTGTGTATTTCTCTCTCGCAGAGCCCGGCTGCCAAATTCGAAACGTCCAGCGATTGCGCCCACAGGAAAGCTGCCAGCACGGAAAGCTGTAGCTGGTTTTCACTGCCCCTTGGAACTGCATTCGCTGATAGACAGACATTCGCTTTCTACAAAAGCTTTCGTTGGTACAGGGGCAACACTGTGTATTTCTCTCTCGCAGAGCCCGGTTGCCAAATTCGAAACGTCCAGCGATTGCGCCCACAGGAAAGCTGCCAGCAAGGAAAGCTGTAGCTGGTTTTCACTGCCCCTTGGAACTGCATTCGCTGATAGACAGACATTCGCTTTCTACAAAAGCTTTCGTTGGTACAGGGGCAACACTGTGTATTTCTCTCTCGCAGAGCCCGGTTGCCAAATTCGAAACGTCCAGCGATTGCGCCCACAGGAAAGCTGCCAGCACGGAAAGCTGTAGCTGGTTTTCACTGCCCCTTGGAACTGCATTCGCTGCTAGACAGACATTCGCTTTCTGCAAAACCTTGCCTTCGTAAAGGGGCAACACTGTGTATTTCTCTCTCGCAGAGCCCGGTTGCCAAATTCGAAACGTCCAGCGATTGCGCCCACAGGAAAGCTGCCAGCACGGAAAGCTGTAGCTGTTTTCACTGTCTCTTGGAACTACATTCGCTCCTAGACAGACATTCGCTTTCTGCAAAACCTTGCCTTCGTAAAGGGGCAACACTGTGTATTTCTCTCTCGCAGAGCCTGGCTGCCAAATTCGAAACGTCCAGCGATTGCGCCCACAGGAAAGCTGCCAGCACGGAAAGCTGTAGCTGGTTTTCACTGCCCCTTGGAACTGCATTCGCTGATAGACAGACATTCGCTTTCTACAAAAGCTTTCGTTGGTACAGGGGCAACACTGTGTATTTCTCTCTCGCAGAGCCCGGTTGCCAAATTCGAAACGTCCAGCGATTGCGCCCACAGGAAAGCTGCCAGCACGGAAAGCTGTAGCTGGTTTTCACTGCCCCTTGGAACTGCATTCGCTGCTAGACAGACATTCGCTTTCTGCAAAACCTTTCCTTCGTAAAGGGGCAACACTGTGTATTTCTCTCTCGCAGAGCCCGGTTGCCAAATTCGAAACGTCCAGCGATTGCGCCCACAGGAAAGCTGCCAGCACGGAAAGCTGTAGCTGGTTTTCACTGCCCCTTGGAACTGCATTTGCTGATAGACAGACATTCGCTTTCTACAAAATATTTCTTTGGTACAGGGGCAACACTGTGTATTTCTCTCTCGCAGAGCCCGGTTGCCAAATTCGAAACGTCCAGCGATTGCACCCACAGGAAAGCTGCCAGCACGGAAAGCTGTAGCTGGTTTTCACTGCCCCTTGGAACTGCATTCGCTGATAGACAGACACTCGCTTTCTACAAAAGCTTTCGTTCGTAAAGGGGCAACACTGTGTATTTCTCTCTCGCAGAGCCCGGCTGCCAAATTCGAAACGTCCAGCGATTGCGCCCACAGGAAAGCTGCCAGCACGGAAAGCTGTAGCTGGTTTTCACTGCCCCTTGGAACTGCATTCGATGATAGATAGACATTCGCTTTCTACAAAAGCTTTCGTTGGTACAGGGGCAACACTGTGTATTTCTCTCTCGCAGAGCCCGGTTGCCAAATTCGAAACGTCCAGCGATTGCACCCACAGGAAAGCTGCCAGCACGGAAAGCTGTAGCTGGTTTTCACTGCCCCTTGGAACTGCATTCGCTGATAGACAGACACTCGCTTTCCACAAAAGCTTTCGTTCGTAAAGGGGCAACACTGTGTATTTCTCTCTCGCAGAGCCCGGCTGCCAAATTCGAAACGTCCAGCGATTGCGCCCACAGGAAAGCTGCCAGCACGGAAAGCTGTAGCTGGTTTTCACTGCCCCTTGGAACTACATTCGCTGCTAGACAGACATTCGCTTTCTGCAAAACCTTGCCTTCGTAAAGGGGCAACACTGTGTATTTCTCTCTCGCAGAGCCCGGTTGCCAAATTCGAAACGTCCAGCGATTGCGCCCACAGGAAAGCTGCCAGCACGGAAAGCTGTAGCTGGTTTTCACTGCCCCTTGGAACTGCATTCGCTGATAGACAGACATTCGCTTTCTACAAAAGCTTTCGTTGGTACAGGGGCAACACTGTGTATTTCTCTCTCGCAGAGCCCGGTTGCCAAATTCGAAACGTCCAGCGATTGCGCCCACAGGAAAGCTGCCAGCACGGAAAGCTGTAGCTGGTTTTCACTGCCCCTTGGAACTACATTCGCTGCTAGACAGACATTCGCTTTCTACAAAAGCTTTCGTTGGTACAGGGGCAACACTGTGTATTTCTCTCTCGCAGAGCCCGGTTGCCAAATTCGAAACATCCAGCGATTGCGCCCACAGGAAAGCTGCCAGCACGGAAAGCTGTAGCTGGTTTTCACTGTCTCTTGGAACTGCATTCGCTGATAGACAGACATTCGCTTTCTACAAAAGCTTTCGTTGGAACAGGGGCAACACTGTGTATTTCTCTCTCGCAGAGCCCGGTTGCCAAATTCGAAACGTCCAGCGATTGCGCCCACAGGAAAGCTGCCAGCACGGAAAGCTGTAGCTGGTTTTCACTGTCTCTTGGAACTACATTCGCTGATAGACAGACATTCGCTTTCTGCAAAACCTTGCCTTCGTAAAGGGGCAACACTGTGTATTTCTCTCTCGCAGAGCCCGGTTGCCAAATTCGAAACGTCCAGCGATTGCGCCCACAGGAAAGCTGCCAGCAAGGAAAGCTGTAGCTGGTTTTCACTGCCCCTTGGAACTGCATTCGCTGATAGATAGACATTCGCGTTCTACAAAAGCTTTCGTTCGTAAAGGGGCAACACTGTGTATTTCTCTCTCGCAGATCCCGGCTGCCAAATTCGAAACGTCCAGCGATTGCGCCCACAGGAAAGCTGCCAGCACGGAAAGCTGTAGCTGGTTTTCACTGCCCCTTGGAACTGCATTCGCTATTAGACAGACATTCGCTTTCTACAAAAGCTTTCGTTGGTACAGGGGCAACACTGTGTATTTCTCTCTCGCAGAGCCCGGTTGCCAAATTCGAAACGTCCAGCGATTGCGCCCACAGGAAAGCTGCCAGCACGGAAAGCTGTAGCTGGTTTTCACTGCCCCTTGGAACTGCATTCGCTGATAGACAGACATTCGCTTTCTACAAAAGCTTTCGTTGGAACAGGGGCAACACTGTGTATTTCTCTCTCGCAGAACCCGGTTGCCAAATTCGAAACGTCCAGCGATTGCGCCCACAGGAAAGCTGCCAGCACGGAAAGCTGTAGCTGGTTTTCACTGTCTCTTGGAACTACATTCGCTGATAGACAGACATTCGCTTTCTGCAAAACCTTGCCTTCGTAAAGGGGCAACACTGTGTATTTCTCTCTCGCAGAGCCCGGCTGCCAAATTCGAAACGTCCAGCGATTGCGCCCACAGGAAAGCTGCCAGCACGGAAAGCTGTAGCTGGTTTTCACTGTCTCTTGGAACTGCATTCGCTGATAGACAGACATTCGCTTTCTGCAAAACCTTGCCTTCGTAAAGGGGCAACACTGTGTATTTCTCTCTCGCAGAGCCCGGCTGCCAAATTCGAAACGTCCAGCGATTGCGCCCACAGGAAAGCTGCCAGCACGGAAAGCTGTAGCTGGTTTTCACTGTCTCTTGGAACTGCATTTGCTGATAGACAGACATTCGCTTTCTACAAAAGCTTTCGTTGGAACAGGGGCAACACTGTGTATTTCTCTCTCGCAGAGCCCGGTTGCCAAATTCGAAACGTCCAGCAATTGCGCCCACAGGAAAGCTGCCAGCACGGAAAGCTGTAGCTGGTTTTCACTGCCCCTTGGAACTGCATTCGCTGATAGACAGACATTCGCTTTCTACAAAAGCTTTCGTTGGTACAGGGGCAACACTGTGTATTTCTCTCTCGCAGAGCCCGGTTGCCAAATTCGAAACGTCCAGCGATTGCGCCCACAGGAAAGCTGCCAGCACGGAAAGCTGTAGCTGGTTTTCACTGCCCCTTGGAACTGCATTCGCTGCTAGACAGACATTCGCTTTCTACAAAAGCTTTCGTTCGTAAAGGGGCAACACTGTGTATTTCTCTCTCGCAGAGCCCGGCTGCCAAATTCGAAACGTCCAGCGATTGCGCCCACAGGAAAGCTGCCAGCACGGAAAGCTGTAGCTGGTTTTCACTGCCCCTTGGAACTACATTCGCTGCTAGACAGACATTCGCTTTCTACAAAAGCTTTCGTTGGTACAGGGGCAACACTGTGTATTTCTCTCTCGCAGAGCCCGGCTGCCAAATTCGAAACGTTCAGGGATTGCGCCCACAGGAAAGCTGCCAGCAAGGAAAGCTGTAGCTGGTTTTCACTGCCCCTTGGAATTGCATTCGCTGATAGACAGACATTCGCTTTCTACAAAAGCTTTCGTTGGTACAGGGGCAACACTGTGTATTTCTCTCTCGCAGAGCCCGGTTGCCAAATTCGAAACGTCCAGCGATTGCGCCCACAGGAAAGCTGCCAGCACGGAAAGCTGTAGCTGGTTTTCACTGCCCCTTGGAACTACATTCGCTGCTAGACAGACATTCGCTTTCTGCAAAACCTTGCCTTCGTAAAGGGGCAACACTTTGTATTTCTCTCTCGCAGAGCCCGGTTGCCAAATTCAAAACGTCCAGCGATTGCGCCCACAGGAAAGCTGCCAGCAAGGAAAGCTGTAGCTGGTTTTCACTGCCCCTTGGAACTGCATTCGCTGATAGATAGACATTCGCTTTCTACAAAAGCTTTCGTTCGTAAAGGGGCAACACTGTGTATTTCTCTCTCGCAGAGCCCGGCTGCCAAATTCGAAACGTCCAGCGATTGCGCCCACAGGAAAGCTGCCAGCACGGAAAGCTGTAGCTGGTTTTCACTGCCCCTTGGAACTGCATTCGCTGATAGACAGACATTCGCTTTCTACAAAAGCTTTCGTTGGTACAGGGGCAACACTGTGTATTTCTCTCTCGCAGAGCCCGGTTGCCAAATTCGAAACGTCCAGCGATTGCGCCCACAGGAAAGCTGCCAGCAAGGAAAGCTGTAGCTGGTTTTCACTGCCCCTTGGAATTGCATTCGCTGATAGACAGACATTCGCTTTCTACAAAAGCTTTCGTTGGTACAGGGGCAACACTGTGTATTTCTCTCTCGCAGAGCCCGGTTGCCAAATTCGAAACGTCCAGCGATTGCGCCCACAGGAAAGCTGCCAGCACGGAAAGCTGTAGCTGGTTTTCACTGCCCCTTGGAACTACATTCGCTGCTAGACAGACATTCGCTTTCTGCAAAACCTTGCCTTCGTAAAGGGGCAACACTTTGTATTTCTCTCTCGCAGAGCCCGGTTGCCAAATTCAAAACGTCCAGCGATTGCGCCCACAGGAAAGCTGCCAGCAAGGAAAGCTGTAGCTGGTTTTCACTGCCCCTTGGAACTGCATTCGCTGATAGATAGACATTCGCTTTCTACAAAAGCTTTCGTTCGTAAAGGGGCAACACTGTGTATTTCTCTCTCGCAGAGCCCGGCTGCCAAATTCGAAACGTCCAGCGATTGCGCCCACAGGAAAGCTGCCAGCACGGAAAGCTGTAGCTGGTTTTCACTGCCCCTTGGAACTGCATTCGCTGATAGACAGACATTCGCTTTCTACAAAAGCTTTCGTTGGTACAGGGGCAACACTGTGTATTTCTCTCTCGCAGAGCCCGGTTGCCAAATTCGAAACGTCCAGCGATTGCGCCCACAGGAAAGCTGCCAGCAAGGAAAGCTGTAGCTGGTTTTCACTGCCTCTTGGAACTGCATTCGCTGATAGACAGACATTCGCTTTCTACAAAAGCTTTCGTTGGTACAGGGGCAACACTGTGTATTTCTCTCTCGCAGAGCCCGGTTGCCAAATTCGAAACGTCCAGCGATTGCGCCCACAGGAAAGCTGCCAGCACGGAAAGCTGTAGCTGGTTTTCACTGCCCCTTGGAACTGCATTCGCTGATAGACAGACATTCGCTTTCTACAAAAGCTTTCGTTGGTACAGGGGCAACACTGTGTATTTCTCTCTCGCAGAGCCCGGTTGCCAAATTCGAAACGTCCAGCGATTGCGCCCACAGGAAAGCTGCCAGCACGGAAAGCTGTAGCTGGTTTTCACTGTCTCTTGGAACTACATTCGCTGCTAGACAGACATTCGCTTTCTGCAAAACCTTGCCTTCGTAAAGGGGCGATACTGTGTATTTCTCTCTCGCAGAGCCCGGCTGCCAAATTCGAAACGTCCAGCGATTGCGCCCACAGGAAAGCTGCCAGCACGGAAAGCTGTAGCTGGTTTTCACTGTCTCTTGGAACTGCATTTGCTGATAGACAGACATTCGCTTTCTACAAAAGCTTTCGTTGGAACAAGGGCAACACTGTGTATTTCTCTCTCGCAGAGCCCGGTTGCCAAATTCGAAACGTCCAGCGATTGCGCCCACAGGAAAGCTGCCAGCACGGAAAGCTGTAGCTGGTTTTCACTGCCCCTTGGAACTGCATTCGCTATTAGACAGACATTCGCTTTCTACAAAAGCTTTCGTTGGTACAGGGGCAACACTGTGTATTTCTCTCTCGCAGAGCCCGGTTGCCAAATTCGAAACGTCCAGCGATTGCGCCCACAGGAAAGCTGCCAGCACGGAAAGCTGTAGCTGGTTTTCACTGCCCCTTGGAACTGCATTCGCTGATAGACAGACATTCGCTTTCTACAAAAGCTTTCGTTGGAACAGGGCAACACTGTGTATTTCTCTCTCGCAGAACCCGGTTGCCAAATTCGAAACGTCCAGCGATTGCGCCCACAGGAAAGCTGCCAGCACGGAAAGCTGTAGCTCGTTTTCACTGTCTCTTGGAACTACATTCGCTGCTAGACAGACATTCGCTTTCTGCAAAACCTTGCCTTCGTAAAGGGGCAACACTGTGTATTTCTCTCTCGCAGAGCCCGGCTGCCAAATTCGAAACGTCCAGCGATTGCGCCCACAGGAAAGCTGCCAGCACGGAAAGCTGTAGCTGGTTTTCACTGTCTCTTGGAACTGCATTCGCTGATAGACAGACATTCGCTTTCTGCAAAACCTTGCTTTCGTAAAGGGGCAACACTGTGTATTTCTCTCTCGCAGAGCCCGGCTGCCAAATTCGAAACGTCCAGCGATTGCGCCCACAGGAAAGCTGCCAGCACGGAAAGCTGTAGCTGGTTTTCACTGTCTCTTGGAACTGCATTTGCTGATAGACAGACATTCGCTTTCTACAAAAGCTTTCGTTGGAACAGGGGCAACACTGTGTATTTCTCTCTCGCAGAGCCCGGTTGCCAAATTCGAAACGTCCAGCAATTGCGCCCACAGGAAAGCTGCCAGCACGGAAAGCTGTAGCTGGTTTTCACTGCCCCTTGGAACTGCATTCGCTGATAGACAGACATTCGCTTTCTACAAAAGCTTTCGTTGGTACAGGGGCAACACTGTGTATTTCTCTCTCGCAGAGCCCGGTTGCCAAATTCGAAACGTCCAGCGATTGCGCCCACAGGAAAGCTGCCAGCACGGAAAGCTGTAGCTGGTTTTCACTGTCTCTTGGAACTGCAGTTGCTGATAGACAGACATTCGCTTTCTACAAAAGCTTTCGTTCGTAAAGGGGCAACACTGTGTATTTCTCTCTCGCAGAGCCCGGTTGCCAAATTCGAAACGTCCAGCGATTGCGCCCACAGGAAAGCTGCCAGCACGGAAAGCTGTAGCTGGTTTTCACTGCCCCTTGGAACTGCATTCGCTGATAGACAGACATTCGCTTTCTACAAAAGCTTTCGTTGGAACAGGGGCAACACTGTGTATTTCTCTCTCGCAGAGCCCGGTTGCCAAATTAGAAACGTCCAGCGATTGCGCCCACAGGAAAGCTGCCAGCACGGAAAGCTGTAGCTGGTTTTCACTGCCCCTTGGAACTACATTCGCTGCTAGACAGACATTCGCTTTCTGCAAAACCTTGCCTTCGTAAAGGGGCAACACTGTGTATTTCTCTCTCGCAGAGCCCGGTTGCCAAATTCAAAACGTCCAGCGATTGCGCCCACAGGAAAGCTGCCAGCAAGGAAAGCTGTAGCTGGTTTTCACTGCCCCTTGGAACTGCATTCGCTGATAGATAGACATTCGCTTTCTACAAAAGCTTTCGTTCGTAAAGGGGCAACACTGTGTATTTCTCTCTCGCAGAGCCCGGCTGCCAAATTCGAAACGTCCAGCGATTGCGCCCACAGGAAAGCTGCCAGCACGGAAAGCTGTAGCTGGTTTTCACTGCCCCTTGGAACTACATTCGCTGCTAGACAGACATTCGCTTTCTGCAAAACCTTGCCTTCGTAAAGGGGCAACACTGTGTATTTCTCTCTCGCAGAGCCCGGCTGCCAAATTCGAAACGTCCAGCGATTGCGCCCACAGGAAAGCTGCCAGCACGGAAAGCTGTAGCTGGTTTTCACTGCCCCTTGGAACTGCATTCGCTGATAGACAGACATTCGCTTTCTACAAAAGCTTTCGTTGGTACAGGGGCAACACTGTGTATTTCTCTCTCGCAGAGCCCGGTTGCCAAATTCGAAACGTCCAGCGATTGCGCCCACAGGAAAGCTGCCAGCACGGAAAGCTGTAGCTGGTTTTCACTGCCCCTTGGAACTACATTCGCTGCTAGACAGACATTCGCTTTCTACAAAAGCTTTCGTTGGTACAGGGGCAACACTGTGTATTTCTCTCTCGCAGAGCCCGGTTGCCAAATTCGAAACATCCAGCGATTGCGCCCACAGGAAAGCTGCCAGCACGGAAAGCTGTAGCTGGTTTTCACTGTCTCTTGGAACTGCATTCGCTGATAGACAGACATTCGCTTTCTACAAAAGCTTTCGTTGGAACAGGGGCAACACTGTGTATTTCTCTCTCGCAGAGCCCGGTTGCCAAATTCGAAACGTCCAGCGATTGCGCCCACAGGAAAGCTGCCAGCACGGAAAGCTGTAGCTGGTTTTCACTGTCTCTTGGAACTACATTCGCTGATAGACAGACATTCGCTTTCTGCAAAACCTTGCCTTCGTAAAGGGGCAACACTGTGTATTTCTCTCTCGCAGAGCCCGGTTGCCAAATTCGAAACGTCCAGCGATTGCGCCCACAGGAAAGCTGCCAGCAAGGAAAGCTGTAGCTGGTTTTCACTGCCCCTTGGAACTGCATTCGCTGATAGATAGACATTCGCGTTCTACAAAAGCTTTCGTTCGTAAAGGGGCAACACTGTGTATTTCTCTCTCGCAGAGCCCGGCTGCCAAATTCGAAACGTCCAGCGATTGCGCCCACAGGAAAGCTGCCAGCACGGAAAGCTGTAGCTGGTTTTCACTGCCCCTTGGAACTGCATTCGCTGATAGACAGACATTCGCTTTCTGCAAAACCTTGACTTCGTAAAGGGGCAACACTTTGTATTTCTCTCTCGCAGAGCCCGGTTGCCAAATTCAAAACGTCCAGCGATTGCGCCCACAGGAAAGCTGCCAGCAAGGAAAGCTGTAGCTGGTTTTCACTGCCCCTTGGAACTGCATTCGCTGATAGATAGACATTCGCTTTCTACAAAAGCTTTCGTTCGTAAAGGGGCAACACTGTGTATTTCTCTCTCGCAGAGCCCGGCTGCCAAATTCGAAACGTCCAGCGATTGCGCCCACAGGAAAGCTGCCAGCACGGAAAGCTGTAGCTGGTTTTCACTGCCCCTTGGAACTGCATTCGCTGATAGACAGACATTCGCTTTCTACAAAAGCTTTCGTTGGTACAGGGGCAACACTGTGTATTTCTCTCTCGCAGAGCCCGGTTGCCAAATTCGAAACGTCCAGCAATTGCGCCCACAGGAAAGCTGCCAGCACGGAAAGCTGTAGCTGGTTTTCACTGCCCCTTGGAACTGCATTCGCTGATAGACAGACATTCGCTTTCTACAAAAGCTTTCGTTGGTACAGGGGCAACACTGTGTATTTCTCTCTCGCAGAGCCCGGTTGCCAAATTCGAAACGTCCAGCGATTGCGCCCACAGGAAAGCTGCCAGCACGGAAAGCTGTAGCTGGTTTTCACTGTCTCTTGGAACTGCAGTTGCTGATAGACAGACATTCGCTTTCTACAAAAGCTTTCGTTCGTAAAGGGGCAACACTGTGTATTTCTCTCTCGCAGAGCCCGGTTGCCAAATTCGAAACGTCCAGCGATTGCGCCCACAGGAAAGCTGCCAGCACGGAAAGCTGTAGCTGGTTTTCACTGCCCCTTGGAACTGCATTCGCTGATAGACAGACATTCGCTTTCTACAAAAGCTTTCGTTGGAACAGGGGCAACACTGTGTATTTCTCTCTCGCAGAGCCCGGTTGCCAAATTAGAAACGTCCAGCGATTGCGCCCACAGGAAAGCTGCCAGCACGGAAAGCTGTAGCTGGTTTTCACTGCCCCTTGGAACTACATTCGCTGCTAGACAGACATTCGCTTTCTGCAAAACCTTGCCTTCGTAAAGGGGCAACACTGTGTATTTCTCTCTCGCAGAGCCCGGTTGCCAAATTCAAAACGTCCAGCGATTGCGCCCACAGGAAAGCTGCCAGCAAGGAAAGCTGTAGCTGGTTTTCACTGCCCCTTGGAACTGCATTCGCTGATAGATAGACATTCGCTTTCTACAAAAGCTTTCGTTCGTAAAGGGGCAACACTGTGTATTTCTCTCTCGCAGAGCCCGGCTGCCAAATTCGAAACGTCCAGCGATTGCGCCCACAGGAAAGCTGCCAGCACGGAAAGCTGTAGCTGGTTTTCACTGCCCCTTGGAACTACATTCGCTGCTAGACAGACATTCGCTTTCTGCAAAACCTTGCCTTCGTAAAGGGGCAACACTGTGTATTTCTCTCTCGCAGAGCCCGGCTGCCAAATTCGAAACGTCCAGCGATTGCGCCCACAGGAAAGCTGCCAGCACGGAAAGCTGTAGCTGGTTTTCACTGCCCCTTGGAACTGCATTCGCTGATAGACAGACATTCGCTTTCTACAAAAGCTTTCGTTGGTACAGGGGCAACACTGTGTATTTCTCTCTCGCAGAGCCCGGTTGCCAAATTCGAAACGTCCAGCGATTGCGCCCACAGGAAAGCTGCCAGCACGGAAAGCTGTAGCTGGTTTTCACTGCCCCTTGGAACTACATTCGCTGCTAGACAGACATTCGCTTTCTACAAAAGCTTTCGTTGGTACAGGGGCAACACTGTGTATTTCTCTCTCGCAGAGCCCGGTTGCCAAATTCGAAACATCCAGCGATTGCGCCCACAGGAAAGCTGCCAGCACGGAAAGCTGTAGCTGGTTTTCACTGTCTCTTGGAACTGCATTCGCTGATAGACAGACATTCGCTTTCTACAAAAGCTTTCGTTGGAACAGGGGCAACACTGTGTATTTCTCTCTCGCAGAGCCCGGTTGCCAAATTCGAAACGTCCAGCGATTGCGCCCACAGGAAAGCTGCCAGCACGGAAAGCTGTAGCTGGTTTTCACTGTCTCTTGGAACTACATTCGCTGATAGACAGACATTCGCTTTCTGCAAAACCTTGCCTTCGTAAAGGGGCAACACTGTGTATTTCTCTCTCGCAGAGCCCGGTTGCCAAATTCGAAACGTCCAGCGATTGCGCCCACAGGAAAGCTGCCAGCAAGGAAAGCTGTAGCTGGTTTTCACTGCCCCTTGGAACTGCATTCGCTGATAGATAGACATTCGCGTTCTACAAAAGCTTTCGTTCGTAAAGGGGCAACACTGTGTATTTCTCTCTCGCAGAGCCCGGCTGCCAAATTCGAAACGTCCAGCGATTGCGCCCACAGGAAAGCTGCCAGCACGGAAAGCTGTAGCTGGTTTTCACTGCCCCTTGGAACTGCATTCGCTGATAGACAGACATTCGCTTTCTGCAAAACCTTGACTTCGTAAAGGGGCAACACTTTGTATTTCTCTCTCGCAGAGCCCGGTTGCCAAATTCAAAACGTCCAGCGATTGCGCCCACAGGAAAGCTGCCAGCAAGGAAAGCTGTAGCTGGTTTTCACTGCCCCTTGGAACTGCATTCGCTGATAGATAGACATTCGCTTTCTACAAAAGCTTTCGTTCGTAAAGGGGCAACACTGTGTATTTCTCTCTCGCAGAGCCCGGCTGCCAAATTCGAAACGTCCAGCGATTGCGCCCACAGGAAAGCTGCCAGCACGGAAAGCTGTAGCTGGTTTTCACTGCCCCTTGGAACTGCATTCGCTGATAGACAGACATTCGCTTTCTACAAAAGCTTTCGTTGGTACAGGGGCAACACTGTGTATTTCTCTCTCGCAGAGCCCGGTTGCCAAATTCGAAACGTCCAGCGATTGCGCCCACAGGAAAGCTGCCAGCAAGGAAAGCTGTAGCTGGTTTTCACTGCCTCTTGGAACTGCATTCGCTGATAGACAGACATTCGCTTTCTACAAAAGCTTTCGTTGGTACAGGGGCAACACTGTGTATTTCTCTCTCGCAGAGCCCGGTTGCCAAATTCGAAACGTCCAGCGATTGCGCCCACAGGAAAGCTGCCAGCACGGAAAGCTGTAGCTGGTTTTCACTGCCCCTTGGAACTGCATTCGCTGATAGACAGACATTCGCTTTCTACAAAAGCTTTCGTTGGTACAGGGGCAACACTGTGTATTTCTCTCTCGCAGAGCCCGGTTGCCAAATTCGAAACGTCCAGCGATTGCGCCCACAGGAAAGCTGCCAGCACGGAAAGCTGTAGCTGGTTTTCACTGTCTCTTGGAACTACATTCGCTGCTAGACAGACATTCGCTTTCTGCAAAACCTTGCCTTCGTAAAGGGGCGATACTGTGTATTTCTCTCTCGCAGAGCCCGGCTGCCAAATTCGAAACGTCCAGCGATTGCGCCCACAGGAAAGCTGCCAGCACGGAAAGCTGTAGCTGGTTTTCACTGTCTCTTGGAACTGCATTTGCTGATAGACAGACATTCGCTTTCTACAAAAGCTTTCGTTGGAACAAGGGCAACACTGTGTATTTCTCTCTCGCAGAGCCCGGTTGCCAAATTCGAAACGTCCAGCGATTGCGCCCACAGGAAAGCTGCCAGCACGGAAAGCTGTAGCTGGTTTTCACTGCCCCTTGGAACTGCATTCGCTATTAGACAGACATTCGCTTTCTACAAAAGCTTTCGTTGGTACAGGGGCAACACTGTGTATTTCTCTCTCGCAGAGCCCGGTTGCCAAATTCGAAACGTCCAGCGATTGCGCCCACAGGAAAGCTGCCAGCACGGAAAGCTGTAGCTGGTTTTCACTGTCTCTTGGAACTACATTCGCTGATAGACAGACATTCGCTTTCTGCAAAACCTTGCCTTCGTAAAGGGGCAACACTGTGTATTTCTCTCTCGCAGAGCCCGGCTGCCAAATTCGAAACGTCCAGCGATTGCGCCCACAGGAAAGCTGCCAGCACGGAAAGCTGTAGCTGGTTTTCACTGTCTCTTGGAACTGCATTCGCTGATAGACAGACATTCGCTTTCTGCAAAACCTTGCTTTCGTAAAGGGGCAACACTGTGTATTTCTCTCTCGCAGAGACCGGCTGCCAAATTCGAAACGTCCAGCGATTGCGCCCACAGGAAAGCTGCCAGCACGGAAAGCTGTAGCTGGTTTTCACTGTCTCTTGGAACTGCATTTGCTGATAGACAGACATTCGCTTTCTACAAAAGCTTTCGTTGGAACAGGGGCAACACTGTGTATTTCTCTCTCGCAGAGCCCGGTTGCCAAATTCAAAACGTCCAGCAATTGCGCCCACAGGAAAGCTGCCAGCACGGAAAGCTGTAGCTGGTTTTCACTGCCCCTTGGAACTGCATTCGCTGCTAGACAGACATTCGCTTTCTGCAAAAGCTTTCGTTGGTACAGGGGCAACACTGTGTATTTCTCTCTCGCAGAGCCCGGTTGCCAAATTCGAAACGTCCAGCGATTGCGCCCACAGGAAAGCTTCCAGCACGGAAAGCTGTAGCTGGTTTTCACTGCCCCTTGGAACTGCATTCGCTGATAGACAGACATTCGCTTTCTACAAAAGCTTTCGTTGGAACAGGGGCAACACTGTGTATTTCTCTCTCGCAGAGCCCGGTTGCCAAATTCGAAACGTCCAGCGATTGCGCCCACAGG
The DNA here is from genome assembly GCF_035582795.1 of Mycteria americana. Taxonomy (NCBI): domain Eukaryota; kingdom Metazoa; phylum Chordata; class Aves; order Ciconiiformes; family Ciconiidae; genus Mycteria; species Mycteria americana. The sequence continues at coordinate 88,414,752 of NC_134365.1, forward strand.
AAAGCTGCCAGCACGGAAAGCTGTAGCTGGTTTTCACTGCCCCTTGGAACTACATTCGCTGCTAGACAGACATTCGCTTTCTGCAAAACCTTGCCTTCGTAAAGGGGCAACACTGTGTATTTCTCTCTCGCAGAGCCCGGTTGCCAAATTCAAAACGTCCAGCGATTGCGCCCACAGGAAAGCTGCCAGCAAGGAAAGCTGTAGCTGGTTTTCACTGCCCCTTGGAACTGCATTCGCTGATAGATAGACATTCGCTTTCTACAAAAGCTTTCGTTCGTAAAGGGGCAACACTGTGTATTTCTCTCTCGCAGAGCCCGGCTGCCAAATTCGAAACGTCCAGCGATTGCGCCCACAGGAAAGCTGCCAGCACGGAAAGCTGTAGCTGGTTTTCACTGCCCCTTGGAACTACATTCGCTGCTAGACAGACATTCGCTTTCTGCAAAACCTTGCCTTCGTAAAGGGGCAACACTGTGTATTTCTCTCTCGCAGAGCCCGGCTGCCAAATTCGAAACGTCCAGCGATTGCGCCCACAGGAAAGCTGCCAGCACGGAAAGCTGTAGCTGGTTTTCACTGCCCCTTGGAACTGCATTCGCTGATAGACAGACATTCGCTTTCTACAAAAGCTTTCGTTGGTACAGGGGCAACACTGTGTATTTCTATCTCGCAGAGCCCGGTTGCCAAATTCGAAACGTCCAGCGATTGCGCCCACAGGAAAGCTGCCAGCACGGAAAGCTGTAGCTGGTTTTCACTGCCCCTTGGAACTACATTCGCTGCTAGACAGACATTCGCTTTCTACAAAAGCTTTCGTTGGTACAGGGGCAACACTGTGTATTTCTCTCTCGCAGAGCCCGGTTGCCAAATTCGAAACATCCAGCGATTGCGCCCACAGGAAAGCTGCCAGCACGGAAAGCTGTAGCTGGTTTTCACTGTCTCTTGGAACTGCATTCGCTGATAGACAGACATTCGCTTTCTACAAAAGCTTTCGTTGGAACAGGGGCAACACTGTGTATTTCTCTCTCGCAGAGCCCGGTTGCCAAATTCGAAACGTCCAGCGATTGCGCCCACAGGAAAGCTGCCAGCACGGAAAGCTGTAGCTGGTTTTCACTGTCTCTTGGAACTACATTCGCTGATAGACAGACATTCGCTTTCTGCAAAACCTTGCCTTCGTAAAGGGGCAACACTGTGTATTTCTCTCTCGCAGAGCCCGGTTGCCAAATTCGAAACGTCCAGCGATTGCGCCCACAGGAAAGCTGCCAGCAAGGAAAGCTGTAGCTGGTTTTCACTGCCCCTTGGAACTGCATTCGCTGATAGATAGACATTCGCGTTCTACAAAAGCTTTCGTTCGTAAAGGGGCAACACTGTGTATTTCTCTCTCGCAGAGCCCGGCTGCCAAATTCGAAACGTCCAGCGATTGCGCCCACAGGAAAGCTGCCAGCACGGAAAGCTGTAGCTGGTTTTCACTGCCCCTTGGAACTGCATTCGCTGATAGACAGACATTCGCTTTCTACAAAAGCTTTCGTTGGTACAGGGGCAACACTGTGTATTTCTCTCTCGCAGAGCCCGGTTGCCAAATTCGAAACGTCCAGCGATTGCGCCCACAGGAAAGCTTCCAGCACGGAAAGCTGTAGCTGGTTTTCACTGCCCCTTGGAACTGCATTCGCTGATAGACAGACATTCGCTTTCTACAAAAGCTTTCGTTGGAACAGGGGCAACACTGTGTATTTCTCTCTCGCAGAACCCGGTTGCCAAATTCGAAACGTCCAGCGATTGCGCCCACAGGAAAGCTGCCAGCACGGAAAGCTGTAGCTGGTTTTCACTGTCTCTTGGAACTACATTCGCTGCTAGACAGACATTCGCTTTCTGCAAAACCTTGCCTTCGTAAAGGGGCAACACTGTGTATTTCTCTCTCGCAGAGCCCGCCTGCCAAATTCGAAACGTCCAGCGATTGCGCCCACAGGAAAGCTGCCAGCACGGAAAGCTGTAGCTGGTTTTCACTGTCTCTTGGAACTGCATTCGCTGATAGACAGACATTCGCTTTCTGCAAAACCTTGCCTTCGTAAAGGGGCAACACTGTGTATTTCTCTCTCGCAGAGCCCGGCTGCCAAATTCGAAACGTCAAGCGATTGCGCCCACAGGAAAGCTGCCAGCACGGAAAGCTGTAGCTGGTTTTCACTGTCTCTTGGAACTACATTTGCTGATAGACAGACATTCGCTTTCTACAAAAGCTTTCGTTGGAACAGGGGCAACACTGTGTATTTCTCTCTCGCAGAGCCCGGTTGCCAAATTCGAAACGTCCAGCAATTGCGCCCACAGGAAAGCTGCCAGCACGGAAAGCTGTAGCTGGTTTTCACTGCCCCTTGGAACTGCATTCGCTGATAGACAGACATTCGCTTTCTACAAAAGCTTTCGTTGGTACAGGGGCAACACTGTGTATTTCTCTCTCGCAGAGCCCGGTTGCCAAATTCGAAACGTCCAGCGATTGCGCCCACAGGAAAGCTGCCAGCACGGAAAGCTGTAGCTGGTTTTCACTGCCCCTTGGAACTGCATTCGCTGCTAGACAGACATTCGCTTTCTACAAAAGCTTTCGTTCGTAAAGGGGCAACACTGTGTATTTCTCTCTCGCAGAGCCCGGTTGCCAAATTCGAAACGTCCAGCGATTGCGCCCACAGGAAAGCTGCCAGCACGGAAAGCTGTAGCTGGTTTTCACTGCCCCTTGGAACTACATTCGCTGCTAGACAGACATTCGCTTTCTACAAAAGCTTTCGTTGGTACAGGGGCAACACTGTGTATTTCTCTCTCGCAGAGCCCGGTTGCCAAATTCGAAACGTCCAGGGATTGCGCCCACAGGAAAGCTGCCAGCAAGGAAAGCTGTAGCTGGTTTTCACTGCCCCTTGGAACTGCATTCGCTGATAGACAGACATTCGCTTTCTACAAAAGCTTTCGTTGGTACAGGGGCAACACTGTGTATTTCTCTCTCGCAGAGCCCGGTTGCCAAATTCGAAACGTCCAGCGATTGCGCCCACAGGAAAGCTGCCAGCACGGAAAGCTGTAGCTGGTTTTCACTGCCCCTTGGAACTACATTCGCTGCTAGACAGACATTCGCTTTCTGCAAAACCTTGCCTTCGTAAAGGGGCAACACTTTGTATTTCTCTCTCGCAGAGCCCGGTTGCCAAATTAGAAACGTCCAGCGATTGCGCCCACAGGAAAGCTGCCAGCACGGAAAGCTGTAGCTGGTTTTCACTGTCTCTTGGAACTACATTCGCTGATAGATAGACATTCGCTTTCTACAAAATCTTTCGTTGGTACAGGGGCAACACTGTGTATTTCTCTCTCGCAGAGCCCGGTTGCCAAATTCGAAACGTCCAGCGATTGCGCCCACAGGAAAGCTGCCAGCAAGGAAAGCTGTAGCTGGTTTTCACTGCCTCTTGGAACTGCATTCGCTGATAGACAAACATTCGCTTTCTACAAAAGCTTTCGTTGGTACAGGGGCAACACTGTGTATTTCTCTCTCGCAGAGCCCGGTTGCCAAATTCGAAACGTCCAGCGATTGCGCCCACAGGAAAGCTGCCAGCACGGAAAGCTGTAGCTGGTTTTCACTGTCTCTTGGAACTGCATTTGCTGATAGACAGACATTCGCTTTCTACAAAAGCTTTCGTTGGAACAGGGGCAACACTGTGTATTTCTCTCTCGCAGAGCCCGGTTGCCAAATTCGAAACGTCCAGCGATTGCGCCCACAGGAAAGCTGCCAGCACGGAAAGCTGTAGCTGGTTTTCACTGCCCCTTGGAACTGCATTCGCTATTAGACAGACATTCGCTTTCTACAAAAGCTTTCGTTGGTACAGGGGCAACACTGTGTATTTCTCTCTCGCAGAGCCCGGTTGCCAAATTAGAAACGTCCAGCGATTGCGCCCACAGGAAAGCTGCCAGCACGGAAAGCTGTAGCTGGTTTTCACTGCCCCTTGGAACTGCATTCGCTGATAGACAGACATTCGCTTTCTACAAAAGCTTTCGTTGGTACAGGGGCAACACTGTGTATTTCTCTCTCGCAGAGCCCGGTTGCCAAATTCGAAACGTCCAGCGATTGCGCCCACAGGAAAGCTGCCAGCACGGAAAGCTGTAGCTGGTTTTCACTGTCTCTTGGAACTACATTCGCTGATAGACAGACATTCGCTTTCTGCAAAACCTTGCCTTCGTAAAGGGGCAACACTGTGTATTTCTCTCTCGCAGAGCCCGGTTGCCAAATTCGAAACGTCCAGCGATTGCGCCCACAGGAAAGCTGCCAGCAAGGAAAGCTGTAGCTGGTTTTCACTGCCCCTTGGAACTGCATTCGCTGATAGATAGACATTCGCTTTCTACAAAAGCTTTCGTTCGTAAAGGGGCAACACTGTGTATTTCTCTCTCGCAGAGCCCGGCTGCCAAATTCGAAACGTCCAGCGATTGCGCCCACAGGAAAGCTGCCAGCACGGAAAGCTGTAGCTGGTTTTCACTGCCCCTTGGAACTGCATTCGCTGATAGACAGACATTCGCTTTCTACAAAAGCTTTCGTTGGTACAGGGGCAACACTGTGTATTTCTCTCTCGCAGAGCCCGGTTGCCAAATTCGAAACGTCCAGCGATTGCGCCCACAGGAAAGCTGCCAGCACGGAAAGCTGTAGCTGGTTTTCACTGCCCCTTGGAACTACATTCGCTGCTAGACAGACATTCGCTTTCTGCAAAACCTTGCCTTCGTAAAGGGGCAACACTGTGTATTTCTCTCTCGCAGAGCCCGGTTGCCAAATTCGAAACGTCCAGCGATTGCGCCCACAGGAAAGCTGCCAGCACGGAAAGCTGTAGCTGGTTTTCACTGTCTCTTGGAACTACATTCGCTGCTAGACAGACATTCGCTTTCTGCAAAACCTTGCCTTCGTAAAGGGGCAACACTGTGTATTTCTCTCTCGCAGAGCCCGGCTGCCAAATTCGAAACGTCCAGCGATTGCGCCCACAGGAAAGCTGCCAGCACGGAAAGCTGTAGCTGGTTTTCACTGTCTCTTGGAACTGCATTCGCTGATAGACAGACATTCGCTTTCTACAAAAGCTTTCGTTGGTACAGGGGCAACACTGTGTATTTCTCTCTCGCAGAGCCCGGTTGCCAAATTCGAAACGTCCAGCGATTGCGCCCACAGGAAAGCTGCCAGCACGGAAAGCTGTAGCTGGTTTTCACTGCCCCTTGGAACTGCATTCGCTGATAGACAGACATTCGCTTTCTACAAAAGCTTTCGTTGGTACAGGGGCAACACTGTGTATTTCTCTCTCGCAGAGCCCGGTTGCCAAATTCGAAACGTCCAGCGATTGCACCCACAGGAAAGCTGCCAGCACGGAAAGCTGTAGCTGGTTTTCACTGCCCCTTGGAACTGCATTCGCTGATAGACAGACACTCGCTTTCTACAAAAGCTTTCGTTCGTAAAGGGGCAACACTGTGTATTTCTCTCTCGCAGAGCCCGGTTGCCAAATTCGAAACGTCCAGCGATTGCGCCCACAGGAAAGCTGCCAGCACGGAAAGCTGTAGCTGGTTTTCACTGCCCCTTGGAACTGCATTCGCTGATAGACAGACATTCGCTTTCTACAAAAGCTTTCGTTGGTACAGGGGCAACACTGTGTATTTCTCTCTCGCAGAGCCCGGTTGCCAAATTCGAAACGTCCAGCGATTGCACCCACAGGAAAGCTGCCAGCACAGAAAGCTGTAGCTGGTTTTCACTGCCCCTTGGAACTGCATTCGCTGATAGACAGACACTCGCTTTCTGCAAAACCTTGCCTTCGTAAAGGGGCAACACTGTGTATTTCTCTCTCGCAGAGCCCGGCTGCCAAATTCGAAACGTCCAGCGATTGCGCCCACAGGAAAGCTGCCAGCACGGAAAGCTGTAGCTGGTTTTCACTGCCCCTTGGAACTGCATTCGCTGATAGACAGACATTCGCTTTCTACAAAAGCTTTCGTTGGTACAGGGGCAACACTGTGTATTTCTCTCTCGCAGAGCCCGGCTGCCAAATTCGAAACGTCCAGCGCTTGCGCCCACAGGAAAGCTGCCAGCACGGAAAGCTGTAGCTGGTTTTCACTGCCCCTTGGAACTGCATTCGCTGATAGACAGACATTCGCTTTCTACAAAAGCTTTCGTTGGTACAGGGGCAACACTGTGTATTTCTCTCTCGCAGAGCCCGGCTGCCAAATTCGAAACGTCCAGCGATTGCGCCCACAGGAAAGCTGCCAGCACAGAAAGCTGTAGCTGGTTTTCACTGTCTCTTGGAACTACATTCGCTGCTAGACAGACATTCGCTTTCTGCAAAAACTTGCCTTCGTAAAGGGGCAACACTGTGTATTTCTCTCTCGCAGAGCCCGGCTGCCAAATTCGAAACGTCCAGCGATTGCGCCCACAGGAAAGCTGCCAGCACGGAAAGCTGTAGCTGGTTTTCACTGTCTCTTGGAACTGCATTCGCTGATAGACAGACATTCGCTTTCTACAAAAGCTTTCGTTGGAACAGGGGCAACACTGTGTATTTCTCTCTCGCAGAGCCCGGTTGCCAAATTCGAAACGTCCAGCGATTGCACCCACAGGAAAACTGCCAGCACGGAAAGCTGTAGCTGGTTTTCACTGCCCCTTGGAACTACATTCGCTGCTAGACAGACATTCGCTTTCTGCAAAACCTTGCCTTCGTAAAGGGGCAACACTGTGTATTTCTCTCTCGCAGAGCCCGGTTGCCAAATTCGAAACGTCCAGCGATTGCGCCCACAGGAAAGCTTCCAGCACGGAAATCTGTAGCTGGTTTTCACTGCCCCTTGGAACTGCATTCGCTGATAGACAGACATTCGCTTTCTACAAAAGCTTTCGTTGGTACAGGGACACTGTGTATTTCTCTCTCGCAGAGCCCGGTTGCCAAATTCGAAACGTCCAGCGATTGCGCCCACAGGAAAGCTGCCAGCACGGAAAGCTGTAGCTGGTTTTCACTGCCCCTTGGAACTACATTCGCTGATAGACAGACATTCGCTTTCTGCAAAACCTTGCCTTCGTAAAGGGGCAACACTGTGTATTTCTCTCTCGCAGAGCCCGGTTGCCAAATTCGAAACGTCCAGCGATTGCGCCCACAGGAAAGCTGCCAGCACGGAAAGCTGTAGCTGGTTTTCACTGCCCCTTGGAACTACATTCGCTGATAGACAGACATTCGCTTTCTACAAAAGCTTTCGTTCGTAAAGGGGCAACACTGTGTATTTCTCTCTCGCAGAGCCCGGTTGCCAAATTCGAAACGTCCAGCGATTGCGCCCACAGGAAAGCTGCCAGCACGGAAAGCTGTAGCTGGTTTTCACTGCCCCTTGGAACTGCATTCGCTGATAGACAGACATTCGCTTTCTACAAAAGCTTTCGTTGGTACAGGGGCAACACTGTGTATTTCTCTCTCGCAGAGCCCAGTTACCAAATTCGAAACGTCCAGCGATTGCGCCCACAGGAAAGCTGCCAGCAAGGAAAGCTGTAGCTGGTTTTCACTGCCCCTTGGAACTGCATTCGCTGATAGACAGACATTCGCTTTCTACAAAAGCTTTCGTTGGTACAGGGGCAACACTGTGTATTTCTCTCTCGCAGAGCCCGGTTGCCAAATTCGAAACGTCCAGCGAATGCGCCCACAGGAAAGCTGCCAGCACGGAAAGCTGTAGCTGGTTTTCACTGCCCCTTGGAACTGCATTCGCTGCTAGACAGACATTCGCTTTCTGCAAAACCTTGCCTTCGTAAAGGGGCAACACTGTGTATTTCTCTCTCGCAGAGCCCGGTTGCCAAATTCGAAACGTCCAGCGATTGCGCCCACAGGAAAGCTGCCAGCACGGAAAGCTGTAGCTGGTTTTCACTGCCCCTTGGAACTGCATTCGCTGATAGACAGACATTCGCTTTCTACAAAAGCTTTCGTTCGTAAAGGGGCAACACTGTGTATTTCTCTCTCGCAGAGCCCGGCTGCCAAATTCGAAACGTCCAGCGATTGCGCCCACAGGAAAGCTGCCAGCACGGAAAGCTGTAGCTGGTTTTCACTGCCCCTTGGAACTGCATTCGCTGATAGACAGACATTCGCTTTCTACAAAAGCTTTCGTTGGTACAGGGGCAACACTGTGTATTTCTCTCTCGCAGAGCCCGGTTGCCAAATTAGAAACGTCCAGCGATTGCGCCCACAGGAAAGCTGCCAGCAAGGAAAGCTGTAGCTGGTTTTCACTGCCCCTTGGAACTGCATTCGCTGATAGACAGACATTCGCTTTCTACAAAAGCTTTCGTTGGTACAGGGGCAACACTGTGTATTTCTCTCTCGCAGAGCCCGGTTGCCAAATTCGAAACGTCCAGCGATTGCGCCCACAGGAAAGCTGCCAGCACGGAAAGCTGTAGCTGGTTTTCACTGCCCCTTGGAACTACATTCGCTGCTAGACAGACATTCGCTTTCTACAAAAGCTTTCGTTGGTACAGGGGCAACACTATGTATTTCTCTCTCGCAGAGCCCGGTTGCCAAATTCGAAACGTCCAGCGATTGCGCCCACAGGAAAGCTGCCAGCACGGAAAGCTGTAGCTGGTTTTCACTGCCCCTTGGAACTGCATTCGCTGCTAGACAGACATTCGCTTTCTACAAAAGCTTTCGTTGGTACAGGGGCAACACTGTGTATTTCTCTCTCGCAGAGCCCGGTTGCCAAATTAGAAACGTCCAGCGATTGCGCCCACAGGAAAGCTGCCAGCACGGAAAGCTGTAGCTGGTTTTCACTGCCCCTTGGAACTACATTCGCTGCTAGACAGACATTCGCTTTCTGCAAAACCTTGCCTTCGTAAAGGGGCAACACTGTGTATTTCTCTCTCGCAGAGCCCGGTTGCCAAATTCGAAACGTCCAGCGATTGCGCCCACAGGAAAGCTGCCAGCAAGGAAAGCTGTAGCTGGTTTTCACTGCCCCTTGGAACTGCATTCGCTGATAGATAGACATTCGCTTTCTACAAAAGCTTTCGTTCGTAAAGGGGCAACACTGTATATTTCTCTCTCGCAGAGCCCGGCTGCCAAATTCGAAACGTCCAGCGATTGCGCCCACAGGAAAGCTGCCAGCACGGAAAGCTGTAGCTGGTTTTCACTGCCCCTTGGAACTGCATTCGCTGCTAGACAGACATTCGCTTTCTACAAAAGCTTTCGTTGGTACAGGGGCAACACTGTGTATTTCTCTCTCGTAGAGCCCGGTTGCCAAATTCGAAACGTCCAGCGATTGCGCCCACAGGAAAGCTGCCAGCAAGGAAAGCTGTAGCTGGTTTTCACTGCCCCTTGGAACTGCATTCGCTGATAGACAGACATTCGCTTTCTACAAAAGCTTTCATTGGTACAGGGGCAACACTGTGTATTTCTCTCTCGCAGAGCCCGGTTGCCAAATTCGAAACGTCCAGCAATTGCGCCCACAGGAAAGCTGCCAGCACGGAAAGCTGTAGCTGGTTTTCACTGCCCCTTGGAACTGCATTCGCTGCTAGACAGACATTCGCTTTCTACAAAAGCTTTCGTTGGTACAGGGGCAACACTGTGTATTTCTCTCTCGCAGAGCCCGGCTGCCAAATTCGAAACGTCCAGCGATTGCACCCACAGGAAAGCTGCCAGCACGGAAAGCTGTAGCTGGTTTTCACTGCCCCTTGGAACTGCATTCGCTGCTAGACAGACATTCGCTTTCTGCAAAACCTTGCCTTCGTAAAGGGGCAACACTGTGTATTTCTCTCTCGCAGAGCCCGGTTGCCAAATTCGAAACGTCCAGCGATTGCGCCCACAGGAAAGCTGCCAGCACGGAAAGCTGTAGCTGGTTTTCACTGTCTCTTGGAACTACATTCGCTGATAGACAGACATTCGCTTTCTGCAAAACCTTGCCTTCGTAAAGGGGCAACACTGTGTATTTCTCTCTCGCAGAGCCCGGCTGCCAAATTCGAAACGTCCAGCGATTGCGCCCACAGGAAAGCTGCCAGCACGGAAAGCTGTAGCTGGTTTTCACTGCCCCTTGGAACTACATTCGCTGATAGACAGACATTCGCTTTCTACAAAAGCTTTCGTTCGTAAAGGGGCAACAATGTGTATTTCTCTCCCGCAGAGCCCGGTTGCCAAATTCGAAACGTCCAGCGATTGCGCCCACAGGAAAGCTGCCAGCACGGAAAGCTGTAGCTGGTTTTCACTGCCCCTTGGAACTGCATTCGCTGATAGACAGACATTCGCTTTCTACAAAAGCTTTCGTTGGTACAGGGGCAACACTGTGTATTTCTCTCTCGCAGAGCCCAGTTACCAAATTCGAAACGTCCACCGATTGCGCCCACAGGAAAGCTGCCAGCAAGGAAAGCTGTAGCTGGTTTTCACTGCCCCTTGGAACTGCATTCGCTGATAGACAGACATTCGCTTTCTACAAAAGCTTTCGTTGGTACAGGGGCAACACTGTGTATTTCTCTCTCGCAGAGCCCGGTTGCCAAATTCGAAACGTCCAGCGAATGCGCCCACAGGAAAGCTGCCAGCACGGAAAGCTGTAGCTGGTTTTCACTGCCCCTTGGAACTGCATTCGCTGCTAGACAGACATTCGCTTTCTGCAAAACCTTGCCTTCGTAAAGGGGCAACACTGTGTATTTCTCTCTCGCAGAGCCCGGTTGCCAAATTCGAAACGTCCAGCGATTGCGCCCACAGGAAAGCTGCCAGCACGGAAAGCTGTAGCTGGTTTTCACTGCCCCTTGGAACTGCATTCGCTGATAGACAGACATTCGCTTTCTACAAAAGCTTTCGTTCGTAAAGGGGCAACACTGTGTATTTCTCTCTCGCAGAGCCCGGCTGCCAAATTCGAAACGTCCAGCGATTGCGCCCACAGGAAAGCTGCCAGCACGGAAAGCTGTAGCTGGTTTTCACTGCCCCTTGGAACTGCATTCGCTGATAGACAGACATTCGCTTTCTACAAAAGCTTTCGTTGGTACAGGGGCAACACTGTGTATTTCTCTCTCGCAGAGCCCGGTTGCCAAATTCGAAACGTCCAGCGATTGCGCCCACAGGAAAGCTGCCAGCAAGGAAAGCTGTAGCTGGTTTTCACTGCCCCTTGGAACTGCATTCGCTGATAGACAGACATTCGCTTTCTACAAAAGCTTTCGTTGGTACAGGGGCAACACTGTGTATTTCTCTCTCGCAGAGCCCGGTTGCCAAATTCGAAACGTCCAGCGATTGCGCCCACAGGAAAGCTGCCAGCACGGAAAGCTGTAGCTGGTTTTCACTGCCCCTTGGAACTACATTCGCTGCTAGACAGACATTCGCTTTCTACAAAAGCTTTCGTTGGTACAGGGGCAACACTATGTATTTCTCTCTCGCAGAGCCCGGTTGCCAAATTCGAAACGTCCAGCGATTGCGCCCACAGGAAAGCTGCCAGCAAGGAAAGCTGTAGCTGGTTTTCACTGCCCCTTGGAACTGCATTCGCTGCTAGACAGACATTCGCTTTCTACAAAAGCTTTCGTTGGTACAGGGGCAACACTGTGTATTTCTCTCTCGCAGAGCCCGGTTGCCAAATTAGAAACGTCCAGCGATTGCGCCCACAGGAAAGCTGCCAGCACGGAAAGCTGTAGCTGGTTTTCACTGCCCCTTGGAACTACATTCGCTGCTAGACAGACATTCGCTTTCTGCAAAACCTTGCCTTCGTAAAGGGGCAACACTGTGTATTTCTCTCTCGCAGAGCCCGGTTGCCAAATTCGAAACGTCCAGCGATTGCGCCCACAGGAAAGCTGCCAGCAAGGAAAGCTGTAGCTGGTTTTCACTGCCCCTTGGAACTGCATTCGCTGATAGATAGACATTCGCTTTCTACAAAAGCTTTCGTTCGTAAAGGGGCAACACTGTATATTTCTCTCTCGCAGAGCCCGGCTGCCAAATTCGAAACGTCCAGCGATTGCGCCCACAGGAAAGCTGCCAGCACGGAAAGCTGTAGCTGGTTTTCACTGCCCCTTGGAACTGCATTCGCTGCTAGACAGACATTCGCTTTCTACAAAAGCTTTCATTGGTACAGGGGCAACACTGTGTATTTCTCTCTCGCAGAGCCCGGTTGCCAAATTCGAAACGTCCAGCAATTGCGCCCACAGGAAAGCTGCCAGCACGGAAAGCTGTAGCTGGTTTTCACTGCCCCTTGGAACTGCATTCGCTGCTAGACAGACATTCGCTTTCTACAAAAGCTTTCGTTGGTACAGGGGCAACACTGTGTATTTCTCTCTCGCAGAGCCCGGCTGCCAAATTCGAAACGTCCAGCGATTGCACCCACAGGAAAGCTGCCAGCACGGAAAGCTGTAGCTGGTTTTCACTGCCCCTTGGAACTGCATTCGCTGCTAGACAGACATTCGCTTTCTGCAAAACCTTGCCTTCGTAAAGGGGCAACACTGTGTATTTCTCTCTCGCAGAGCCCGGTTGCCAAATTCGAAACGTCCAGCGATTGCGCCCACAGGAAAGCTGCCAGCACGGAAAGCTGTAGCTGGTTTTCACTGTCTCTTGGAACTACATTCGCTGATAGACAGACATTCGCTTTCTGCAAAACCTTGCCTTCGTAAAGGGGCAACACTGTGTATTTCTCTCTCGCAGAGCCCGGTTGCCAAATTCGAAACGTCCAGCGATTGCGCCCACAGGAAAGCTGCCAGCACGGAAAGCTGTAGCTGGTTTTCACTGCCCCTTGGAACTACATTCGCTGATAGACAGACATTCGCTTTCTACAAAAGCTTTCGTTCGTAAAGGGGCAACAATGTGTATTTTTCTCCCGCAGAGCCCGGTTGCCAAATTCGAAACGTCCAGCGATTGCGCCCACAGGAAAGCTGCCAGCACGGAAAGCTGTAGCTGGTTTTCACTGCCCCTTGGAACTGCATTCGCTGATAGACAGACATTCGCTTTCTACAAAAGCTTTCGTTGGTACAGGGGCAACACTGTGTATTTCTCTCTCGCAGAGCCCAGTTACCAAATTCGAAACGTCCAGCGATTGCGCCCACAGGAAAGCTGCCAGCAAGGAAAGCTGTAGCTGGTTTTCACTGCCCCTTGGAACTGCATTCGCTGATAGACAGACATTCGCTTTCTACAAAAGCTTTCGTTGGTACAGGGGCAACACTGTGTATTTCTCTCTCGCAGAGCCCGGTTGCCAAATTCGAAACGTCCAGCGAATGCGCCCACAGGAAAGCTGCCAGCACGGAAAGCTGTAGCTGGTTTTCACTGCCCCTTGGAACTGCATTCGCTGCTAGACAGACATTCGCTTTCTGCAAAACCTTGCCTTCGTAAAGGGGCAACACTGTGTATTTCTCTCTCGCAGAGCCCGGTTGCCAAATTCGAAACGTCCAGCGATTGCGCCCACAGGAAAGCTGCCAGCACGGAAAGCTGTAGCTGGTTTTCACTGCCCCTTGGAACTGCATTCGCTGATAGACAGACATTCGCTTTCTACAAAAGCTTTCGTTCGTAAAGGGGCAACACTGTGTATTTCTCTCTCGCAGAGCCCGGCTGCCAAATTCGAAACGTCCAGCGATTGCGCCCACAGGAAAGCTGCCAGCACGGAAAGCTGTAGCTGGTTTTCACTGCCCCTTGGAACTACATTCGCTGATAGACAGACATTCGCTTTCTACAAAAGCTTTCGTTGGTACAGGGGCAACACTGTGTATTTCTCTCTCGCAGAGCCCGGTTGCCAAATTCGAAACGTCCAGCGATTGCGCCCACAGGAAAGCTGCCAGCAAGGAAAGCTGTAGCTGGTTTTCACTGCCCCTTGGAACTGCATTCGCTGATAGACAGACATTCGCTTTCTACAAAAGCTTTCGTTGGTACAGGGGCAACACTGTGTATTTCTCTCTCGCAGAGCCCGGTTGCCAAATTCGAAACGTCCAGCGATTGCGCCCACAGGAAAGCTGCCAGCACGGAAAGCTGTAGCTGGTTTTCACTGCCCCTTGGAACTACATTCGCTGCTAGACAGACATTCGCTTTCTACAAAAGCTTTCGTTGGTACAGGGGCAACACTGTGTATTTCTCTCTCGCAGAGCCCGGTTGCCAAATTCGAAACGTCCAGCGATTGCGCCCACAGGAAAGCTGCCAGCAAGGAAAGCTGTAGCTGGTTTTCACTGCCCCTTGGAACTGCATTCGCTGCTAGACAGACATTCGCTTTCTACAAAAGCTTTCGTTGGTACAGGGGCAACACTGTGTATTTCTCTCTCGCAGAGCCCGGTTGCCAAATTCGAAACGTCCAGCAATTGCGCCCACAGGAAAGCTGCCAGCACGGAAAGCTGTAGCTGGTTTTCACTGCCCCTTGGAACTGCATTCGCTGCTAGACAGACATTCGCTTTCTACAAAAGCTTTCGTTGGTACAGGGGCAACACTGTGTATTTCTCTCTCGCAGAGCCCGGCTGCCAAATTCGAAACGTCCAGCGATTGCACCCACAGGAAAGCTGCCAGCACGGAAAGCTGTAGCTGGTTTTCACTGCCCCTTGGAACTGCATTCGCTGCTAGACAGACATTCGCTTTCTGCAAAACCTTGCCTTCGTAAAGGGGCAACACTGTGTATTTCTCTCTCGCAGAGCCCGGTTGCCAAATTCGAAACGTCCAGCGATTGCGCCCACAGGAAAGCTGCCAGCACGGAAAGCTGTAGCTGGTTTTCACTGTCTCTTGGAACTACATTCGCTGATAGACAGACATTCGCTTTCTGCAAAACCTTGCCTTCGTAAAGGGGCAACACTGTGTATTTCTCTCTCGCAGAGCCCGGTTGCCAAATTCGAAACGTCCAGCGATTGCGCCCACAGGAAAGCTGCCAGCACGGAAAGCTGTAGCTGGTTTTCACTGCCCCTTGGAACTACATTCGCTGATAGACAGACATTCGCTTTCTACAAAAGCTTTCGTTCGTAAAGGGGCAACAATGTGTATTTTTCTCCCGCAGAGCCCGGTTGCCAAATTCGAAACGTCCAGCGATTGCGCCCACAGGAAAGCTGCCAGCACGGAAAGCTGTAGCTGGTTTTCACTGCCCCTTGGAACTGCATTCGCTGATAGACAGACATTCGCTTTCTACAAAAGCTTTCGTTGGTACAGGGGCAACACTGTGTATTTCTCTCTCGCAGAGCCCAGTTACCAAATTCGAAACGTCCAGCGATTGCGCCCACAGGAAAGCTGCCAGCAAGGAAAGCTGTAGCTGGTTTTCACTGCCCCTTGGAACTGCATTCGCTGATAGACAGACATTCGCTTTCTACAAAAGCTTTCGTTGGTACAGGGGCAACACTGTGTATTTCTCTCTCGCAGAGCCCGGTTGCCAAATTCGAAACGTCCAGCGAATGCGCCCACAGGAAAGCTGCCAGCACGGAAAGCTGTAGCTGGTTTTCACTGCCCCTTGGAACTGCATTCGCTGCTAGACAGACATTCGCTTTCTGCAAAACCTTGCCTTCGTAAAGGGGCAACACTGTGTATTTCTCTCTCGCAGAGCCCGGTTGCCAAATTCGAAACGTCCAGCGATTGCGCCCACAGGAAAGCTGCCAGCACGGAAAGCTGTAGCTGGTTTTCACTGCCCCTTGGAACTGCATTCGCTGATAGACAGACATTCGCTTTCTACAAAACCTTTCGTTGGTACAGGGGCAACACTGTGTATTTCTCTCTCGCAGAGCCCGGCTGCCAAATTCGAAACGTCCAGCGATTGCGCCCACAGGAAAGCTGCCAGCACGGAAAGCTGTAGCTGGTTTTCACTGCCCCTTGGAACTACATTCGCTGATAGACAGACATTCGCTTTCTACAAAAGCTTTCGTTGGTACAGGGGCAACACTGTGTATTTCTCTCTCGCAGAGCCCGGTTGCCAAATTCGAAACGTCCAGCGATTGCGCCCACAGGAAAGCTGCCAGCAAGGAAAGCTGTAGCTGGTTTTCACTGCCCCTTGGAACTGCATTCGCTGATAGACAGACATTCGCTTTCTACAAAAGCTTTCGTTGGTACAGGGGCAACACTGTGTATTTCTCTCTCGCAGAGCCCGGTTGCCAAATTCGAAACGTCCAGCGATTGCGCCCACAGGAAAGCTGCCAGCACGGAAAGCTGTAGCTGGTTTTCACTGCCCCTTGGAACTACATTCGCTGCTAGACAGACATTCGCTTTCTACAAAAGCTTTCGTTGGTACAGGGGCAACACTGTGTATTTCTCTCTCGCAGAGCCCGGTTGCCAAATTCGAAACGTCCAGCGATTGCGCCCACAGGAAAGCTGCCAGCAAGGAAAGCTGTAGCTGGTTTTCACTGCCCCTTGGAACTGCATTCGCTGCTAGACAGACATTCGCTTTCTACAAAAGCTTTCGTTGGTACAGGGGCAACACTGTGTATTTCTCTCTCGCAGAGCCCGGTTGCCAAATTAGAAACGTCCAGCGATTGCGCCCACAGGAAAGCTGCCAGCACGGAAAGCTGTAGCTGGTTTTCACTGCCCCTTGGAACTACATTCGCTGCTAGACAGACATTCGCTTTCTGCAAAACCTTGCCTTCGTAAAGGGGCAACACTGTGTATTTCTCTCTCGCAGAGCCCGGCTGCCAAATTCGAAACGTCCAGCGATTGCGCCCACAGGAAAGCTGCCAGCACGGAAAGCTGTAGCTGGTTTTCACTGCCCCTTGGAACTGCATTCGCTGATAGACAGACATTCGCTTTCTACAAAAGCTTTCGTTGGTACAGGGGCAACACTGTGTATTTCTCTCTCGCAGAGCCCGGTTGCCAAATTCGAAACGTCCAGCGATTGCACCCACAGGAAAGCTGCCAGCACAGAAAGCTGTAGCTGGTTTTCACTGCCCCTTGGAACTGCATTCGCTGATAGACAGACACTCGCTTTCTACAAAAGCTTTCGTTCGTAAAGGGGCAACACTGTGTATTTCTCTCTCGCAGAGCCCGGCTGCCAAATTCGAAACGTCCAGCGATTGCGCCCACAGGAAAGCTGCCAGCACGGAAAGCTGTAGCTGGTTTTCACTGCCCCTTGGAACTGCATTCGCTGATAGACAGACATTCGCTTTCTACAAAAGCTTTCGTTGGTACAGGGGCAACACTGTGTATTTCTCTCTCGCAGAGCCCGGCTGCCAAATTCGAAACGTCCAGCGCTTGCGCCCACAGGAAAGCTGCAAGCACGGAAAGCTGTAGCTGGTTTTCACTGCCCCTTGGAACTGCATTCGCTGATAGACAGACATTCGCTTTCTACAAAAGCTTTCGTTGGTACAGGGGCAACACTGTGTATTTCTCTCTCGCAGAGCCCGGCTGCCAAATTCGAAACGTCCAGCGATTGCGCCCACAGGAAAGCTGCCAGCACGGAAAGCTGTAGCTGGTTTTCACTGCCCCTTGGAACTACATTCGCTGCTAGACAGACATTCGCTTTCTGCAAAAACTTGCCTTCGTAAAGGGGCAACACTGTGTATTTCTCTCTCGCAGAGCCCGGTTGCCAAATTCGAAACATCCAGCGATTGCGCCCACAGGAAAGCTGCCAGCACGGAAAGCTGTAGCTGGTTTTCACTGTCTCTTGGAACTGCATTTGCTGATAGACAGACATTCGCTTTCTACAAAAGCTTTCGTTGGAACAGGGGCAACACTGTGTATTTCTCTCTCGCAGAGCCCGGTTGCCAAATTCGAAACGTCCAGCGATTGCGCCCACAGGAAAGCTGCCAGCACGGAAAGCTGTAGCTGGTTTTCACTGTCTCTTGGAACTACATTCGCTGCTAGACAGACATTCGCTTTCTGCAAAACCTTGCCTTCGTAAAGGGGCAACACTGTGTATTTCTCTCTCGCAGAGCCCGGTTGCCAAATTCGAAACGTCCAGCGATTGCGCCCACAGGAAAGCTTCCAGCAAGGAAAGCTGTAGCTGGTTTTCACTGTCTCTTGGAACTACATTCGCTGATAGATAGACATTCGCGTTCTACAAAAGCTTTCGTTCGTAAAGGGGCAACACTGTGTATTTCTCTCTCGCAGAGCCCGGCTGCCAAATTCGAAACGTCCAGCGATTGCGCCCACAGGAAAGCTGCCAGCACGGAAAGCTGTAGCTGGTTTTCACTGCCCCTTGGAACTGCATTCGCTATTAGACAGACATTCGCTTTCTACAAAAGCTTTCGTTGGTACAGGGGCAACACTGTGTATTTCTCTCTCGCAGAGCCCGGTTGCCAAATTCGAAACGTCCAGCGATTGCGCCCACAGGAAAGCTGCCAGCACGGAAAGCTGTAGCTGGTTTTCACTGCCCCTTGGAACTGCATTCGCTGATAGACAGACATTCGCTTTCTACAAAAGCTTTCGTTGGAACAGGGGCAAAACTGTGTATTTCTCTCTCGCAGAACCCGGTTGCCAAATTCGAAACGTCCAGCGATTGCGCCCACAGGAAAGCTGCCAGCACGGAAAGCTGTAGCTGGTTTTCACTGCCCCTTGGAACGACATTCGCTGCTAGACAGACATTCGCTTTCTGCAAAACCTTTCCTTCGTAAAGGGGCAACACTGTGTATTTCTCTCTCGCAGAGCCCGGTTGCCAAATTCGAAACGTCCAGCGATTGCACCCACAGGAAAGCTTCCAGCACGGAAATCTGTAGCTGGTTTTCACTGCCCCTTGGAACTGCATTCGCTGATAGACAGACATTCGCTTTCTACAAAAGCTTTCGTTGGTACAGGGACACTGTGTATTTCTCTCTCGCAGAGCCCGGTTGCCAAATTCGAAACGTCCAGCGATTGCACCCACAGGAAAGCTGCCAGCACGGAAAGCTGTAGCTGGTTTTCACTGCCCCTTGGAACTGCATTCGCTGCTAGACAGACATTCGCTTTCTGCAAAACCTTGCCTTCGTAAAGGGGCAACACTGTGTATTTCTCTCTCGCAGAGCCCGGTTGCCAAATTCGAAACGTCCAGCGATTGCGCCCACAGGAAAGCTGCCAGCACGGAAAGCTGTAGCTGGTTTTCACTGCCCCTTGGAACTGCATTCGCTGATAGACAGACATTCGCTTTCTACAAAAGCTTTCGTTGGTACAGGGGCAACACTGTGTATTTCTCTCTCGCAGAGCCCGGTTGCCAAATTCGAAACGTCCAGCGATTGCGCCTACAGGAAAGCTGCCAGCACGGAAAGCTGTAGCTGGTTTTCACTGTCTCTTGGAACTACATTCGCTGCTAGACAGACATTCGCTTTCTGTAAAACCTTGCCTTCGTAAAGGGGCAACACTGTGTATTTCTCTCTTGCAGAGCCCAGATGCCAAATATGAAACGTCCAGCGGTTGCGCCCACAGGAAAGCTGCCAGCACGGAAAGCAGTAGCTGGTTTTCACTGCCCCTTGGAACTACATTCGCTGCTAGACAGACATTCGCTTTCTACAAAAGCTTTCGTTGGTACAGGGGCAACACTGTGTATTTCTCTCTCGCAGAGCCCGGTTGCCAAATTCGAAACGTCCAGCGATTGCGCCCACAGGAAAGCTGCCAGCAAGGAAAGCTGTAGCTGGTTTTCACTGCCCCTTGGAACTGCATTCGCTGATAGACAGACATTCGCTTTCTACAAAAGCTTTCGTTGGTACAGGGGCAACACTGTGTATTTCTCTCTCGCAGAGCCCGGTTGCCAAATTCGAAACGTCCAGCGATTGCGCCCACAGGAAAGCTGCCAGCACGGAAAGCTGTAGCTGGTTTTCACTGCCCCTTGGAACTACATTCGCTGCTAGACAGACATTCGCTTTCTGCAAAACCTTGCCTTCGTAAAGGTGCAACACTGTGTATTTCTCTCTCGCAGAGCCCGGTTGCCAAATTCGAAACGTCCAGCGATTGCGCCCACAGGAAAGCTGCCAGCACGGAAAGCTGTAGCTGGTTTTCACTGTCTCTTGGAACTACATTCGCTGATAGACAGACATTCGCTTTCTGCAAAACCTTGCCTTCGTAAAGGGGCAACACTGTGTATTTCTCTCTCGCAGAGCCCGGTTGCCAAATTCGAAACGTCCAGCGATTGCGCCCACAGGAAAGCTGCCAGCACGGAAAGCTGTAGCTGGTTTTCACTGCCCCTTGGAACTACATTCGCTGATAGACAGACATTCGCTTTCTACAAAAGCTTTCGTTCGTAAAGAGGCAACACTGTGTATTTCTCTCTCGCAGAGCCCGGTTGCCAAATTCGAAACGTCCAGCGATTGCGCCCACAGGAAAGCTGCCAGCACGGAAAGCTGTAGCTGGTTTTCACTGCCCCTTGGAACTGCATTCGCTGATAGACAGACATTCGCTTTCTACAAAAGCTTTCGTTGGTACAGGGGCAACACTGTGTATTTCTCTCTCGCAGAGCCCAGTTACCAAATTCGAAACGTCCAGCGATTGCGCCCACAGGAAAGCTGCCAGCAAGGAAAGCTGTAGCTGGTTTTCACTGCCCCTTGGAACTGCATTCGCTGATAGACAGACATTCGCTTTCTACAAAAGCTTTCGTTGGTACAGGGGCAACACTGTGTATTTCTCTCTCGCAGAGCCCGGTTGCCAAATTCGAAACGTCCAGCGAATGCGCCCACAGGAAAGCTGCCAGCACGGAAAGCTGTAGCTGGTTTTCACTGCCACTTGGAACTGCATTCGCTGCTAGACAGACATTCGCTTTCTGCAAAACCTTGCCTTCGTAAAGGGGCAACACTGTGTATTTCTCTCTCGCAGAGCCCGGTTGCCAAATTCGAAACGTCCAGCGATTGCGCCCACAGGAAAGCTGCCAGCACGGAAAGCTGTAGCTGGTTTTCACTGCCCCTTGGAACTACATTCGCTGATAGACAGACATTCGCTTTCTACAAAAGCTTTCGTTGGTACAGGGGCAACACTGTGTATTTCTCTCTCGCAGAGCCCGGTTGCCAAATTCGAAACGTCCAGCGATTGCGCCCACAGGAAAGCTGCCAGCAAGGAAAGCTGTAGCTGGTTTTCACTGCCCCTTGGAACTGCATTCGCTGCTAGACAGACATTCGCTTTCTACAAAAGCTTTCGTTGGTACAGGGGCAACACTGTGTATTTCTCTCTCGCAGAGCCCGGTTGCCAAATTCGAAACGTCCAGCGATTGCGCCCACAGGAAAGCTGCCAGCACGGAAAGCTGTAGCTGGTTTTCACTGTCCCTTGGAACTACATTCGCTGCTAGACAGACATTCGCTTTCTGCAAAAGCTTTCGTTGGTACAGGGGCAACACTGTGTATTTCTCTCTCGCAGAGCCCGGTTGCCAAATTCGAAACGTCCAGCGATTGCGCCCACAGGAAAGCTGCCAGCAAGGAAAGCTGTAGCTGGTTTTCACTGCCCCTTGGAACTGCATTCGCTGCTAGACAGACATTCGCTTTCTACAAAAGCTTTCGTTGGTACAGGGGCAACACTGTGTATTTCTCTCTCGCAGAGCCCGGTTGCCAAATTAGAAACGTCCAGCGATTGCGCCCACAGGAAAGCTGCCAGCACGGAAAGCTGTAGCTGGTTTTCACTGCCCCTTGGAACTACATTCGCTGCTAGACAGACATTCGCTTTCTGCAAAACCTTTCCTTCGTAAAGGGGCAACACTGTGTATTTCTCTCTCGCAGAGCCCGGTTGCCAAATTCGAAACGTCCAGCGATTGCGCCCACAGGAAAGCTGCCAGCAAGGAAAGCTGTAGCTGGTTTTCACTGCCCCTTGGAACTGCATTCGCTGATAGATAGACATTCGCTTTCTACAAAAGCTTTCGTTCGTAAAGGGGCAACACTGTATATTTCTCTCTCGCAGAGCCCGGCTGCCAAATTCGAAACGTCCAGCGATTGCGCCCACAGGAAAGCTGCCAGCACGGAAAGCTGTAGCTGGTTTTCACTGCCCCTTGGAACTGCATTCGCTGCTAGACAGACATTCGCTTTCTACAAAAGCTTTCGTTGGTACAGGGGCAACACTGTGTATTTCTCTCTCGCAGAGCCCGGTTGCCAAATTCGAAACGTCCAGCGATTGCGCCCACAGGAAATCTGCCAGCAAGGAAAGCTGTAGCTGGTTTTCACTGCCCCTTGGAACTGCATTCGCTGATAGACAGACATTCGCTTTCTACAAAAGCTTTCATTGGTACAGGGGCAACAATGTGTATTTCTCTCTTGCAGAGCCCGGTTGCCAAATTCGAAACGTCCAGCAATTGCGCCCACAGGAAAGCTGCCAGCACGGAAAGCTGTAGCTGGTTTTCACTGCCCCTTGGAACTGCATTCGCTGCTAGACAGACATTCGCTTTCTACAAAAGCTTTCGTTGGTACAGGGGCAACACTGTGTATTTCTCTCTCGCAGAGCCCGGCTGCCAAATTCGAAACGTCCAGCGATTGCGCCCACAGGAAAGCTGCCAGCACGGAAAGCTGTAGCTGGTTTTCACTGCCCCTTGGAACTGCATTCGCTGCTAGACAGACATTCGCTTTCTGCAAAACCTTGCCTTCGTAAAGGGGCAACACTGTGTATTTCTCTCTCGCAGAGCCCGGTTGCCAAATTCGAAACGTCCAGCGATTGCGCCCACAGGAAAGCTGCCAGCACGGAAAGCTGTAGCTGGTTTCCACTGCCCCTTGGAACTGCATTCGCTGATAGACAGACATTCGCTTTCTACAAAAGCTTTCGTTGGTACAGGGGCAACACTGTGTATTTCTCTCTCGCAGAGCCCGGTTGCCAAATTCGAAACGTCCAGCGATTGCGCCTACAGGAAAGCTGCCAGCACGGAAAGCTGTAGCTGGTTTTCACTGTCTCTTGGAACTACATTCGCTGCTAGACAGACATTCGCTTTCTGTAAAACCTTGCCTTCGTAAAGGGGCAACACTGTGTATTTCTCTCTCGCAGAGCCCAGATGCCAAATATGAAACGTCCAGCGATTGCGCCCACAGGAAAGCTGCCAGCACGGAAAGCAGTAGCTGGTTTTCACTGCCCCTTGGAACTGCATTCGCTGATAGACAGACATTCGCTTTCTACAAAAGCTTTCGTTGGTACAGGGGCAACACTGTGTATTTCTCTCTCGCAGAGCCCGGTTGCCAAATTCGAAACGTCCAGCGATTGCGCCCACAGGAAAGCTGCCAGCACGGAAAGCTGTAGCTGGTTTTCACTGCCCCTTGGAACTGCATTCGCTGATAGACAGACATTCGCTTTCTACAAAAGGTTTCGTTGGTACAGGGGCAACACTGTGTATTTCTCTCTCGCAGAGCCCGGTTGCCAAATTCGAAACGTCCAGCGATTGCGCCCACAGGAAAGCTGCCAGCACGGAAAGCTGTAGCTGGTTTTCACTGCCCCTTGGAACTACATTCGCTGCTAGACAGACATTCGCTTTCTGCAAAACCTTGCCTTCGTAAAGGGGCGATACTGTGTATTTCTCTCTCGCAGAGCCCGGCTGCCAAATTCGAAACGTCCAGCGATTGCGCCCACAGGAAAGCTGCCAGCACGGAAAGCTGTAGCTGGTTTTCACTGTCTCTTGGAACTGCATTTGCTGATAGACAGACATTCGCTTTCTACAAAAGCTTTCGTTGGCACAGGGGCAACACTGTGTATTTCTCTCTCGCAGAGCCCGGTTGCCAAATTCGAAACGTCCAGCGATTGCGCCCACAGGAAAGCTGCCAGCACGGAAAGCTGTAGCTGGTTTTCACTGTCTCTTGGAACTACATTCGCTGCTAGACAGACATTCGCTTTCTGCAAAACCTTGCCTTCGTAAAGGGGCAACACTGTGTATTTCTCTCTCGCAGAGCCCGGTTGCCAAATTCGAAACGTCCAGCGATTGCGCCCACAGGAAAGCTGCCAGCACGGAAAGCTGTAGCTGGTTTTCACTGTCTCTTGGAACTACATCCGCTGCTAGACAGACATTCGCTTTCTGCAAAACCTTGCCTTCGTAAAGGGGCAACACTGTGTATTTCTCTCTCGCAGAGCCCGGCTGCCAAATTCGAAACGTCCAGCGATTGCGCCCACAGGAAAGCTGCCAGCACGGAAAGCTGTAGCTGGTTTTCACTGTCTCTTGGAACTGCATTCGCTGATAGACAGACATTCGCTTTCTACAAAAGCTTTCGTTGGTACAGGGGCAACACTGTGTATTTCTCTCTCGCAGAGCCCGGTTGCCAAATTCGAAACGTCCAGCGATTGCGCCCACAGGAAAGCTGCCAGCACGGAAAGCTGTAGCTGGTTTTCACTGCCCCTTGGAACTGCATTCGCTGATAGACAGACATTCGCTTTCTACAAAAGCTTTCGTTGGTACAGGGGCAACATTGTGTATTTCTCTCTCGCAGAGCCCGGTTGCCAAATTCGAAACGTCCAGCGATTGCACCCACAGGAAAGCTGCCAGCACAGAAAGCTGTAGCTGGTTTTCACTGCCCCTTGGAACTGCATTCGCTGATAGACAGACACTCGCTTTCTACAAAAGCTTTCGTTCGTAAAGGGGCAACACTGTGTATTTCTCTCTCGCAGAGCCCGGCTGCCAAATTCGAAACGTCCAGCGATTGCGCCCACAGGAAAGCTGCCAGCACGGAAAGCTGTAGCTGGTTTTCACTGCCCCTTGGAACTGCATTCGCTGATAGACAGACATTCGCTTTCTACAAAAGCTTTCGTTGGTACAGGGGCAACACTGTGTATTTCTCTCTCGCAGAGCCCGGCTGCCAAATTCGAAACGTCCAGCGCTTGCGCCCACAGGAAAGCTGCCAGCACGGAAAGCTGTAGCTGGTTTTCACTGCCCCTTGGAACTGCATTCGCTGCTAGACAGACATTCGCTTTCTACAAAAGCTTTCGTTGGTACAGGGGCAACACTGTGTATTTCTCTCTCGCAGAGCCCGACTGCCAAATTCGAAACGTCCAGCGATTGCGCCCACAGGAAAGCTGCCAGCACGGAAAGCTGTAGCTGGTTTTCACTGCCCCTTGGAACTACATTCGCTGCTAGACAGACATTCGCTTTCTGCAAAACCTTTCCTTCGTAAAGGGGCAACACTGTGTATTTCTCTCTCGCAGAGCCCGGTTGCCAAATTCGAAACGTCCAGCGATTGCGCCCACAGGAAAGCTGCCAGCAAGGAAAGCTGTAGCTGGTTTTCACTGCCCCTTGGAACTGCATTCGCTGATAGATAGACATTCGCTTTCTACAAAAGCTTTCGTTCGTAAAGGGGCAACACTGTATATTTCTCTCTCGCAGAGCCCGGCTGCCAAATTCGAAACGTCCAGCGATTGCGCCCACAGGAAAGCTGCCAGCACGGAAAGCTGTAGCTGGTTTTCACTGCCCCTTGGAACTGCATTCGCTGCTAGACAGACATTCGCTTTCTACAAAAGCTTTCGTTGGTACAGGGGCAACACTGTGTATTTCTCTCTCGCAGAGCCCGGTTGCCAAATTCGAAACGTCCAGCGATTGCGCCCACAGGAAATCTGCCAGCAAGGAAAGCTGTAGCTGGTTTTCACTGCCCCTTGGAACTGCATTCGCTGATAGACAGACATTCGCTTTCTACAAAAGCTTTCATTGGTACAGGGGCAACAATGTGTATTTCTCTCTTGCAGAGCCCGGTTGCCAAATTCGAAACGTCCAGCAATTGCGCCCACAGGAAAGCTGCCAGCACGGAAAGCTGTAGCTGGTTTTCACTGCCCCTTGGAACTGCATTCGCTGCTAGACAGACATTCGCTTTCTACAAAAGCTTTCGTTGGTACAGGGGCAACACTGTGTATTTCTCTCTCGCAGAGCCCGGCTGCCAAATTCGAAACGTCCAGCGATTGCACCCACAGGAAAGCTGCCAGCACGGAAAGCTGTAGCTGGTTTTCACTGCCCCTTGGAACTGCATTCGCTGCTAGACAGACATTCGCTTTCTGCAAAACCTTGCCTTCGTAAAGGGGCAACACTGTGTATTTCTCTCTCGCAGAGCCCGGTTGCCAAATTCGAAACGTCCAGCGATTGCGCCCACAGGAAAGCTGCCAGCACGGAAAGCTGTAGCTGGTTTTCACTGCCCCTTGGAACTGCATTCGCTGATAGACAGACATTCGCTTTCTACAAAAGCTTTCGTTGGTACAGGGGCAACACTGTGTATTTCTCTCTCGCAGAGCCCGGTTGCCAAATTCGAAACGTCCAGCGATTGCGCCTACAGGAAAGCTGCCAGCACGGAAAGCTGTAGCTGGTTTTCACTGTCTCTTGGAACTACATTCGCTGCTAGACAGACATTCGCTTTCTGTAAAACCTTGCCTTCGTAAAGGGGCAACACTGTGTATTTCTCTCTCGCAGAGCCCAGATGCCAAATATGAAACGTCCAGCGATTGCGCCCACAGGAAAGCTGCCAGCACGGAAAGCAGTAGCTGGTTTTCACTGCCCCTTGGAACTGCATTCGCTGATAGACAGACATTCGCTTTCTACAAAAGCTTTCGTTGGTACAGGGGCAACACTGTGTATTTCTCTCTCGCAGAGCCCGGTTGCCAAATTCGAAACGTCCAGCGATTGCGCCCACAGGAAAGCTGCCAGCACGGAAAGCTGTAGCTGGTTTTCACTGCCCCTTGGAACTGCATTCGCTGATAGACAGACATTCGCTTTCTACAAAAGGTTTCGTTGGTACAGGGGCAACACTGTGTATTTCTCTCTCGCAGAGCCCGGTTGCCAAATTCGAAACGTCCAGCGATTGCGCCCACAGGAAAGCTGCCAGCACGGAAAGCTGTAGCTGGTTTTCACTGCCCCTTGGAACTACATTCGCTGCTAGACAGACATTCGCTTTCTGCAAAACCTTGCCTTCGTAAAGGGGCGATACTGTGTATTTCTCTCTCGCAGAGCCCGGCTGCCAAATTCGAAACGTCCAGCGATTGCGCCCACAGGAAAGCTGCCAGCACGGAAAGCTGTAGCTGGTTTTCACTGTCTCTTGGAACTGCATTTGCTGATAGACAGACATTCGCTTTCTACAAAAGCTTTCGTTGGCACAGGGGCAACACTGTGTATTTCTCTCTCGCAGAGCCCGGTTGCCAAATTCGAAACGTCCAGCGATTGCGCCCACAGGAAAGCTGCCAGCACGGAAAGCTGTAGCTGGTTTTCACTGTCTCTTGGAACTACATTCGCTGCTAGACAGACATTCGCTTTCTGCAAAACCTTGCCTTCGTAAAGGGGCAACACTGTGTATTTCTCTCTCGCAGAGCCCGGTTGCCAAATTCGAAACGTCCAGCGATTGCGCCCACAGGAAAGCTGCCAGCACGGAAAGCTGTAGCTGGTTTTCACTGTCTCTTGGAACTACATCCGCTGCTAGACAGACATTCGCTTTCTGCAAAACCTTGCCTTCGTAAAGGGGCAACACTGTGTATTTCTCTCTCGCAGAGCCCGGCTGCCAAATTCGAAACGTCCAGCGATTGCGCCCACAGGAAAGCTGCCAGCACGGAAAGCTGTAGCTGGTTTTCACTGCCCCTTGGAACTGCATTCGCTGCTAGACAGACATTCGCTTTCTACAAAAGCTTTCGTTGGTACAGGGGCAACACTGTGTATTTCTCTCTCGCAGAGCCCGGCTGCCAAATTCGAAACGTCCAGCGCTTGCGCCCACAGGAAAGCTGCCAGCACGGAAAGCTGTAGCTGGTTTTCACTGCCCCTTGGAACTGCATTCGCTGATAGACAGACATTCGCTTTCTACAAAAGCTTTCGTTGGTACAGGGGCAACACTGTGTATTTCTCTCTCGCAGAGCCCGACTGCCAAATTCGAAACGTCCAGCGATTGCGCCCACAGGAAAGCTGCCAGCACGGAAAGCTGTAGCTGGTTTTCACTGCCCCTTGGAACTACATTCGCTGCTAGACAGACATTCGCTTTCTGCAAAACCTTGCCTTCGTAAAGGGGCAACACTGTGTATTTCTCTCTCGCAGAGCCCGGTTGCCAAATTCGAAACGTCCAGCGATTGCGCCCACAGGAAAGCTGCCAGCACGGAAAGCTGTAGCTGGTTTTCACTGCCCCTTGGAACTGCATTCGCTGATAGACAGACATTCGCTTTCTACAAAAGCTTTCGTTGGTACAGGGGCAACACTGTGTATTTCTCTCTCGCAGAGCCCGGTTGCCAAATTCGAAACGTCCAGCGATTGCGCCCACAGGAAAGCTGCCAGCAAGGAAAGCTGTAGCTGGTTTTCACTGCCCCTTGGAACTGCATTCGCTGCTAGACAGACATTCGCTTTCTACAAAAGCTTTCGTTGGTACAGGGGCAACACTGTGTATTTCTCTCTCGCAGAGCCCGGTTGCCAAATTCGAAACGTCCAGCGATTGCGCCCACAGGAAAGCTGCCAGCAAGGAAAGCTGTAGCTGGTTTTCACTGCCCCTTGGAACTACATTCGCTGCTAGACAGACATTCGCTTTCTACAAAAGCTTTCGTTGGTACAGGGGCAACACTGTGTATTTCTCTCTCGCAGAGCCCGCCTGCCAAATTCGAAACGTCCAGCGATTGCGCCCACAGGAAAGCTGCCAGCAAGGAAAGCTGTAGCTGGTTTTCACTGCCCCTTGGAACTGCATTCGCTGATAGACAGACATTCGCTTTCTACAAAAGCTTTCGTTGGAACAGGGGCAACACTGTGTATTTCTCTCTCGCAGAGCCCGGTTGCCAAATTCGAAACGTCCAGCGATTGCACCCACAGGAAAGCTGCCAGCACGGAAAGCTGTAGCTGGTTTTCACTGCCCCTTGGAACTACATTCGCTGCTAGACAGACATTCGCTTTCTGCAAAACCTTGCCTTCGTAAAGGGGCA
Source organism: Mycteria americana (assembly GCF_035582795.1). Taxonomy (NCBI): domain Eukaryota; kingdom Metazoa; phylum Chordata; class Aves; order Ciconiiformes; family Ciconiidae; genus Mycteria; species Mycteria americana. Next base: position 88,443,335 of record NC_134365.1, read on the forward strand.
ACACTGTGTATTTCTCTCTCGCAGAGCCCGGTTGCCAAATTCGAAACGTCCAGCGATTGCACCCACAGGAAAGCTTCCAGCACGGAAAGCTGTAGCTGGTTTTCACTGCCCCTTGGAACTGCATTCGCTGATAGACAGACATTCGCTTTCTACAAAAGCTTTCGTTGGTACAGGGACACTGTGTATTTCTCTCTCGCAGAGCCCGGTTGCCAAATTCGAAACGTCCAGCGATTGCACCCACAGGAAAGCTGCCAGCACGGAAAGCTGTAGCTGGTTTTCACTGCCCCTTGGAACTGCATTCGCTGCTAGACAGACATTCGCTTTCTGCAAAACCTTGCCTTCGTAAAGGGGCAACACTGTGTATTTCTCTCTCGCAGAGCCCGGTTGCCAAATTCGAAACGTCCAGCGATTGCGCCCACAGGAAAGCTGCCAGCACGGAAAGCTGTAGCTGGTTTTCACTGCCCCTTGGAACTGCATTCGCTGATAGACAGACATTCGCTTTCTACAAAACCTTTCGTTGGTACAGGGGCAACACTGTGTATTTCTCTCTCGCAGAGCCCGGTTGCCAAATTCGAAACGTCCAGCGATTGCGCCTACAGGAAAGCTGCCAGCACGGAAAGCTGTAGCTGGTTTTCACTGTCTCTTGGAACTACATTCGCTGCTAGACAGACATTCGCTTTCTGTAAAACCTTGCCTTCGTAAAGGGGCAACACTGTGTATTTCTCTCTCGCAGAGCCCAGATGCCAAATATGAAACGTCCAGCGATTGCGCCCACAGGAAAGCTGCCAGCACGGAAAGCAGTAGCTGGTTTTCACTGCCCCTTGGAACTACATTCGCTGCTAGACAGACATTCGCTTTCTACAAAAGCTTTCGTTGGTACAGGGGCAACACTGTGTATTTCTCTCTCGCAGAGCCCGGTTGCCAAATTCGAAACGTCCAGCGATTGCGCCCACAGGAAAGCTGCCAGCAAGGAAAGCTGTAGCTGGTTTTCACTGCCCCTTGGAACTGCATTCGCTGATAGATAGACATTCGCTTTCTACAAAAGCTTTCGTTCGTAAAGGAGCAACACTGTGTATTTCTCTCTCGCAGAGCCCGGTTGCCAAATTAGAAACGTCCAGCGATTGCGCCCACAGGAAAGCTGCCAGCACGGAAAGCTGTAGCTGGTTTTCACTGCCCCTTGGAACTGCATTCGCTGATAGACAGACATTCGCTTTCTACAAAAGCTTTCGTTGGTACAGGGGCAACACTGTGTATTTCTCTCTCGCAGAGCCCGGTTGCCAAATTCGAAACGTCCAGCGATTGCGCCCACAGGAAAGCTGCCAGCAAGGAAAGCTGTAGCTGGTTTTCACTGCCCCTTGGAACTGCATTCGCTGATAGACAGACATTCGCTTTCTACAAAAGCTTTCGTTGGTACAGGGGCAACACTGTGTATTTCTCTCTCGCAGAGCCCGGTTGCCAAATTCGAAACGTCCAGCGATTGCGCCCACAGGAAAGCTGCCAGCACGGAAAGCTGTAGCTGGTTTTCACTGCCCCTTGGAACTGCATTCGCTGCTAGACAGACATTCGCTTTCTACAAAAGCTTTCGTTGGTACAGGGGCAACACTGTGTATTTCTCTCTCGCAGAGCCCGGTTGCCAAATTCGAAACGTCCAGCGATTGCGCCCACAGGAAAGCTGCCAGCACGGAAAGCTGTAGCTGGTTTTCACTGCCCCTTGGAACTACATTCGCTGCTAGACAGACATTCGCTTTCTACAAAAGCTTTCGTTGGTACAGGGGCAACACTGTGTATTTCTCTCTCGCAGAGCCCGCCTGCCAAATTCGAAACGTCCAGCGATTGCGCCCACAGGAAAGCTGCCAGCAAGGAAAGCTGTAGCTGGTTTTCACTGCCCCTTGGAACTGCATTCGCTGATAGACAGACATTCGCTTTCTACAAAAGCTTTCGTTGGAACAGGGGCAACACTGTGTATTTCTCTCTCGCAGAGCCCGGTTGCCAAATTCGAAACGTCCAGCGATTGCACCCACAGGAAAGCTGCCAGCACGGAAAGCTGTAGCTGGTTCTCACTGCCCCTTGGAACTACATTCGCTGCTAGACAGACATTCGCTTTTTGCAAAACCTTGCCTTCGTAAAGGGGCAACACTGTGTATTTCTCTCTCGCAGAGCCCGGTTGCCAAATTCGAAACGTCCAGCGATTGCACCCACAGGAAAGCTTCCAGCACGGAAAGCTGTAGCTGGTTTTCACTGCCCCTTGGAACTGCATTCGCTGATAGACAGACATTCGCTTTCTACAAAAGCTTTCGTTGGTACAGGGACACTGTGTATTTCTCTCTCGCAGAGCCCGGTTGCCAAATTCGAAACGTCCAGCGATTGCACCCACAGGAAAGCTGCCAGCACGGAAAGCTGTAGCTGGTTTTCACTGCCCCTTGGAACTGCATTCGCTGCTAGACAGACATTCGCTTTCTACAAAACCTTTCGTTGGTACAGGGGCAACACTGTGTATTTCTCTCTCGCAGAGCCCGGCTGCCAAATTCGAAACGTCCAGCGATTGCGCCTACAGGAAAGCTGCCAGCACGGAAAGCTGTAGCTGGTTTTCACTGTCTCTTGGAACTACATTCGCTGCTAGACAGACATTCGCTTTCTGTAAAACCTTGCCTTCGTAAAGGGGCAACACTGTGTATTTCTCTCTCGCAGAGCCCAGATGCCAAATATGAAACGTCCAGCGATTGCGCCCACAGGAAAGCTGCCAGCACGGAAAGCAGTAGCTGGTTTTCACTGCCCCTTGGAACTACATTCGCTGCTAGACAGACATTCGCTTTCTACAAAAGCTTTCGTTGGTACAGGGGCAACACTGTGTATTTCTCTCTCGCAGAGCCCGGTTGCCAAATTCGAAACGTCCAGCGATTGCGCCCACAGGAAAGCTGCCAGCAAGGAAAGCTGTAGCTGGTTTTCACTGCCCCTTGGAACTGCATTCGCTGATAGATAGACATTCGCTTTCTACAAAAGCTTTCGTTCGTAAAGGAGCAACACTGTGTATTTCTCTCTCGCAGAGCCCGGTTGCCAAATTAGAAACGTCCAGCGATTGCGCCCACAGGAAAGCTTCCAGCACGGAAAGCTGTAGCTGGTTTTCACTGCCCCTTGGAACTGCATTCGCTGATAGACAGACATTCGCTTTCTACAAAAGCTTTCGTTGGTACAGGGGCAACACTGTGTATTTCTCTCTCGCAGAGCCCGGTTGCCAAATTCGAAACGTCCAGCGATTGCGCCCACAGGAAAGCTGCCAGCAAGGAAAGCTGTAGCTGGTTTTCACTGCCCCTTGGAACTGCATTCGCTGATAGACAGACATTCGCTTTCTACAAAAGCTTTCGTTGGTACAGGGGCAACACTGTGTATTTCTCTCTCGCAGAGCCCGGTTGCCAAATTCGAAACGTCCAGCGATTGCGCCCACAGGAAAGCTGCCAGCACGGAAAGCTGTAGCTGGTTTTCACTGTCTCTTGGAACTACATTCGCTGCTAGACAGACATTCGCTTTCTGCAAAACCTTGCCTTCGTAAAGGGGCAACACTGTGTATTTCTCTCTCGCAGAGCCCGGTTGCCAAATTCGAAACGTCCAGCGATTGCGCCCACAGGAAAGCTGCCAGCAAGGAAAGCTGTAGCTGGTTTTCACTGCCCCTTGGAACTGCATTCGCTGATAGATAGACATTCGCTTTCTACAAAAGCTTTCGTTGGTACAGGGGCAACACTGTGTATTTCTCTCTCGCAGAGCCCGGTTGCCAAATTCGAAACGTCCAGCGATTGCGCCCACAGGAAAGCTGCCAGCACGGAAAGCTGTAGCTGGTTTTCACTGTCTCTTGGAACTACATTCGCTGCTAGACAGACATTCGCTTTCTGCAAAACCTTGCCTTCGTAAAGGGGCAACACTGTGTATTTCTCTCTCGCAGAGCCCGGTTGCCAAATTCGAAACGTCCAGCGATTGCGCCCACAGGAAAGCTGCCAGCAAGGAAAGCTGTAGCTGGTTTTCACTGCCCCTTGGAACTGCATTCGCTGATAGATAGACATTCGCTTTCTACAAAAGCTTTCGTTCGTAAAGGGGCAACACTGTGTATTTCTCTCTCGCAGAGCCCGGCTGCCAAATTCGAAACGTCCAGCGATTGCGCCCACAGGAAAGCTGCCAGCACGGAAAGCTGTAGCTGGTTTTCACTGCCCCTTGGAACTGCATTCGCTGATAGACAGACATTCGCTTTCTACAAAAGCTTTCGTTGGTACAGGGGCAACACTGTGTATTTCTCTCTCGCAGAGCCCGGTTGCCAAATTCGAAACGTCCAGCGATTGCGCCCACAGGAAAGCTGCCAGCAAGGAAAGCTGTAGCTGGTTTTCACTGCCCCTTGGAACTGCATTCGCTGATAGACAGACATTCGCTTTCTACAAAAGCTTTCGTTGGTACAGGGGCAACACTGTGTATTTCTCTCTCGCAGAGCCCGGTTGCCAAATTCGAAACGTCCAGCGATTGCGCCCACAGGAAAGCTGCCAGCACGGAAAGCTGTAGCTGGTTTTCACTGCCCCTTGGAACTACATTCGCTGCTAGACAGACATTCGCTTTCTGCAAAACCTTGCCTTCGTAAAGGGGCAACACTGTGTATTTCTCTCTCGCAGAGCCCGGTTGCCAAATTCGAAACGTCCAGCGATTGCGCCCACAGGAAAGCTGCCAGCACGGAAAGCTGTAGCTGGTTTTCACTGTCTCTTGGAACTGCATTCGCTGCTAGACAGACATTCGCTTTCTGCAAAAGCTTTCGTTGGTACAGGGGCAACACTGTGTATTTCTCTCTCGCAGAGCCCGGTTGCCAAATTCGAAACGTCCAGCGATTGCGCCCACAGGAAAGCTGCCAGCACGGAAAGCTGTAGCTGGTTTTCACTGCCCCTTGGAACTGCATTCGCTGATAGACAGACATTCGCTTTCTACAAAAGCTTTCGTTCGTAAAGGGGCAACACTGTGTATTTCTCTCTCGCAGAGTCCGGCTGCCAAATTCGAAACGTCCAGCGATTGCGCCCACAGGAAAGCTGCCAGCACGGAAAGCTGTAGCTGGTTTTCACTGTCTCTTGGAACTACATTCGCTGATAGACAGACACTCGCTTTCTACAAAAGCTTTCGTTGGTACAGGGGCAACACTGTGTATTTCTCTCTCGCAGAGCCCGGCTGCCAAATTCGAAACGTCCAGCGATTGCGCCCACAGGAAAGCTGCCAGCAAGGAAAGCTGTAGCTGGTTTTCACTGCCCCTTGGAACTGCATTCGCTGATAGACAGACATTCGCTTTCTACAAAAACTTTCGTTCGTAAAGGGGCAACACTGTGTATTTCTCTCTCGCAGAGCCCGGCTGCCAAATTCGAAACGTCCAGCGATTGCGCCCACAGGAAAGCTGCCAGCACGGAAAGCTGTAGCTGGTTTTCACTGCCCCTTGGAACTACATTCGCTGCTAGACAGACATTCGCTTTCTGCAAAACCTTGCCTTCGTAAAGGGGCAACACTGTGTATTTCTCTCTCGCAGAGCCCGGTTGCCAAATTCGAAACGTCCAGCGATTGCGCCCACAGGAAAGCTGCCAGCACGGAAAGCTGTAGCTGGTTTTCACTGCCCCTTGGAACTGCATTCGCTGCTAGACAGACATTCGCTTTCTGCAAAACCTTTCCTTCATAAAGGGGCAACACTGTGTATTTCTCTCTCGCAGAGCCCGGTTGCCAAATTCGAAACGTCCAGCGATTGCACCCACAGGAAAGCTGCCAGCACGGAAAGCTGTAGCTGGTTTTCACTGCCCCTTGGAACTACATTCGCTGCTAGACAGACATTCGCTTTCTGCAAAACCTTGCCTTCGTAAAGGGGCAACACTGTGTATTTCTCTCTCGCAGAGCCCGGTTGCCAAATTCGAAACGTCCAGCGATTGCGCCCACAGGAAAGCTGCCAGCACGGAAAGCTGTAGCTGGTTTTCACTGCCCCTTGGAACTGCATTCGCTGATAGACAGACATTCGCTTTCTACAAAAGCTTTCGTTCGTAAAGGGGCAACACTGTGTATTTCTCTCTCGCAGAGCCCGGTTGCCAAATTCGAAACGTCCAGCGATTGCGCCCACAGGAAAGCTGCCAGCACGGAAAGCTGTAGCTGGTTTTCACTGTCTCTTGGAACTACATTCGCTGATAGACAGACATTCGCTTTCTACAAAAGCTTTCGTTGGTACAGGGGCAACACTGTGTATTTCTCTCTCGCAGAGCCCGGCTGCCAAATTCGAAACGTCCAGCGATTGCGCCCACAGGAAAGCTGCCAGCACGGAAAGCTGTAGCTGGTTTTCACTGCCCCTTGGAACTGCATTCGCTGATAGACAGACATTCGCTTTCTACAAAAGCTTTCGTTCGTAAAGGGGCAACACTGTGTATTTCTCTCTCGCAGAGCCCGGCTGCCAAATTCGAAACGTCCAGCGATTGCGCCCACAGGAAAGCTGCCAGCAAGGAAAGCTGTAGCTGGTTTTCACTGCCCCTTGGAACTGCATTCGCTGATAGACAGACATTCGCTTTCTACAAAAGCTTTCGTTGGTACAGGGGCAACACTGTGTATTTCTCTCTCGCAGAGCCCGGTTGCCAAATTCGAAACGTCCAGCGATTGCGCCCACAGGAAAGCTGCCAGCACGGAAAGCTGTAGCTGGTTTTCACTGCCCCTTGGAACTGCATTCGCTGATAGACAGACATTCGCTTTCTACAAAAGCTTTCGTTCGTAAAGGGGCAACACTGTGTATTTCTCTCTCGCAGAGCCCGGTTGCCAAATTCGAAACATCCAGCGATTGCGCCCACAGGAAAGCTGCCAGCACGGAAAGCTGTAGCTGGTTTTCACTGCCCCTTGGAACTGCATTCGCTGATAGACAGACATTTGCTTTCTACAAAAGCTTTCGTTGGTACAGGGGCAACACTGTGTATTTCTCTCTCGCAGAGCCCAGTTACCAAATTCGAAACGTCCAGCGATTGCGCGCACAGGAAAGCTGCCAGCAAGGAAAGCTGTAGCTGGTTTTCACTGCCCCTTGGAACTGCATTCGCTGATAGACAGACATTCGCTTTCTACAAAAGCTTTCGTTGGTACAGGGGCAACACTGTGTATTTCTCTCTCGCAGAGCCCGGTTGCCAAATTCGAAACGTCCAGCGATTGCGCCCACAGGAAAGCTTCCAGCACGGAAAGCTGTAGCTGGTTTTCACTGCCCCTTGGAACTGCATTCGCTGATAGACAGACATTCGCTTTCTACAAAAGCTTTCGTTGGTACAGGGGCAACACTGTGTATTTCTCTCTCGCAGAGCCCGGTTGCCAAATTCGAAACGTCCAGCGATTGCACCCACAGGAAAGCTGCCAGCACGGAAAGCTGTAGCTGGTTTTCACTGCCCCTTGGAGCTGCATTCGCTGATAGACAGACACTCGCTTTCTACAAAAGCTTTCGTTCGTAAAGGGGCAACACTGTGTATTTCTCTCTCGCAGAGCCCGGTTGCCAAATTCGAAACGTCCAGCGATTGCGCCCACAGGAAAGCTGCCAGCACGGAAAGCTGTAGCTGGTTTTCACTGCCCCTTGGAACTGCATTCGCTGATAGACAGACATTCGCTTTCTACAAAAGCTTTCGTTCGTAAAGGGGCAACACTGTGTATTTCTCTCTCGCAGAGCCCGGCCAAATTCGAAACGTCCAGCGATTGCGCCCACAGGAAAGCTGCCAGCACGGAAAGCTGTAGCTGGTTTTCACTGTCTCTTGGAACTACATTCGCTGCTAGACAGACATTCGCTTTCTACAAAAGCTTTCGTGGGTACAGGGGCAACACTGTGTATTTCTCTCTCGCAGAGCCCGGCTGCCAAATTCGAAACGTCCAGCGATTGCGCCCACAGGAAAGCTGCCAGCACGGAAAGCTGTAGCTGGTTTTCACTGCCCCTTGGAACTGCATTTGCTGATAGACAGACATTCGCTTTCTACAAAAGCTTTCGTTGGAACAGGGGCAACACTGTGTATTTCTCTCTCGCAGAGCCCGGTTACCAAATTCGAAAAGTCCAGCGATTGCGCCCACAGGAAAGCTGCCAGCACCGAAAGCTGTAGCTGGTTTTCACTGTCTCTTGGAACTGCATTTGCTGATAGACAGACATTCGCTTTCTACAAAAGCTTTCGTTGGTACAGGGGCAACACTGTGTATTTCTCTCTCGCAGAGCCCAGTTACCAAATTCAAAACGTCCAGCGATTGCGCCCACAGGAAAGCTGCCAGCACGGAAAGCTGTAGCTGGTTTTCACTGCCCCTTGGAACTGCATTCGCTGATAGACAGACATTCGCTTTCTACAAAAGCTTTCTTTGGTACAGGGGCAACACTGTGTATTTCTCTCTCGCAGAGCCCGGCTGCCAAATTCGAAACGTCCAGCGATTGCGCCCACAGGAAAGCTGCCAGCACGGAAAGCTGTAGCTGGTTTTCACTGCCCCTTGGAACTGCATTCGCTGATAGACAGACATTCGCTTTCTACAAAAGCTTTCGTTGGTACAGGGGCAACACTGTGTATTTCTCTCTCGCAGAGCCCGGTTGCCAAATTCGAAACGTCCAGCGATTGCACCCACAGGAAAGCTGCCAGCACGGAAAGCTGTAGCTGGTTTTCACTGCCCCTTGGAACTGCATTCGCTGCTAGACAGACATTCGCTTTCTGCAAAACCTTGCCTTCGTAAAGGGGCAACACTGTGTATTTCTCTCTCGCAGAGCCCGGTTGCCAAATTCGAAACGTCCAGAGATTGCGCCCACAGGAAAGCTGCCAGCACGGAAAGCTGTAGCTGGTTTTCACTGCCCCTTGGAACTGCATTCGCTGATAGACAGACATTCGCTTTCTACAAAAGCTTTCGTTGGTACAGGGGCAACACTGTGTATTTCTCTCTCGCAGAGCCCGGTTGCCAAATTCGAAACGTCCAGCGATTGCACCCACAGGAAAGCTGCCAGCACGGAAAGCTGTAGCTGGTTTTCACTGTCTCTTGGAACTACATTCGCTGATAGACAGACATTCGCTTTCTACAAAAGCTTTCGTTGGTACAGGGGCAACACTGTGTATTTCTCTCTCGCAGAGCCCGGCTGCCAAATTCGAAACGTCCAGCGATTGCGCCCACAGGAAAGCTGCCAGCACGGAAAGCTGTAGCTGGTTTTCACTGCCCCTTGGAACTGCATTCGCTATTAGAGAGACATACGCTTTCTACAAAAGCTTTCGTTGGTACAGGGGCAACACTGTGTATTTCTCTCTCGCAGAGCCCGGCTGCCAAATTCGAAACGTCCAGCGATTGCGCCCACAGGAAAGCTGCCAGCACGGAAAGCTGTAGCTGGTTTTCACTGCCCCTTGGAACTGCATTCGCTGCTAGACAGACATTCGCTTTCTACAAAAGCTTTCGTTGGTACAGGGGCAACACTGTGTATTTCTCTCTCGCAGAGCCCGGCTGCCAAATTCGAAACGTCCAGCGATTGCGCCCACAGGAAAGCTGCCAGCAAGGAAAGCTGTAGCTGGTTTTCACTGCCCCTTGGAACTGCATTCGCTGATAGACAGACATTCGCTTTCTACAAAAGCTTTCGTTGGTACAGGGGCAACACTGTGTATTTCTCTCTCGCAGAGCCCGGTTGCCAAATTCGAAACGTCCAGCGATTGCGCCCACAGGAAAGCTGCCAGCACGGAAAGCTGTAGCTGGTTTTCACTGCCCCTTGGAACTACATTCGCTGCTAGACAGACATTCGCTTTCTGCAAAACCTTGCCTTCGTAAAGGGGCAACACTGTGTATTTCTCTCTCGCAGAGCCCGGCTGCCAAATTCGAAACATCCAGCGATTGCGCCCACAGGAAAGCTGCCAGCACGGAAAGCTGTAGCTGGTTTTCACTGCCCCTTGGAACTGCATTCGCTGATAGACAGACATTCGCTTTCTACAAAAGCTTTCGTTGGTACAGGGGCAACACTGTGTATTTCTCTCTCGCAGAGCCCGCCTGCCAAATACGAAACGTCCAGCGATTGCGCCCACAGGAAAGCTGCCAGCACGGAAAGCTGTAGCTGGTTTTCACTGCCCCTTGGAACTACATTCGCTGCTAGACAGACATTCGCTTTCTGCAAAATCTTGCCTTCGTAAAGGGGCAACACTGTGTATTTCTCTCTCGCAGAGCCCGGTTGCCAAATTCGAAACGTCCACCGATTGCGCCCACAGGAAAGCTGCCAGCACGGAAAGCTGTAGCTGGTTTTCACTGCCCCTTGGAACTGCATTCGCTGATAGACAGACATTCGCTTTCTACAAAAGCTTTCGTTGGTACAGGGGCAACACTGTGTATTTCTCTCTCGCAGAGCCCGGTTGCCAAATTTGAAACGTCCAGCGATTGCGCCCACAGGAAAGCTGCCAGCACGGAAAGCTGTAGCTGGTTTTCACTGCCCCTTGGAACTACATTCGCTGCTAGACAGACATTCGCTTTCTGCAAAACCTTGCCTTCGTAAAGGGGCAACACTGTGTATTTCTCTCTCGCAGAGCCCGGTTGCCAAATTCGAAACGTCCAGCGATTGCGCCCACAGGAAAGCTGCCAGCACGGAAAGCTGTAGCTGGTTTTCACTGCCCCTTGGAACTGCATTCGCTGATAGACAGACATTCGCTTTCTACAAAAGCTTTCGTTCGTAAAGGGGCAACACTGTGTATTTCTCTCTCGCAGAGCCCGGTTGCCAAATTCGAAACGTCCAGCGATTGCGCCCACAGGAAAGCTGCCAGCACGGAAAGCTGTAGCTGGTTTTCACTGTCTCTTGGAACTACATTCGCTGATAGACAGACATTCGCTTTCTACAAAAGCTTTCGTTGGTACAGGGGCAACACTGTGTATTTCTCTCTCGCAGAGCCCGGCTGCCAAATTCGAAACGTCCAGCGATTGCGCCCACAGGAAAGCTGCCAGCACGGAAAGCTGTAGCTGGTTTTCACTGCCCCTTGGAACTGCATTCGCTGATAGACAGACATTCGCTTTCTACAAAAGCTTTCGTTCGTAAAGGGGCAACACTGTGTATTTCTCTCTCGCAGAGCCCGGCTGCCAAATTCGAAACGTCCAGCGATTGCGCCCACAGGAAAGCTGCCAGCAAGGAAAGCTGTAGCTGGTTTTCACTGCCCCTTGGAACTGCATTCGCTGATAGACAGACATTCGCTTTCTACAAAAGCTTTCGTTGGTACAGGGGCAACACTGTGTATTTCTCTCTCGCAGAGCCCGGTTGCCAAATTCGAAACGTCCAGCGATTGCGCCCACAGGAAAGCTGCCAGCACGGAAAGCTGTAGCTGGTTTTCACTGCCCCTTGGAACTGCATTCGCTGATAGACAGACATTCGCTTTCTACAAAAGCTTTCGTTCGTAAAGGGGCAACACTGTGTATTTCTCTCTCGCAGAGCCCGGTTGCCAAATTCGAAACGTCCAGCGATTGCGCCCACAGGAAAGCTGCCAGCACGGAAAGCTGTAGCTGGTTTTCACTGCCCCTTGGAACTGCATTCGCTGATAGACAGACATTTGCTTTCTACAAAAGCTTTCGTTGGTACAGGGGCAACACTGTGTATTTCTCTCTCGCAGAGCCCAGTTACCAAATTCGAAACGTCCAGCGATTGCGCGCACAGGAAAGCTGCCAGCAAGGAAAGCTGTAGCTGGTTTTCACTGCCCCTTGGAACTGCATTCGCTGATAGACAGACATTCGCTTTCTACAAAAGCTTTCGTTGGTACAGGGGCAACACTGTGTATTTCTCTCTCGCAGAGCCCGGTTGCCAAATTCGAAACGTCCAGCGATTGCGCCCACAGGAAAGCTTCCAGCACGGAAAGCTGTAGCTGGTTTTCACTGCCCCTTGGAACTGCATTCGCTGATAGACAGACATTCGCTTTCTACAAAAGCTTTCGTTGGTACAGGGGCAACACTGTGTATTTCTCTCTCGCAGAGCCCGGTTGCCAAATTCGAAACGTCCAGCGATTGCACCCACAGGAAAGCTGCCAGCACGGAAAGCTGTAGCTGGTTTTCACTGCCCCTTGGAGCTGCATTCGCTGATAGACAGACACTCGCTTTCTACAAAAGCTTTCGTTCGTAAAGGGGCAACACTGTGTATTTCTCTCTCGCAGAGCCCGGTTGCCAAATTCGAAACGTCCAGCGATTGCGCCCACAGGAAAGCTGCCAGCACGGAAAGCTGTAGCTGGTTTTCACTGCCCCTTGGAACTGCATTCGCTGATAGACAGACATTCGCTTTCTACAAAAGCTTTCGTTCGTAAAGGGGCAACACTGTGTATTTCTCTCTCGCAGAGCCCGGCTGCCAAATTCGAAACGTCCAGCGATTGCGCCCACAGGAAAGCTGCCAGCACGGAAAGCTGTAGCTGGTTTTCACTGTCTCTTGGAACTACATTCGCTGCTAGACAGACATTCGCTTTCTACAAAAGCTTTCGTGGGTACAGGGGCAACACTGTGTATTTCTCTCTCGCAGAGCCCGGCTGCCAAATTCGAAACGTCCAGCGATTGCGCCCACAGGAAAGCTGCCAGCACGGAAAGCTGTAGCTGGTTTTCACTGCCCCTTGGAACTGCATTTGCTGATAGACAGACATTCGCTTTCTACAAAAGCTTTCGTTGGAACAGGGGCAACACTGTGTATTTCTCTCTCGCAGAGCCCGGTTACCAAATTCGAAAAGTCCAGCGATTGCGCCCACAGGAAAGCTGCCAGCACCGAAAGCTGTAGCTGGTTTTCACTGTCTCTTGGAACTGCATTTGCTGATAGACAGACATTCGCTTTCTACAAAAGCTTTCGTTGGAACAGGGGCAACACTGTGTATTTCTCTCTCGCAGAGCCCGGTTACCAAATTCGAAACGTCCAGCGATTGCGCCCACAGGAAAGCTGCCAGCACGGAAAGCTGTAGCTGGTTTTCACTGCCCCTTGGAACTGCATTCGCTGATAGACAGACATTCGCTTTCTACAAAAGCTTTCGTTGGTACAGGGGCAACACTGTGTATTTCTCTCTCGCAGAGCCCGGTTGCTAAATTCGAAACGTCCAGCGATTGCACCCACAGGAAAGCTGCCAGCACGGAAAGCTGTAGCTGGTTTTCACTGCCCCTTGGAACTGCATTCGCTGATAGACAGACACTCGCTTTCTACAAAAGCTTTCGTTGGTACAGGGGCAACACTGTGTATTTCTCTCTCGCAGAGCCCGGCTGCCAAATTCGAAACGTCCAGCGATTGCGCACACAGGAAAGCTGCCAGCACGGAAAGCTGTAGCTGGTTTTCACTGTCTCTTGGAACTGCATTTGCTGATAGACAGACATTCGCTTTCTACAAAAGCTTTCGTTGGTACAGGGGCAACACTGTGTATTTCTCTCTCGCAGAGCCCAGTTACCAAATTCAAAACGTCCAGCGATTGCGCCCACAGGAAAGCTGCCAGCACGGAAAGCTGTAGCTGGTTTTCACTGCCCCTTGGAACTGCATTCGCTGATAGACAGACATTCGCTTTCTACAAAAGCTTTCTTTGGTACAGGGGCAACACTGTGTATTTCTCTCTCGCAGAGCCCGGCTGCCAAATTCGAAACGTCCAGCGATTGCGCCCACAGGAAAGCTGCCAGCACGGAAAGCTGTAGCTGGTTTTCACTGCCCCTTGGAACTGCATTCGCTGATAGACAGACATTCGCTTTCTACAAAAGCTTTCGTTGGTACAGGGGCAACACTGTGTATTTCTCTCTCGCAGAGCCCGGTTGCCAAATTCGAAACGTCCAGCGATTGCACCCACAGGAAAGCTGCCAGCACGGAAAGCTGTAGCTGGTTTTCACTGCCCCTTGGAACTGCATTCGCTGCTAGACAGACATTCGCTTTCTGCAAAACCTTGCCTTCGTAAAGGGGCAACACTGTGTATTTCTCTCTCGCAGAGCCCGGTTGCCAAATTCGAAACGTCCAGAGATTGCGCCCACAGGAAAGCTGCCAGCACGGAAAGCTGTAGCTGGTTTTCACTGCCCCTTGGAACTGCATTCGCTGATAGACAGACATTCGCTTTCTACAAAAGCTTTCGTTGGTACAGGGGCAACACTGTGTATTTCTCTCTCGCAGAGCCCGGTTGCCAAATTCGAAACGTCCAGCGATTGCACCCACAGGAAAGCTGCCAGCACGGAAAGCTGTAGCTGGTTTTCACTGTCTCTTGGAACTACATTCGCTGATAGACAGACATTCGCTTTCTACAAAAGCTTTCGTTGGTACAGGGGCAACACTGTGTATTTCTCTCTCGCAGAGCCCGGCTGCCAAATTCGAAACGTCCAGCGATTGCGCCCACAGGAAAGCTGCCAGCACGGAAAGCTGTAGCTGGTTTTCACTGCCCCTTGGAACTGCATTCGCTATTAGAGAGACATACGCTTTCTACAAAAGCTTTCGTTGGTACAGGGGCAACACTGTGTATTTCTCTCTCGCAGAGCCCGGCTGCCAAATTCGAAACGTCCAGCGATTGCGCCCACAGGAAAGCTGCCAGCACGGAAAGCTGTAGCTGGTTTTCACTGCCCCTTGGAACTGCATTCGCTGCTAGACAGACATTCGCTTTCTACAAAAGCTTTCGTTGGTACAGGGGCAACACTGTGTATTTCTCTCTCGCAGAGCCCGGCTGCCAAATTCGAAACGTCCAGCGATTGCGCCCACAGGAAAGCTGCCAGCAAGGAAAGCTGTAGCTGGTTTTCACTGCCCCTTGGAACTGCATTCGCTGATAGACAGACATTCGCTTTCTACAAAAGCTTTCGTTGGTACAGGGGCAACACTGTGTATTTCTCTCTCGCAGAGCCCGGTTGCCAAATTCGAAACGTCCAGCGATTGCGCCCACAGGAAAGCTGCCAGCACGGAAAGCTGTAGCTGGTTTTCACTGCCCCTTGGAACTACATTCGCTGCTAGACAGACATTCGCTTTCTGCAAAACCTTGCCTTCGTAAAGGGGCAACACTGTGTATTTCTCTCTCGCAGAGCCCGGCTGCCAAATTCGAAACATCCAGCGATTGCGCCCACAGGAAAGCTGCCAGCACGGAAAGCTGTAGCTGGTTTTCACTGCCCCTTGGAACTGCATTCGCTGATAGACAGACATTCGCTTTCTACAAAAGCTTTCGTTGGTACAGGGGCAACACTGTGTATTTCTCTCTCGCAGAGCCCGCCTGCCAAATACGAAACGTCCAGCGATTGCGCCCACAGGAAAGCTGCCAGCACGGAAAGCTGTAGCTGGTTTTCACTGCCCCTTGGAACTACATTCGCTGCTAGACAGACATTCGCTTTCTGCAAAATCTTGCCTTCGTAAAGGGGCAACACTGTGTATTTCTCTCTCGCAGAGCCCGGTTGCCAAATTCGAAACGTCCACCGATTGCGCCCACAGGAAAGCTGCCAGCACGGAAAGCTGTAGCTGGTTTTCACTGCCCCTTGGAACTGCATTCGCTGATAGACAGACATTCGCTTTCTACAAAAGCTTTCGTTGGTACAGGGGCAACACTGTGTATTTCTCTCTCGCAGAGCCCGGTTGCCAAATTTGAAACGTCCAGCGATTGCGCCCACAGGAAAGCTGCCAGCACGGAAAGCTGTAGCTGGTTTTCACTGCCCCTTGGAACTACATTCGCTGCTAGACAGACATTCGCTTTCTGCAAAACCTTGCCTTCATAAAGGGGCAACACTGTGTATTTCTCTCTCGCAGAGCCCGGTTGCTAAATTCGAAACGTCCAGCGATTGCGCCCACAGGAAAGCTGCCAGTACGGAAAGCTGTAGCTGGTTTTCACTGCCCCTTGGAACTGCATTCGCTATTAGAGAGACATACGCTTTCTACAAAAGCTTTCGTTGGTACAGGGGCAACACTGTGTATTTCTCTCTCGCAGAGCCCGGTTGCCAAATTCGAAACGTCCAGCGATTGCGCCCACAGGAAAGCTGCCAGCACGGAAAGCTGTAGCTGGTTTTCACTGCCCCTTGGAACTGCATTCGCTGATAGACAGACATTCGCTTTCTACAAAAGCTTTCGTTGGTACAGGGGCAACACTGTGTATTTCTCTCTCGCAGAGCCCGGTTGCCAAATTCGAAACGTCCAGCGATTGCACCCACAGGAAAGCTGCCAGCACGGAAAGCTGTAGCTGGTTTTCACTGCCCCTTGGAACTGCATTCGCTGCTAGACAGACATTCGCTTTCTGCAAAACCTTGCCTTCGTAAAGGGGCAACACTGTGTATTTCTCTCTCGCAGAGCCCGGTTGCCAAATTCGAAACGTCCAGCGATTGCGCCCACAGGAAAGCTTCCAGCACGGAAAGCTGTAGCTGGTTTTCACTGCCCCTTGGAACTGCATTCGCTGATAGACAGACATTCGCTTTCTACAAAAGCTTTCGTTGGTACAGGGGCAACACTGTGTATTTCTCTCTCGCAGAGCCCGGTTGCCAAATTCGAAACGTCCAGCGATTGCGCCCACAGGAAAGCTGCCAGCACGGAAAGCTGTAGCTGGTTTTCACTGCCCCTTGGAACTGCATTCGCTGATAGACAGACATTCGCTTTCTACAAAAGCTTTCGTTGGTACAGGGGCAACACTGTGTATTTCTCTCTCGCAGAGCCCGGTTTCCAAATTCGAAACGTCCAGCGATTGCGCCCACAGGAAAGCTGCCAGCACGGAAAGCTGTAGCTGGTTTTCACTGCCCCTTGGAACTGCATTCGCTGATAGACAGACACTCGCTTTCTACAAAAGCTTTCATTCGTAAAGGGGCAACACTGTGTATTTCTCTCTCGCAGAGCCCGTCTGCCAAATTCGAAACGTCCAGCGATTGCGCCCACAGGAAAGCTGCCAGCACGGAAAGCTGTAGCTGGTTTTCACTGTCTCTTGGAACTACATTCGCTGATAGACAGACATTCGCTTTCTACAAAAGCTTTCGTTGGTACAGGGGCAACACTGTGTATTTCTCTCTCGCAGAGCCCGGCTGCCAAATTCGAAACGTCCAGCGATTGCGCCCACAGGAAAGCTGCCAGCACGGAAAGCTGTAGCTGGTTTTCACTGTCTCTTGCAAATACATTCGCTGATAGACAGACATTCGCTTTCTACAAAAGCTTTCGTTGGTACAGGGGCAACACTGTGTATTTCTCTCTCGCAGAGCCCGGTTGCCAAATTCG
This sequence comes from Mycteria americana, assembly GCF_035582795.1. Classification (NCBI taxonomy): domain Eukaryota; kingdom Metazoa; phylum Chordata; class Aves; order Ciconiiformes; family Ciconiidae; genus Mycteria; species Mycteria americana. The sequence continues at coordinate 88,460,457 of NC_134365.1, forward strand.
AAACGTCCAGCGATTGCGCCCACAGGAAAGCTGCCAGCACGGAAAGCTGTAGCTGGTTTTCACTGTCTCTTGGAACTACATTCGCTGATAGACAGACATTCGCTTTCTGCAAAACCTTGCCTTCGTAAAGGGGCAACACTGTGTATTTCTCTCTCGCAGAGCCCGGCTGCCAAATTCGAAACGTCCAGCGATTGCGCCCACAGGAAAGCTGCCAGCACGGAAAGCTGTAGCTGGTTTTCACTGTCTCTTGGAACTACATTCGCTGATAGACAGGCATTCGCTTTCTACAAAAGCTTTCGTGGGTACAGGGGCAACACTGTGTATTTCTCTCTCGCAGAGCCCGCCTGCCAAATTCGAAACGTCCAGCGATTGCGCCCACAGGAAAGCTGCCAGCACGGAAAGCTGTAGCTGGTTTTCACTGCCCCTTGGAACTACATTCGCTGCTAGACAGACATTCACTTTCTGCAAAACCTTGCCTTCGTAAAGGGGCAACACTATGTATTTCTCTCTCGCAGAGCCCGGTTGCCAAATTTGAAACGTCCAGCGATTGCGCCCACAGGAAAGCTGCCAGCACGGAAAGCTGTAGCTGGTTTTCACTGCCCCTTGGAACTGCATTTGCTGATAGACAGACATTCGCTTTCTACAAAAGCTTTCGTTGGAACAGGGGCAACACTGTGTATTTCTCTCTCGCAGAGCCCGGTTACAAAATTCGAAAAGTCCAGCGATTGCGCCCACAGGAAAGCTGCCAGCACGGAAAGCTGTAGCTGGTTTTCACTGTCTCTTGGAACTGCATTTGCTGATAGACAGACATTCGCTTTCTACAAAAGCTTTCGTTGGAACAGGGGCAACACTGTGTATTTCTCTCTCGCAGAGCCCGGTTGCCAAATTCGAAACGTCCAGCGATTGCGCCCACAGGAAAGCTGCCAGCACGGAAAGCTGTAGCTGGTTTTCACTGCCCCTTGGAACTGCATTCGCTGATAGACAGACATTCGCTTTCTACAAAAGCTTTCGTTGGTACAGGGGCAACACTGTGTATTTCTCTCTCGCAGAGCCCGGTTGCCAAATTCGAAACGTCCAGCGATTGCACCCACAGGAAAGCTGCCAGCACGGAAAGCTGTAGCTGGTTTTCACTGCCCCTTGGAGCTGCATTCGCTGATAGACAGACACTCGCTTTCTACAAAAGCTTTCGTTCGTAAAGGGGCAACACTGTGTATTTCTCTCTCGCAGAGCCCGGCTGCCAAATTCGAAACGTCCAGCGATTGCACCCACAGGAAAGCTGCCAGCACGGAAAGCTGTAGCTGGTTTTCACTGCCCCTTGGAACTGCATTCGCTGATAGACAGACATTCGCTTTCTACAAAAGCTTTCGTTCGTAAAGGGGCAACACTGTGTATTTCTCTCTCGCAGAGCCCGGCTGCCAAATTCGAAACGTCCAGCGATTGCGCCCACAGGAAAGCTGCCAGCACGGAAAGCTGTAGCTGGTTTTCACTGCCCCTTGGAACTACATTCGCTGCTAGACAGACATTCGCTTTCTGCAAAACCTTGCCTTCGTAAAGGGGCAACACTGTGTATTTCTCTCTCGCAGAGCCCGGCTGCCAAATTCGAAACGTCCAGCGATTGCGCCCACAGGAAAGCTGCCAGCACGGAAAGCTGTAGCTGGTTTTCACTGCCCCTTGGAACTGCATTCGCTGCTAGACAGACATTCGCTTTCTGCAAAACCTTGCCTTCGTAAAGGGGCAACACTGTGTATTTCTCTCTCGCAGAGCCCGGTTGCCAAATTCGAAACGTCCAGCGATTGCGCCCACAGGAAAGCTGCCAGCAAGGAAAGCTGTAGCTGGTTTTCACTGCCCCTTGGAACTGCATTCGCTGATAGATAGACATTCGCTTTCTACAAAAGCTTTCGTTCGTAAAGGGGCAACACTGTATATTTCTCTCTCGCAGAGCCCGGCTGCCAAATTCGAAACGTCCAGCGATTGCGCCCACAGGAAAGCTGCCAGCACGGAAAGCTGTAGCTGGTTTTCACTGCCCCTTGGAACTGCATTCGCTGCTAGACAGACATTCGCTTTCTACAAAAGCTTTCGTTGGTACAGGGGCAACACTGTGTATTTCTCTCTCGCAGAGCCCGGCTGCCAAATTCGAAACGTCCAGCGATTGCGCCCACAGGAAATCTGCCAGCAAGGAAAGCTGTAGCTGGTTTTCACTGCCCCTTGGAACTGCATTCGCTGATAGACAGACATTCGCTTTCTACAAAAGCTTTCATTGGTACAGGGGCAACAATGTGTATTTCTCTCTTGCAGAGCCCGGTTGCCAAATTCGAAACGTCCAGCAATTGCGCCCACAGGAAAGCTGCCAGCACGGAAAGCTGTAGCTGGTTTTCACTGCCCCTTGGAACTGCATTCGCTGCTAGACAGACATTCGCTTTCTACAAAAGCTTTCGTTGGTACAGGGGCAACACTGTGTATTTCTCTCTCGCAGAGCCCGGCTGCCAAATTCGAAACGTCCAGCGATTGCACCCACAGGAAAGCTGCCAGCACGGAAAGCTGTAGCTGGTTTTCACTGCCCCTTGGAACTGCATTCGCTGCTAGACAGACATTCGCTTTCTGCAAAACCTTGCCTTCGTAAAGGGGCAACACTGTGTATTTCTCTCTCGCAGAGCCCGGTTGCCAAATTCGAAACGTCCAGCGATTGCGCCCACAGGAAAGCTGCCAGCACGGAAAGCTGTAGCTGGTTTTCACTGCCCCTTGGAACTGCATTCGCTGATAGACAGACATTCGCTTTCTACAAAAGCTTTCGTTGGTACAGGGGCAACACTGTGTATTTCTCTCTCGCAGAGCCCGGTTGCCAAATTCGAAACGTCCAGCGATTGCGCCTACAGGAAAGCTGCCAGCACGGAAAGCTGTAGCTGGTTTTCACTGTCTCTTGGAACTACATTCGCTGCTAGACAGACATTCGCTTTCTGTAAAACCTTGCCTTCGTAAAGGGGCAACACTGTGTATTTCTCTCTCGCAGAGCCCAGATGCCAAATATGAAACGTCCAGCGATTGCGCCCACAGGAAAGCTGCCAGCACGGAAAGCAGTAGCTGGTTTTCACTGCCCCTTGGAACTGCATTCGCTGATAGACAGACATTCGCTTTCTACAAAAGCTTTCGTTGGTACAGGGGCAACACTGTGTATTTCTCTCTCGCAGAGCCCGGTTGCCAAATTCGAAACGTCCAGCGATTGCGCCCACAGGAAAGCTGCCAGCACGGAAAGCTGTAGCTGGTTTTCACTGCCCCTTGGAACTGCATTCGCTGATAGACAGACATTCGCTTTCTACAAAAGGTTTCGTTGGTACAGGGGCAACACTGTGTATTTCTCTCTCGCAGAGCCCGGTTGCCAAATTCGAAACGTCCAGCGATTGCGCCCACAGGAAAGCTGCCAGCACGGAAAGCTGTAGCTGGTTTTCACTGCCCCTTGGAACTACATTCGCTGCTAGACAGACATTCGCTTTCTGCAAAACCTTGCCTTCGTAAAGGGGCGATACTGTGTATTTCTCTCTCGCAGAGCCCGGCTGCCAAATTCGAAACGTCCAGCGATTGCGCCCACAGGAAAGCTGCCAGCACGGAAAGCTGTAGCTGGTTTTCACTGTCTCTTGGAACTGCATTTGCTGATAGACAGACATTCGCTTTCTACAAAAGCTTTCGTTGGCACAGGGGCAACACTGTGTATTTCTCTCTCGCAGAGCCCGGTTGCCAAATTCGAAACGTCCAGCGATTGCGCCCACAGGAAAGCTGCCAGCACGGAAAGCTGTAGCTGGTTTTCACTGTCTCTTGGAACTACATTCGCTGCTAGACAGACATTCGCTTTCTGCAAAACCTTGCCTTCGTAAAGGGGCAACACTGTGTATTTCTCTCTCGCAGAGCCCGGTTGCCAAATTCGAAACGTCCAGCGATTGCGCCCACAGGAAAGCTGCCAGCACGGAAAGCTGTAGCTGGTTTTCACTGTCTCTTGGAACTACATCCGCTGCTAGACAGACATTCGCTTTCTGCAAAACCTTGCCTTCGTAAAGGGGCAACACTGTGTATTTCTCTCTCGCAGAGCCCGGCTGCCAAATTCGAAACGTCCAGCGATTGCGCCCACAGGAAAGCTGCCAGCACGGAAAGCTGTAGCTGGTTTTCACTGCCCCTTGGAACTGCATTCGCTGCTAGACAGACATTCGCTTTCTACAAAAGCTTTCGTTGGTACAGGGGCAACACTGTGTATTTCTCTCTCGCAGAGCCCGGCTGCCAAATTCGAAACGTCCAGCGCTTGCGCCCACAGGAAAGCTGCCAGCACGGAAAGCTGTAGCTGGTTTTCACTGCCCCTTGGAACTGCATTCGCTGATAGACAGACATTCGCTTTCTACAAAAGCTTTCGTTGGTACAGGGGCAACACTGTGTATTTCTCTCTCGCAGAGCCCGACTGCCAAATTCGAAACGTCCAGCGATTGCGCCCACAGGAAAGCTGCCAGCACGGAAAGCTGTAGCTGGTTTTCACTGCCCCTTGGAACTACATTCGCTGCTAGACAGACATTCGCTTTCTGCAAAACCTTGCCTTCGTAAAGGGGCAACACTGTGTATTTCTCTCTCGCAGAGCCCGGTTGCCAAATTCGAAACGTCCAGCGATTGCGCCCACAGGAAAGCTGCCAGCACGGAAAGCTGTAGCTGGTTTTCACTGCCCCTTGGAACTGCATTCGCTGATAGACAGACATTCGCTTTCTACAAAAGCTTTCGTTGGTACAGGGGCAACACTGTGTATTTCTCTCTCGCAGAGCCCGGTTGCCAAATTCGAAACGTCCAGCGATTGCGCCCACAGGAAAGCTGCCAGCAAGGAAAGCTGTAGCTGGTTTTCACTGCCCCTTGGAACTGCATTCGCTGCTAGACAGACATTCGCTTTCTACAAAAGCTTTCGTTGGTACAGGGGCAACACTGTGTATTTCTCTCTCGCAGAGCCCGGTTGCCAAATTCGAAACGTCCAGCGATTGCGCCCACAGGAAAGCTGCCAGCAAGGAAAGCTGTAGCTGGTTTTCACTGCCCCTTGGAACTACATTCGCTGCTAGACAGACATTCGCTTTCTACAAAAGCTTTCGTTGGTACAGGGGCAACACTGTGTATTTCTCTCTCGCAGAGCCCGCCTGCCAAATTCGAAACGTCCAGCGATTGCGCCCACAGGAAAGCTGCCAGCAAGGAAAGCTGTAGCTGGTTTTCACTGCCCCTTGGAACTGCATTCGCTGATAGACAGACATTCGCTTTCTACAAAAGCTTTCGTTGGAACAGGGGCAACACTGTGTATTTCTCTCTCGCAGAGCCCGGTTGCCAAATTCGAAACGTCCAGCGATTGCACCCACAGGAAAGCTGCCAGCACGGAAAGCTGTAGCTGGTTTTCACTGCCCCTTGGAACTACATTCGCTGCTAGACAGACATTCGCTTTCTGCAAAACCTTGCCTTCGTAAAGGGGCAACACTGTGTATTTCTCTCTCGCAGAGCCCGGTTGCCAAATTCGAAACGTCCAGCGATTGCACCCACAGGAAAGCTTCCAGCACGGAAAGCTGTAGCTGGTTTTCACTGCCCCTTGGAACTGCATTCGCTGATAGACAGACATTCGCTTTCTACAAAAGCTTTCGTTGGTACAGGGACACTGTGTATTTCTCTCTCGCAGAGCCCGGTTGCCAAATTCGAAACGTCCAGCGATTGCACCCACAGGAAAGCTGCCAGCACGGAAAGCTGTAGCTGGTTTTCACTGCCCCTTGGAACTGCATTCGCTGCTAGACAGACATTCGCTTTCTGCAAAACCTTGCCTTCGTAAAGGGGCAACACTGTGTATTTCTCTCTCGCAGAGCCCGGTTGCCAAATTCGAAACGTCCAGCGATTGCGCCCACAGGAAAGCTGCCAGCAAGGAAAGCTGTAGCTGGTTTTCACTGCCCCTTGGAACTGCATTCGCTGATAGACAGACATTCGCTTTCTACAAAACCTTTCGTTGGTACAGGGGCAACACTGTGTATTTCTCTCTCGCAGAGCCCGGTTGCCAAATTCGAAACGTCCAGCGATTGCGCCTACAGGAAAGCTGCCAGCACGGAAAGCTGTAGCTGGTTTTCACTGTCTCTTGGAACTACATTCGCTGCTAGACAGACATTCGCTTTCTGTAAAACCTTGCCTTCGTAAAGGGGCAACACTGTGTATTTCTCTCTCGCAGAGCCCAGATGCCAAATATGAAACGTCCAGCGATTGCGCCCACAGGAAAGCTGCCAGCACGGAAAGCAGTAGCTGGTTTTCACTGCCCCTTGGAACTACATTCGCTGCTAGACAGACATTCGCTTTCTACAAAAGCTTTCGTTGGTACAGGGGCAACACTGTGTATTTCTCTCTCGCAGAGCCCGGTTGCCAAATTCGAAACGTCCAGCGATTGCGCCCACAGGAAAGCTGCCAGCAAGGAAAGCTGTAGCTGGTTTTCACTGCCCCTTGGAACTGCATTCGCTGATAGACAGACATTCGCTTTCTACAAAAGCTTTCGTTGGTACAGGGGCAACACTGTGTATTTCTCTCTCGCAGAGCCCGGTTGCCAAATTCGAAACGTCCAGCGATTGCGCCCACAGGAAAGCTGCCAGCACGGAAAGCTGTAGCTGGTTTTCACTGCCCCTTGGAACTGCATTCGCTGCTAGACAGACATTCGCTTTCTACAAAAGCTTTCGTTGGTACAGGGGCAACACTGTGTATTTCTCTCTCGCAGAGCCCGGTTGCCAAATTCGAAACGTCCAGCGATTGCGCCCACAGGAAAGCTGCCAGCACGGAAAGCTGTAGCTGGTTTTCACTGCCCCTTGGAACTACATTCGCTGCTAGACAGACATTCGCTTTCTACAAAAGCTTTCGTTGGTACAGGGGCAACACTGTGTATTTCTCTCTCGCAGAGCCCGCCTGCCAAATTCGAAACGTCCAGCGATTGCGCCCACAGGAAAGCTGCCAGCAAGGAAAGCTGTAGCTGGTTTTCACTGCCCCTTGGAACTGCATTCGCTGATAGACAGACATTCGCTTTCTACAAAAGCTTTCGTTGGAACAGGGGCAACACTGTGTATTTCTCTCTCGCAGAGCCCGGTTGCCAAATTCGAAACGTCCAGCGATTGCACCCACAGGAAAGCTGCCAGCACGGAAAGCTGTAGCTGGTTTTCACTGCCCCTTGGAACTACATTCGCTGCTAGACAGACATTCGCTTTTTGCAAAACCTTGCCTTCGTAAACGGGCAACACTGTGTATTTCTCTCTCGCAGAGCCCGGTTGCCAAATTCGAAACGTCCAGCGATTGCACCCACAGGAAAGCTTCCAGCACGGAAAGCTGTAGCTGGTTTTCACTGCCCCTTGGAACTGCATTCGCTGATAGACAGACATTCGCTTTCTACAAAAGCTTTCGTTGGTACAGGGACACTGTGTATTTCTCTCTCGCAGAGCCCGGTTGCCAAATTCGAAACGTCCAGCGATTGCACCCACAGGAAAGCTGCCAGCACGGAAAGCTGTAGCTGGTTTTCACTGCCCCTTGGAACTGCATTCGCTGCTAGACAGACATTCGCTTTCTACAAAACCTTTCGTTGGTACAGGGGCAACACTGTGTATTTCTCTCTCGCAGAGCCCGGCTGCCAAATTCGAAACGTCCAGCGATTGCGCCTACAGGAAAGCTGCCAGCACGGAAAGCTGTAGCTGGTTTTCACTGTCTCTTGGAACTACATTCGCTGCTAGACAGACATTCGCTTTCTGTAAAACCTTGCCTTCGTAAAGGGGCAACACTGTGTATTTCTCTCTCGCAGAGCCCAGATGCCAAATATGAAACGTCCAGCGATTGCGCCCACAGGAAAGCTGCCAGCACGGAAAGCAGTAGCTGGTTTTCACTGCCCCTTGGAACTACATTCGCTGCTAGACAGACATTCGCTTTCTACAAAAGCTTTCGTTGGTACAGGGGCAACACTGTGTATTTCTCTCTCGCAGAGCCCGGTTGCCAAATTCGAAACGTCCAGCGATTGCGCCCACAGGAAAGCTGCCAGCAAGGAAAGCTGTAGCTGGTTTTCACTGCCCCTTGGAACTGCATTCGCTGATAGATAGACATTCGCTTTCTACAAAAGCTTTCGTTCGTAAAGGAGCAACACTGTGTATTTCTCTCTCGCAGAGCCCGGTTGCCAAATTAGAAACGTCCAGCGATTGCGCCCACAGGAAAGCTTCCAGCACGGAAAGCTGTAGCTGGTTTTCACTGCCCCTTGGAACTGCATTCGCTGATAGACAGACATTCGCTTTCTACAAAAGCTTTCGTTGGTACAGGGGCAACACTGTGTATTTCTCTCTCGCAGAGCCCGGTTGCCAAATTCGAAACGTCCAGCGATTGCGCCCACAGGAAAGCTGCCAGCAAGGAAAGCTGTAGCTGGTTTTCACTGCCCCTTGGAACTGCATTCGCTGATAGACAGACATTCGCTTTCTACAAAAGCTTTCGTTGGTACAGGGGCAACACTGTGTATTTCTCTCTCGCAGAGCCCGGTTGCCAAATTCGAAACGTCCAGCGATTGCGCCCACAGGAAAGCTGCCAGCACGGAAAGCTGTAGCTGGTTTTCACTGTCTCTTGGAACTACATTCGCTGCTAGACAGACATTCGCTTTCTGCAAAACCTTGCCTTCGTAAAGGGGCAACACTGTGTATTTCTCTCTCGCAGAGCCCGGTTGCCAAATTCGAAACGTCCAGCGATTGCGCCCACAGGAAAGCTGCCAGCAAGGAAAGCTGTAGCTGGTTTTCACTGCCCCTTGGAACTGCATTCGCTGATAGATAGACATTCGCTTTCTACAAAAGCTTTCGTTGGTACAGGGGCAACACTGTGTATTTCTCTCTCGCAGAGCCCGGTTGCCAAATTCGAAACGTCCAGCGATTGCGCCCACAGGAAAGCTGCCAGCACGGAAAGCTGTAGCTGGTTTTCACTGTCTCTTGGAACTACATTCGCTGCTAGACAGACATTCGCTTTCTGCAAAACCTTGCCTTCGTAAAGGGGCAACACTGTGTATTTCTCTCTCGCAGAGCCCGGTTGCCAAATTCGAAACGTCCAGCGATTGCGCCCACAGGAAAGCTGCCAGCAAGGAAAGCTGTAGCTGGTTTTCACTGCCCCTTGGAACTGCATTCGCTGATAGATAGACATTCGCTTTCTACAAAAGCTTTCGTTCGTAAAGGGGCAACACTGTGTATTTCTCTCTCGCAGAGCCCGGCTGCCAAATTCGAAACGTCCAGCGATTGCGCCCACAGGAAAGCTGCCAGCACGGAAAGCTGTAGCTGGTTTTCACTGCCCCTTGGAACTGCATTCGCTGATAGACAGACATTCGCTTTCTACAAAAGCTTTCGTTGGTACAGGGGCAACACTGTGTATTTCTCTCTCGCAGAGCCCGGTTGCCAAATTCGAAACGTCCAGCGATTGCGCCCACAGGAAAGCTGCCAGCAAGGAAAGCTGTAGCTGGTTTTCACTGCGCCTTGGAACTGCATTCGCTGATAGACAGACATTCGCTTTCTACAAAAGCTTTCGTTGGTACAGGGGCAACACTGTGTATTTCTCTCTCGCAGAGCCCGGTTGCCAAATTCGAAACGTCCAGCGATTGCGCCCACAGGAAAGCTGCCAGCACGGAAAGCTGTAGCTGGTTTTCACTGCCCCTTGGAACTACATTCGCTGCTAGACAGACATTCGCTTTCTGCAAAACCTTGCCTTCGTAAAGGGGCAACACTGTGTATTTCTCTCTCGCAGAGCCCGGTTGCCAAATTCGAAACGTCCAGCGATTGCGCCCACAGGAAAGCTGCCAGCACGGAAAGCTGTAGCTGGTTTTCACTGTCTCTTGGAACTGCATTCGCTGCTAGACAGACATTCGCTTTCTGCAAAAGCTTTCGTTGGTACAGGGGCAACACTGTGTATTTCTCTCTCGCAGAGCCCGGTTGCCAAATTCGAAACGTCCAGCGATTGCGCCCACAGGAAAGCTGCCAGCACGGAAAGCTGTAGCTGGTTTTCACTGCCCCTTGGAACTGCATTCGCTGATAGACAGACATTCGCTTTCTACAAAAGCTTTCGTTGGTACAGGGGCAACACTGTGTATTTCTCTCTCGCAGAGCCCGGTTGCCAAATTCGAAACGTCCAGCGATTGCACCCACAGGAAAGCTGCCAGCACAGAAAGCTGTAGCTGGTTTTCACTGCCCCTTGGAACTGCATTCGCTGATAGACAGACACTCGCTTTCTACAAAAGCTTTCGTTCGTAAAGGGGCAACACTGTGTATTTCTCTCTCGCAGAGCCCGGCTGCCAAATTCGAAACGTCCAGCGATTGCGCCCACAGGAAAGCTGCCAGCACGGAAAGCTGTAGCTGGTTTTCACTGCCCCTTGGAACTGCATTCGCTGATAGACAGACATTCGCTTTCTACAAAAGCTTTCGTTGGTACAGGGGCAACACTGTGTATTTCTCTCTCGCAGAGCCCGGCTGCCAAATTCGAAACGTCCAGCGCTTGCGCCCACAGGAAAGCTGCCAGCACGGAAAGCTGTAGCTGGTTTTCACTGCCCCTTGGAACTGCATTCGCTGATAGACAGACATTCGCTTTCTACAAAAGCTTTCGTTGGTACAGGGGCAACACTGTGTATTTCTCTCTCGCAGAGCCCGGCTGCCAAATTCGAAACGTCCAGCGATTGCGCCCACAGGAAAGCTGCCAGCACGGAAAGCTGTAGCTGGTTTTCACTGCCCCTTGGAACTACATTCGCTGCTAGACAGACATTCGCTTTCTGCAAAACCTTGCCTTCGTAAAGGGGCAACACTGTGTATTTCTCTCTCGCAGAGCCCGGTTGCCAAATTCGAAACGTCCAGCGATTGCGCCCACAGGAAAGCTGCCAGCACGGAAAGCTGTAGCTGGTTTTCACTGCCCCTTGGAACTGCATTCGCTGATAGACAGACATTCGCTTTCTACAAAAGCTTTCGTTGGTACAGGGGCAACACTGTGTATTTCTCTCTCGCAGAGCCCGGTTGCCAAATTCGAAACGTCCAGCGATTGCGCCCACAGGAAAGCTGCCAGCAAGGAAAGCTGTAGCTGGTTTTCACTGCCCCTTCGAACTGCATTCGCTGCTAGACAGACATTCGCTTTCTACAAAAGCTTTCGTTGGTACAGGGGCAACACTGTGTATTTCTCTCTCGCAGAGCCCGGTTGCCAAATTCGAAACGTCCAGCGATTGCGCCCACAGGAAAGCTGCCAGCAAGGAAAGCTGTAGCTGGTTTTCACTGCCCCTTGGAACTACATTCGCTGCTAGACAGACATTCGCTTTCTACAAAAGCTTTCGTTGGTACAGGGGCAACACTGTGTATTTCTCTCTCGCAGAGCCCGGTTGCCAAATTCGAAACGTCCAGCGATTGCGCCCACAGGAAAGCTGCCAGCAAGGAAAGCTGTAGCTGGTTTTCACTGCCCCTTGGAACTGCATTCGCTGATAGACAGACATTCGCTTTCTACAAAAGCTTTCGTTGGAACAGGGGCAACACTGTGTATTTCTCTCTCGCAGAGCCCGGTTGCCAAATTCGAAACGTCCAGCGATTGCACCCACAGGAAAGCTGCCAGCACGGAAAGCTGTAGCTGGTTTTCACTGCCCCTTGGAACTACATTCGCTGCTAGACAGACATTCGCTTTCTGCAAAACCTTGCCTTCGTAAAGGGGCAACACTGTGTATTTCTCTCTCGCAGAGCCCGGTTGCCAAATTCGAAACGTCCAGCGATTGCACCCACAGGAAAGCTTCCAGCACGGAAAGCTGTAGCTGGTTTTCACTGCCCCTTGGAACTGCATTCGCTGATAGACAGACATTCGCTTTCTACAAAAGCTTTCGTTGGTACAGGGGCAACACTGTGTATTTCTCTCTCGCAGAGCCCGGTTGCCAAATTCGAAACGTCCAGCGATTGCACCCACAGGAAAGCTGCCAGCACGGAAAGCTGTAGCTGGTTTTCACTGCCCCTTGGAACTGCATTCGCTGCTAGACAGACATTCGCTTTCTGCAAAACCTTGCCTTCGTAAAGGGGCAACACTGTGTATTTCTCTCTCGCAGAGCCCGGTTGCCAAATTCGAAACGTCCAGCGATTGCGCCCACAGGAAAGCTGCCAGCACGGAAAGCTGTAGCTGGTTTTCACTGCCCCTTGGAACTGCATTCGCTGATAGACAGACATTCGCTTTCTACAAAACCTTTCGTTGGTACAGGGGCAACACTGTGTATTTCTCTCTCGCAGAGCCCGGCTGCCAAATTCGAAACGTCCAGCGATTGCGCCTACAGGAAAGCTGCCAGCACGGAAAGCTGTAGCTGGTTTTCACTGTCTCTTGGAACTACATTCGCTGCTAGACAGACATTCGCTTTCTGTAAAACCTTGCCTTCGTAAAGGGGCAACACTGTGTATTTCTCTCTCGCAGAGCCCAGATGCCAAATATGAAACGTCCAGCGATTGCGCCCACAGGAAAGCTGCCAGCACGGAAAGCAGTAGCTGGTTTTCACTGCCCCTTGGAACTGCATTCGCTGCTAGACAGACATTCGCTTTCTACAAAAGCTTTCGTTGGTACAGGGGCAACACTGTGTATTTCTCTCTCGCAGAGCCCGGTTGCCAAATTCGAAACGTCCAGCGATTGCGCCCACAGGAAAGCTGCCAGCAAGGAAAGCTGTAGCTGGTTTTCACTGCCCCTTGGAACTGCATTCGCTGATAGATAGACATTCGCTTTCTACAAAAGCTTTCGTTCGTAAAGGAGCAACACTGTGTATTTCTCTCTCGCAGAGCCCGGTTGCCAAATTAGAAACGTCCAGCGATTGCGCCCACAGGAAAGCTTCCAGCACGGAAAGCTGTAGCTGGTTTTCACTGCCCCTTGGAACTGCATTCGCTGATAGACAGACATTCGCTTTCTACAAAAGCTTTCGTTGGTACAGGGGCAACACTGTGTATTTCTCTCTCGCAGAGCCCGGTTGCCAAATTCGAAACGTCCAGCGATTGCGCCCACAGGAAAGCTGCCAGCAAGGAAAGCTGTAGCTGGTTTTCACTGCCCCTTGGAACTGCATTCGCTGATAGACAGACATTCGCTTTCTACAAAAGCTTTCGTTGGTACAGGGGCAACACTGTGTATTTCTCTCTCGCAGAGCCCGGTTGCCAAATTCGAAACGTCCAGCGATTGCGCCCACAGGAAAGCTGCCAGCACGGAAAGCTGTAGCTGGTTTTCACTGTCTCTTGGAACTACATTCGCTGCTAGACAGACATTCGCTTTCTGCAAAACCTTGCCTTCGTAAAGGGGCAACACTGTGTATTTCTCTCTCGCAGAGCCCGGTTGCCAAATTCGAAACGTCCAGCGATTGCGCCCACAGGAAAGCTGCCAGCAAGGAAAGCTGTAGCTGGTTTTCACTGTCTCTTGGAACTGCATTCGCTGATAGATAGACATTCGCTTTCTACAAAAGCTTTCGTTGGTACAGGGGCAACACTGTGTATTTCTCTCTCGCAGAGCCCGGTTGCCAAATTCGAAACGTCCAGCGATTGCGCCCACAGGAAAGCTGCCAGCACGGAAAGCTGTAGCTGGTTTTCACTGTCTCTTGGAACTACATTCGCTGCTAGACAGACATTCGCTTTCTGCAAAACCTTGCCTTCGTAAAGGGGCAACACTGTGTATTTCTCTCTCGCAGAGCCCGGTTGCCAAATTCGAAACGTCCAGCGATTGCGCCCACAGGAAAGCTGCCAGCAAGGAAAGCTGTAGCTGGTTTTCACTGCCCCTTGGAACTGCATTCGCTGATAGATAGACATTCGCTTTCTACAAAAGCTTTCGTTCGTAAAGGGGCAACACTGTGTATTTCTCTCTCGCAGAGCCCGGCTGCCAAATTCGAAACGTCCAGCGATTGCGCCCACAGGAAAGCTGCCAGCACGGAAAGCTGTAGCTGGTTTTCACTGCCCCTTGGAACTGCATTCGCTGATAGACAGACATTCGCTTTCTACAAAAGCTTTCGTTGGTACAGGGGCAACACTGTGTATTTCTCTCTCGCAGAGCCCGGTTGCCAAATTCGAAACGTCCAGCGATTGCGCCCACAGGAAAGCTGCCAGCAAGGAAAGCTGTAGCTGGTTTTCACTGCCCCTTGGAACTGCATTCGCTGATAGACAGACATTCGCTTTCTACAAAAGCTTTCGTTGGTACAGGGGCAACACTGTGTATTTCTCTCTCGCAGAGCCCGGTTGCCAAATTCGAAACGTCCAGCGATTGCGCCCACAGGAAAGCTGCCAGCACGGAAAGCTGTAGCTGGTTTTCACTGCCCCTTGGAACTACATTCGCTGCTAGACAGACATTCGCTTTCTGCAAAACCTTGCCTTCGTAAAGGGGCAACACTGTGTATTTCTCTCTCGCAGAGCCCGGTTGCCAAATTCGAAACGTCCAGCGATTGCGCCCACAGGAAAGCTGCCAGCACGGAAAGCTGTAGCTGGTTTTCACTGTCTCTTGGAACTGCATTCGCTGCTAGACAGACATTCGCTTTCTGCAAAAGCTTTCGTTGGTACAGGGGCAACACTGTGTATTTCTCTCTCGCAGAGCCCGGTTGCCAAATTCGAAACGTCCAGCGATTGCGCCCACAGGAAAGCTGCCAGCACGGAAAGCTGTAGCTGGTTTTCACTGCCCCTTGGAACTGCATTCGCTGATAGACAGACATTCGCTTTCTACAAAAGCTTTCGTTGGTACAGGGGCAACACTGTGTATTTCTCTCTCGCAGAGCCCGGTTGCCAAATTCGAAACGTCCAGCGATTGCACCCACAGGAAAGCTGCCAGCACAGAAAGCTGTAGCTGGTTTTCACTGCCCCTTGGAACTGCATTCGCTGATAGACAGACACTCGCTTTCTACAAAAGCTTTCGTTCGTAAAGGGGCAACACTGTGTATTTCTCTCTCGCAGAGCCCGGCTGCCAAATTCGAAACGTCCAGCGATTGCGCCCACAGGAAAGCTGCCAGCACGGAAAGCTGTAGCTGGTTTTCACTGCCCCTTGGAACTGCATTCGCTGATAGACAGACATTCGCTTTCTACAAAAGCTTTCGTTGGTACAGGGGCAACACTGTGTATTTCTCTCTCGCAGAGCCCGGCTGCCAAATTCGAAACGTCCAGCGCTTGCGCCCACAGGAAAGCTGCCAGCACGGAAAGCTGTAGCTGGTTTTCACTGCCCCTTGGAACTGCATTCGCTGATAGACAGACATTCGCTTTCTACAAAAGCTTTCGTTGGTACAGGGGCAACACTGTGTATTTCTCTCTCGCAGAGCCCGGCTGCCAAATTCGAAACGTCCAGCGATTGCGCCCACAGGAAAGCTGCCAGCACGGAAAGCTGTAGCTGGTTTTCACTGCCCCTTGGAACTACATTCGCTGCTAGACAGACATTCGCTTTCTGCAAAACCTTGCCTTCGTAAAGGGGCAACACTGTGTATTTCTCTCTCGCAGAGCCCGGTTGCCAAATTCGAAACGTCCAGCGATTGCGCCCACAGGAAAGCTGCCAGCACGGAAAGCTGTAGCTGGTTTTCACTGCCCCTTGGAACTGCATTCGCTGATAGACAGACATTCGCTTTCTACAAAAGCTTTCGTTGGTACAGGGGCAACACTGTGTATTTCTCTCTCGCAGAGCCCGGTTGCCAAATTCGAAACGTCCAGCGATTGCGCCCACAGGAAAGCTGCCAGCAAGGAAAGCTGTAGCTGGTTTTCACTGCCCCTTCGAACTGCATTCGCTGCTAGACAGACATTCGCTTTCTACAAAAGCTTTCGTTGGTACAGGGGCAACACTGTGTATTTCTCTCTCGCAGAGCCCGGTTGCCAAATTCGAAACGTCCAGCGATTGCGCCCACAGGAAAGCTGCCAGCAAGGAAAGCTGTAGCTGGTTTTCACTGCCCCTTGGAACTACATTCGCTGCTAGACAGACATTCGCTTTCTACAAAAGCTTTCGTTGGTACAGGGGCAACACTGTGTATTTCTCTCTCGCAGAGCCCGGTTGCCAAATTCGAAACGTCCAGCGATTGCGCCCACAGGAAAGCTGCCAGCAAGGAAAGCTGTAGCTGGTTTTCACTGCCCCTTGGAACTGCATTCGCTGATAGACAGACATTCGCTTTCTACAAAAGCTTTCGTTGGAACAGGGGCAACACTGTGTATTTCTCTCTCGCAGAGCCCGGTTGCCAAATTCGAAACGTCCAGCGATTGCACCCACAGGAAAGCTGCCAGCACGGAAAGCTGTAGCTGGTTTTCACTGCCCCTTGGAACTACATTCGCTGCTAGACAGACATTCGCTTTCTGCAAAACCTTGCCTTCGTAAAGGGGCAACACTGTGTATTTCTCTCTCGCAGAGCCCGGTTGCCAAATTCGAAACGTCCAGCGATTGCACCCACAGGAAAGCTTCCAGCACGGAAAGCTGTAGCTGGTTTTCACTGCCCCTTGGAACTGCATTCGCTGATAGACAGACATTCGCTTTCTACAAAAGCTTTCGTTGGTACAGGGACACTGTGTATTTCTCTCTCGCAGAGCCCGGTTGCCAAATTCGAAACGTCCCGCGATTGCACCCACAGGAAAGCTGCCAGCACGGAAAGCTGTAGCTGGTTTTCACTGCCCCTTGGAACTGCATTCGCTGCTAGACAGACATTCGCTTTCTGCAAAACCTTGCCTTCGTAAAGGGGCAACACTGTGTATTTCTCTCTCGCAGAGCCCGGTTGCCAAATTCGAAACGTCCAGCGATTGCGCCCACAGGAAAGCTGCCAGCACGGAAAGCTGTAGCTGGTTTTCACTGCCCCTTGGAACTGCATTCGCTGATAGACAGACATTCGCTTTCTACAAAACCTTTCGTTGGTACAGGGGCAACACTGTGTATTTCTCTCTCGCAGAGCCCGGCTGCCAAATTCGAAACGTCCAGCGATTGCGCCTACAGGAAAGCTGCCAGCACGGAAAGCTGTAGCTGGTTTTCACTGTCTCTTGGAACTACATTCGCTGCTAGACAGACATTCGCTTTCTGTAAAACCTTGCCTTCGTAAAGGGGCAACACTGTGTATTTCTCTCTCGCAGAGCCCAGATGCCAAATATGAAACGTCCAGCGATTGCGCCCACAGGAAAGCTGCCAGCACGGAAAGCAGTAGCTGGTTTTCACTGCCCCTTGGAACTGCATTCGCTGCTAGACAGACATTCGCTTTCTACAAAAGCTTTCGTTGGTACAGGGGCAACACTGTGTATTTCTCTCTCGCAGAGCCCGGTTGCCAAATTCGAAACGTCCAGCGATTGCGCCCACAGGAAAGCTGCCAGCAAGGAAAGCTGTAGCTGGTTTTCACTGCCCCTTGGAACTGCATTCGCTGATAGATAGACATTCGCTTTCTACAAAAGCTTTCGTTCGTAAAGGAGCAACACTGCGTATTTCTCTCTCGCAGAGCCCGGTTGCCAAATTAGAAACGTCCAGCGATTGCGCCCACAGGAAAGCTGCCAGCACGGAAAGCTGTAGCTGGTTTTCACTGCCCCTTGGAACTGCATTCGCTGATAGACAGACATTCGCTTTCTACAAAAGCTTTCGTTGGTACAGGGGCAACACTGTGTATTTCTCTCTCGCAGAGCCCGGTTGCCAAATTCGAAACGTCCAGCGATTGCGCCCACAGGAAAGCTGCCAGCAAGGAAAGCTGTAGCTGGTTTTCACTGCCCCTTGGAACTGCATTCGCTGATAGACAGACATTCGCTTTCTACAAAAGCTTTCGTTGGTACAGGGGCAACACTGTGTATTTCTCTCTCGCAGAGCCCGGTTGCCAAATTAGAAACGTCCAGCGATTGCGCCCACAGGAAAGCTGCCAGCACGGAAAGCTGTAGCTGGTTTTCACTGCCCCTTGGAACTACATTCGCTGCTAGACAGACATTCGCTTTCTGCAAAACCTTGCCTTCGTAAAGGGGCAACACTGTGTATTTCTCTCTCGCAGAGCCCGGTTGCCAAATTCGAAACGTCCAGCGATTGCGCCCACAGGAAAGCTGCCAGCACGGAAAGCTGTAGCTGGTTTTCACTGCCCCTTGGAACTGCATTCGCTGATAGACAGACATTCGCTTTCTACAAAAGCTTTCGTTGGTACAGGGGCAACACTGTGTATTTCTCTCTCGCAGAGCACGGCTGCCAAATTCGAAACGTCCAGCGATTGCGCCCACAGGAAAGCTGCCAGCACGGAAAGCTGTAGCTGGTTTTCACTGCCCCTTGGAACTACATTCGCTGCTAGACAGACATTCGCTTTCTACAAAAGCTTTCGTTGGTACAGGGGCAACACTGTGTATTTCTCTCTCGCAGAGCCCGGTTGCCAAATTCGAAACGTCCAGCGATTGCGCCCACAGGAAAGCTGCCAGCAAGGAAAGCTGTAGCTGGTTTTCACTGCCCCTTGGAACTACATTCGCTGCTAGACAGACATTCGCTTTCTACAAAAGCTTTCGTTGGTACAGGGGCAACACTGTGTATTTCTCTCTCGCAGAGCCCGCCTGCCAAATTCGAAACGTCCAGCGATTGCGCCCACAGGAAAGCTGCCAGCAAGGAAAGCTGTAGCTGGTTTTCACTGCCCCTTGGAACTGCATTCGCTGATAGACAGACATTCGCTTTCTACAAAAGCTTTCGTTGGAACAGGGGCAACACTGTGTATTTCTCTCTTGCAGAGCCCGGTTGCCAAATTCGAAACGTTCAGCGATTGCACCCACAGGAAAGCTGCCAGCACGGAAAGCTGTAGCTGGTTTTCACTGCCCCTTGGAACTACATTCGCTGCTAGACAGACATTCGCTTTCTGCAAAACCTTGCCTTCGTAAAGGGGCAACACTGTGTATTTCCCTCTCGCAGAGCCCGGTTGCCAAATTCGAAACGTCCAGCGATTGCACCCACAGGAAAGCTTCCAGCACGGAAAGCTGTAGCTGGTTTTCACTGCCCCTTGGAACTGCATTCGCTGATAGACAGACATTCGCTTTCTACAAAAGCTTTCGTTGGTACAGGGACACTGTGTATTTCTCTCTCGCAGAGCCCGGTTGCCAAATTCGAAACGTCCAGCGATTGCACCCACAGGAAAGCTGCCAGCACGGAAAGCTGTAGCTGGTTTTCACTGCCCCTTGGAACTGCATTCGCTGCTAGACAGACATTCGCTTTCTGCAAAACCTTGCCTTCGTAAAGGGGCAACACTGTGTATTTCTCTCTCGCAGAGCCCGGTTGCCAAATTCGAAACGTCCAGCGATTGCGCCCACAGGAAAGCTGCCAGCACGGAAAGCTGTAGCTGGTTTTCACTGCCCCTTGGAACTGCATTCGCTGATAGACAGACATTCGCTTTCTACAAAAGCTTTCGTTGGTACAGGGGCAACACTGTGTATTTCTCTCTCGCAGAGCCCGGCTGCCAAATTCGAAACGTCCAGCGATTGCGCCTACAGGAAAGCTGCCAGCACGGAAAGCTGTAGCTGGTTTTCACTGTCTCTTGGAACTACATTCGCTGCTAGACAGACATTCGCTTTCTGTAAAACCTTGCCTTCGTAAAGGGGCAACACTGTGTATTTCTCTCTCGCAGAGCCCAGATGCCAAATATGAAACGTCCAGCGATTGCGCCCACAGGAAAGCTGCCAGCACGGAAAGCAGTAGCTGGTTTTCACTGCCCCTTGGAACTACATTCGCTGCTAGACAGACATTCGCTTTCTACAAAAGCTTTCGTTGGTACTGGGGCAACACTGTGTATTTCTCTCTCGCAGAGCCCGGTTGCCAAATTCGAAACGTCCAGCGATTGCGCCCACAGGAAAGCTGCCAGCAAGGAAAGCTGTAGCTGGTTTTCACTGCCCCTTGGAACTGCATTCGCTGATAGACAGACATTCGCTTTCTACAAAAGCTTTCGTTGGTACAGGGGCAACACTGTGTATTTCTCTCTCGCAGAGCCCGGTTGCCAAATTCGAAACGTCCAGCGATTGCGCCCACAGGAAAGCTGCCAGCACGGAAAGCTGTAGCTGGTTTTCACTGCCCCTTGGAACTACATTCGCTGCTAGACAGACATTCGCTTTCTGCAAAACCTTGCCTTCGTAAAGGGGCAACACTGTGTATTTCTCTCTCGCAGAGCCCGGTTGCCAAATTCGAAACGTCCAGCGATTGCGCCCACAGGAAAGCTGCCAGCACGGAAAGCTGTAGCTGGTTTTCACTGCCCCTTGGAACTACATTCGCTGATAGACAGACATTCGCTTTCTGCAAAACCTTGCCTTCGTAAAGGGGCAACACTGTGTATTTCTCTCTCGCAGAGCCCGGTTGCCAAATTCGAAACGTCCAGCGATTGCGCCCACAGGAAAGCTGCCAGCACGGAAAGCTGTAGCTGGTTTTCACTGCCCCTTGGAACTACATTCGCTGATAGACAGACATTCGCTTTCTACAAAAGCTTTCGTTGGTACAGGGGCAACACTGTGTATTTCTCTCTCGCAGAGCCCGGTTGCCAAATTCGAAACGTCCAGCGATTGCGCCCACAGGAAAGCTGCCAGCACGGAAAGCTGTAGCTGGTTTTCACTGCCCCTTGGAACTGCATTCGCTGATAGACAGACATTCGCTTTCTACAAAAGCTTTCGTTGGTACAGGGGCAACACTGTGTATTTCTCTCTCGCAGAGCCCAGTTACCAAATTCGAAACGTCCAGCGATTGCGCCCACAGGAAAGCTGCCAGCAAGGAAAGCTGTAGCTGGTTTTCACTGCCCCTTGGAACTGCATTCGCTGATAGACAGACATTCGCTTTCTACAAAAGCTTTCGTTGGTACAGGGGCAACACTGTGTATTTCTCTCTCGCAGAGCCCGGTTGCCAAATTCGAAACGTCCAGC
The DNA here is from genome assembly GCF_035582795.1 of Mycteria americana. Classification (NCBI taxonomy): domain Eukaryota; kingdom Metazoa; phylum Chordata; class Aves; order Ciconiiformes; family Ciconiidae; genus Mycteria; species Mycteria americana. Next base: position 88,481,282 of record NC_134365.1, read on the forward strand.
GAATGCGCCCACAGGAAAGCTGCCAGCACGGAAAGCTGTAGCTGGTTTTCACTGCCCCTTGGAACTGCATTCGCTGCTAGACAGACATTCGCTTTCTACAAAAGCTTGCCTTCGTAAAGGGGCAACACTGTGTATTTCTCTCTCGCAGAGCCCGGTTGCCAAATTCTTAACGTCCAGCGATTGCGCCCACAGGAAAGCTGCCAGCAAGGAAAGCTGTAGCTGGTTTTCACTGCCCCTTGGAACTGCATTCGCTGATAGACAGACATTCGCTTTCTGTAAAACCTTGCCTTCGTAAAGGGGCAACACTGTGTATTTCTCTCTCGCAGAGCCCAGCTGCCAAATATGAAACGTCCAGCGATTGCGCCCACAGGAAAGCTGCCAGCACGGAAAGCAGTAGCTGGTTTTCACTGCCCCTTGGAACTACATTCGCTGCTAGACAGACATTCGCTTTCTACAAAAGCTTTCGTTGGTACAGGGGCAACACTGTGTATTTCTCTCTCGCAGAGCCCGGTTGCCAAATTCGAAACGTCCAGCGATTGCGCCCACAGGAAAGCTGCCAGCAAGGAAAGCTGTAGCTGGTTTTCACTGCCCCTTGGAACTGCATTCGCTGATAGATAGACATTCGCTTTCTACAAAAGCTTTCGTTCGTAAAGGAGCAACACTGTGTATTTCTCTCTCGCAGAGCCCGGTTGCCAAATTAGAAACGTCCAGCGATTGCGCCCACAGGAAAGCTGCCAGCACGGAAAGCTGTAGCTGGTTTTCACTGCCCCTTGGAACTGCATTCGCTGATAGACAGACATTCGCTTTCTACAAAAGCTTTCGTTGGTACAGGGGCAACACTGTGTATTTCTCTCTCGCAGAGCCCGGTTGCCAAATTCGAAACGTCCAGCGATTGCGCCCACAGGAAAGCTGCCAGCAAGGAAAGCTGTAGCTGGTTTTCACTGCCCCTTGGAACTGCATTCGCTGATAGACAGACATTCGCTTTCTACAAAAGCTTTCGTTGGTACAGGGGCAACACTGTGTATTTCTCTCTCGCAGAGCCCGGTTGCCAAATTAGAAACGTCCAGCGATTGCGCCCACAGGAAAGCTGCCAGCACGGAAAGCTGTAGCTGGTTTTCAGTGCCCCTTGGAACTACATTCGCTGCTAGACAGACATTCGCTTTCTGCAAAACCTTGCCTTCGTAAAGGGGCAACACTTTGTATTTCTCTCTCGCAGAGCCCGGTTGCCAAATTCGAAACGTCCAGCGATTGCGCCCACAGGAAAGCTGCCAGCAAGGAAAGCTGTAGCTGGTTTTCACTGCCCCTTGGAACTGCATTCGCTGATAGATAGACATTCGCTTTCTACAAAAGCTTTCGTTGGTACAGGGGCAACACTGTGTATTTCTCTCTCGCAGAGCCCGGTTGCCAAATTCGAAACGTCCAGCGATTGCGCCCACAGGAAAGCTGCCAGCAAGGAAAGCTGTAGCTGGTTTTCACTGCCCCTTGGAACTGCATTCGCTGATAGACAGACATTCGCTTTCTACAAAAGCTTTCGTTGGTACAGGGGCAACACTGTGTATTTCTCTCTCGCAGAGCCCGGTTGCCAAATTCGAAACGTCCAGCGATTGCGCCCACAGGAAAGCTGCCAGCACGGAAAGCTGTAGCTGGTTTTCACTGCCCCTTGGAACTGCATTCGCTGCTAGACAGACATTCGCTTTCTGCAAAAGCTTTCGTTGGTACAGGGGCAACACTGTGTATTTCTCTCTCGCAGAGCCCGGTTGCCAAATTCGAAACGTCCAGCGATTGCGCCCACAGGAAAGCTGCCAGCAAGGAAAGCTGTAGCTGGTTTTCACTGCCCCTTGGAACTGCATTCGCTGCTAGACAGACATTCGCTTTCTGCAAAACCTTGCCTTCGTAAAGGGGCAACACTGTGTATTTCTCTCTCGCAGAGCCCGGTTGCCAAATTCGAAACGTCCAGCGATTGCGCCCACAGGAAAGCTGCCAGCACGGAAAGCTGTAGCTGGTTTTCACTGCCCCTTGGAACTGCATTCGCTGATAGACAGACATTCGCTTTCTACAAAAGCTTTCGTTCGTAAAGGGGCAACACTGTGTATTTCTCTCTCGCAGAGCCCGGCTGCCAAATTCGAAACGTCCAGCGATTGCGCCCACAGGAAAGCTGCCAGCAAGGAAAGCTGTAGCTGGTTTTCACTGCCCCTTGGAACTGCATTCGCTGATAGACAGACATTCGCTTTCTGTAAAACCTTGCCTTCGTAAAGGGGCAACACTGTGTATTTCTCTCTCGCAGAGCCCAGATGCCAAATATGAAACCTCCAGCGATTGCGCCCACAGGAAAGCTGCCAGCACGGAAAGCAGTAGCTGGTTTTCACTGCCCCTTGGAACTACATTCGCTGCTAGACAGACATTCGCTTTCTACAAAAGCTTTCGTTGGTACAGGGGCAACACTGTGTATTTCTCTCTCGCAGAGCCCGGTTGCCAAATTCGAAACGTCCAGCGATTGCGCCCACAGGAAAGCTGCCAGCAAGGAAAGCTGTAGCTGGTTTTCACTGCCCCTTGGAACTGCATTCGCTGATAGACAGACATTCGCTTTCTACAAAAGCTTTCGTTGGTACAGGGGCAACACTGTGTATTTCTCTCTCGCAGAGCCCGGTTGCCAAATTAGAAACGTCCAGCGATTGCGCCCACAGGAAAGCTGCCAGCACGGAAAGCTGTAGCTGGTTTTCACTGCCCCTTGGAACTACATTCGCTGCTAGACAGACATTCGCTTTCTGCAAAACCTTGCCTTCGTAAAGGGGCAACACTGTGTATTTCTCTCTCGCAGAGCCCGGTTGCCAAATTCGAAACGTCCAGCGATTGCGCCCACCGGAAAGCTGCCAACACGGAAAGCTGTAGCTGGTTTTCACTGCCCCTTGGAACTGCATTCGCTGATAGATAGACATTCGCTTTCTACAAAAGCTTTCGTTCGTAAAGGGGCAACACTGTATATTTCTCTCTCGCAGAGCCCGGCTGCCAAATTCGAAACGTCCAGCGATTGCGCCCACAGGAAAGCTGCCAGCACGGAAAGCTGTAGCTGGTTTTCACTGCCCCTTGGAACTGCATTCGCTGCTAGACAGACATTCGCTTTCTACAAAAGCTTTCGTTGGTACAGGGGCAACACTGTGTATTTCTCTCTCGCAGAGCCCGGTTGCCAAATTCGAAACGTCCAGCGATTGCGCCCACAGGAAAGCTGCCAGCAAGGAAAGCTGTAGCTGGTTTTCACTGCCCCTTGGAACTGCATTCGCTGATAGACAGACATTCGCTTTCTACAAAAGCTTTCGTTGGTACAGGGGCAACACTGTGTATTTCTCTCTCGCAGAGCCCGGTTGCCAAATACGAAACGTCCAGCGATTGAGCCCACAGGAAAGCTGCCAGCAAGGAAAGCTGTAGCTGGTTTTCACTGTCTCTTGGAACTACATTCGCTGCTAGACAGACATTCGCTTTGTGCAAAACCTTGCCTTCGTAAAGGGGCAACACTGTGTATTTCTCTCTCGCAGAGCCCGGTTGCCAAATTCGAAACGTCCAGCGATTGCGCCCACAGGAAAGCTGCCAGCACGGAAAGCTGTAGCTGGTTTTCACTGCCCCTTGGAACTGCATTCGCTGATAGACAGACATTCGCTTTCTACAAAACCTTTCGTTGGTACAGGGGCAACACTGTGTATTTCTCTCTCGCAGAGCCCGGCTGCCAAATTCGAAACGTCCAGCGATTGCGCCTACAGGAAAGCTGCCAGCACGGAAAGCTGTAGCTGGTTTTCACTGTCTCTTGGAACTACATTCGCTGCTAGACAGACATTCGCTTTCTGTAAAACCTTGCCTTCGTAAAGGGGCAACACTGTGTATTTCTCTCTCGCAGAGCCCAGATGCCAAATATGAAACGTCCAGCGATTGCGCCCACAGGAAAGCTGCCAGCACGGAAAGCAGTAGCTGGTTTTCACTGCCCCTTGGAACTGCATTCGCTGCTAGACAGACATTCGCTTTCTACAAAAGCTTTCGTTGGTACAGGGGCAACACTGTGTATTTCTCTCTCGCAGAGCCCGGTTGCCAAATTCGAAACGTCCAGCGATTGCGCCCACAGGAAAGCTGCCAGCAAGGAAAGCTGTAGCTGGTTTTCACTGCCCCTTGGAACTGCATTCGCTGATAGATAGACATTCGCTTTCTACAAAAGCTTTCGTTCGTAAAGGAGCAACACTGTGTATTTCTCTCTCGCAGAGCCCGGTTGCCAAATTAGAAACGTCCAGCGATTGCGCCCACAGGAAAGCTTCCAGCACGGAAAGCTGTAGCTGGTTTTCACTGCCCCTTGGAACTGCATTCGCTGATAGACAGACATTCGCTTTCTACAAAAGCTTTCGTTGGTACAGGGGCAACACTGTGTATTTCTCTCTCGCAGAGCCCGGTTGCCAAATTCGAAACGTCCAGCGATTGCGCCCACAGGAAAGCTGCCAGCAAGGAAAGCTGTAGCTGGTTTTCACTGCCCCTTGGAACTGCATTCGCTGATAGACAGACATTCGCTTTCTACAAAAGCTTTCGTTGGTACAGGGGCAACACTGTGTATTTCTCTCTCGCAGAGCCCGGTTGCCAAATTCGAAACGTCCAGCGATTGCGCCCACAGGAAAGCTGCCAGCACGGAAAGCTGTAGCTGGTTTTCACTGTCTCTTGGAACTACATTCGCTGCTAGACAGACATTCGCTTTCTGCAAAACCTTGCCTTCGTAAAGGGGCAACACTGTGTATTTCTCTCTCGCAGAGCCCGGTTGCCAAATTCGAAACGTCCAGCGATTGCGCCCACAGGAAAGCTGCCAGCAAGGAAAGCTGTAGCTGGTTTTCACTGTCTCTTGGAACTGCATTCGCTGATAGATAGACATTCGCTTTCTACAAAAGCTTTCGTTGGTACAGGGGCAACACTGTGTATTTCTCTCTCGCAGAGCCCGGTTGCCAAATTCGAAACGTCCAGCGATTGCGCCCACAGGAAAGCTGCCAGCACGGAAAGCTGTAGCTGGTTTTCACTGTCTCTTGGAACTACATTCGCTGCTAGACAGACATTCGCTTTCTGCAAAACCTTGCCTTCGTAAAGGGGCAACACTGTGTATTTCTCTCTCGCAGAGCCCGGTTGCCAAATTCGAAACGTCCAGCGATTGCGCCCACAGGAAAGCTGCCAGCAAGGAAAGCTGTAGCTGGTTTTCACTGCCCCTTGGAACTGCATTCGCTGATAGATAGACATTCGCTTTCTACAAAAGCTTTCGTTCGTAAAGGGGCAACACTGTGTATTTCTCTCTCGCAGAGCCCGGCTGCCAAATTCGAAACGTCCAGCGATTGCGCCCACAGGAAAGCTGCCAGCACGGAAAGCTGTAGCTGGTTTTCACTGCCCCTTGGAACTGCATTCGCTGATAGACAGACATTCGCTTTCTACAAAAGCTTTCGTTGGTACAGGGGCAACACTGTGTATTTCTCTCTCGCAGAGCCCGGTTGCCAAATTCGAAACGTCCAGCGATTGCGCCCACAGGAAAGCTGCCAGCAAGGAAAGCTGTAGCTGGTTTTCACTGCCCCTTGGAACTGCATTCGCTGATAGACAGACATTCGCTTTCTACAAAAGCTTTCGTTGGTACAGGGGCAACACTGTGTATTTCTCTCTCGCAGAGCCCGGTTGCCAAATTCGAAACGTCCAGCGATTGCGCCCACAGGAAAGCTGCCAGCACGGAAAGCTGTAGCTGGTTTTCACTGCCCCTTGGAACTACATTCGCTGCTAGACAGACATTCGCTTTCTGCAAAACCTTGCCTTCGTAAAGGGGCAACACTGTGTATTTCTCTCTCGCAGAGCCCGGTTGCCAAATTCGAAACGTCCAGCGATTGCGCCCACAGGAAAGCTGCCAGCACGGAAAGCTGTAGCTGGTTTTCACTGTCTCTTGGAACTGCATTCGCTGCTAGACAGACATTCGCTTTCTGCAAAAGCTTTCGTTGGTACAGGGGCAACACTGTGTATTTCTCTCTCGCAGAGCCCGGTTGCCAAATTCGAAACGTCCAGCGATTGCGCCCACAGGAAAGCTGCCAGCACGGAAAGCTGTAGCTGGTTTTCACTGCCCCTTGGAACTGCATTCGCTGATAGACAGACATTCGCTTTCTACAAAAGCTTTCGTTGGTACAGGGGCAACACTGTGTATTTCTCTCTCGCAGAGCCCGGTTGCCAAATTCGAAACGTCCAGCGATTGCACCCACAGGAAAGCTGCCAGCACAGAAAGCTGTAGCTGGTTTTCACTGCCCCTTGGAACTGCATTCGCTGATAGACAGACACTCGCTTTCTACAAAAGCTTTCGTTCGTAAAGGGGCAACACTGTGTATTTCTCTCTCGCAGAGCCCGGCTGCCAAATTCGAAACGTCCAGCGATTGCGCCCACAGGAAAGCTGCCAGCACGGAAAGCTGTAGCTGGTTTTCACTGCCCCTTGGAACTGCATTCGCTGATAGACAGACATTCGCTTTCTACAAAAGCTTTCGTTGGTACAGGGGCAACACTGTGTATTTCTCTCTCGCAGAGCCCGGCTGCCAAATTCGAAACGTCCAGCGCTTGCGCCCACAGGAAAGCTGCCAGCACGGAAAGCTGTAGCTGGTTTTCACTGCCCCTTGGAACTGCATTCGCTGATAGACAGACATTCGCTTTCTACAAAAGCTTTCGTTGGTACAGGGGCAACACTGTGTATTTCTCTCTCGCAGAGCCCGGCTGCCAAATTCGAAACGTCCAGCGATTGCGCCCACAGGAAAGCTGCCAGCACGGAAAGCTGTAGCTGGTTTTCACTGCCCCTTGGAACTACATTCGCTGCTAGACAGACATTCGCTTTCTGCAAAACCTTGCCTTCGTAAAGGGGCAACACTGTGTATTTCTCTCTCGCAGAGCCCGGTTGCCAAATTCGAAACGTCCAGCGATTGCGCCCACAGGAAAGCTGCCAGCACGGAAAGCTGTAGCTGGTTTTCACTGCCCCTTGGAACTGCATTCGCTGATAGACAGACATTCGCTTTCTACAAAAGCTTTCGTTGGTACAGGGGCAACACTGTGTATTTCTCTCTCGCAGAGCCCGGTTGCCAAATTCGAAACGTCCAGCGATTGCGCCCACAGGAAAGCTGCCAGCAAGGAAAGCTGTAGCTGGTTTTCACTGCCCCTTCGAACTGCATTCGCTGCTAGACAGACATTCGCTTTCTACAAAAGCTTTCGTTGGTACAGGGGCAACACTGTGTATTTCTCTCTCGCAGAGCCCGGTTGCCAAATTCGAAACGTCCAGCGATTGCGCCCACAGGAAAGCTGCCAGCAAGGAAAGCTGTAGCTGGTTTTCACTGCCCCTTGGAACTACATTCGCTGCTAGACAGACATTCGCTTTCTACAAAAGCTTTCGTTGGTACAGGGGCAACACTGTGTATTTCTCTCTCGCAGAGCCCGGTTGCCAAATTCGAAACGTCCAGCGATTGCGCCCACAGGAAAGCTGCCAGCAAGGAAAGCTGTAGCTGGTTTTCACTGCCCCTTGGAACTGCATTCGCTGATAGACAGACATTCGCTTTCTACAAAAGCTTTCGTTGGAACAGGGGCAACACTGTGTATTTCTCTCTCGCAGAGCCCGGTTGCCAAATTCGAAACGTCCAGCGATTGCACCCACAGGAAAGCTGCCAGCACGGAAAGCTGTAGCTGGTTTTCACTGCCCCTTGGAACTACATTCGCTGCTAGACAGACATTCGCTTTCTGCAAAACCTTGCCTTCGTAAAGGGGCAACACTGTGTATTTCTCTCTCGCAGAGCCCGGTTGCCAAATTCGAAACGTCCAGCGATTGCACCCACAGGAAAGCTTCCAGCACGGAAAGCTGTAGCTGGTTTTCACTGCCCCTTGGAACTGCATTCGCTGATAGACAGACATTCGCTTTCTACAAAAGCTTTCGTTGGTACAGGGACACTGTGTATTTCTCTCTCGCAGAGCCCGGTTGCCAAATTCGAAACGTCCAGCGATTGCACCCACAGGAAAGCTGCCAGCACGGAAAGCTGTAGCTGGTTTTCACTGCCCCTTGGAACTGCATTCGCTGCTAGACAGACATTCGCTTTCTGCAAAACCTTGCCTTCGTAAAGGGGCAACACTGTGTATTTCTCTCTCGCAGAGCCCGGTTGCCAAATTCGAAACGTCCAGCGATTGCGCCCACAGGAAAGCTGCCAGCACGGAAAGCTGTAGCTGGTTTTCACTGCCCCTTGGAACTGCATTCGCTGATAGACAGACATTCGCTTTCTACAAAACCTTTCGTTGGTACAGGGGCAACACTGTGTATTTCTCTCTCGCAGAGCCCGGCTGCCAAATTCGAAACGTCCAGCGATTGCGCCTACAGGAAAGCTGCCAGCACGGAAAGCTGTAGCTGGTTTTCACTGTCTCTTGGAACTACATTCGCTGCTAGACAGACATTCGCTTTCTGTAAAACCTTGCCTTCGTAAAGGGGCAACACTGTGTATTTCTCTCTCGCAGAGCCCAGATGCCAAATATGAAACGTCCAGCGATTGCGCCCACAGGAAAGCTGCCAGCACGGAAAGCAGTAGCTGGTTTTCACTGCCCCTTGGAACTGCATTCGCTGCTAGACAGACATTCGCTTTCTACAAAAGCTTTCGTTGGTACAGGGGCAACACTGTGTATTTCTCTCTCGCAGAGCCCGGTTGCCAAATTCGAAACGTCCAGCGATTGCGCCCACAGGAAAGCTGCCAGCAAGGAAAGCTGTAGCTGGTTTTCACTGCCCCTTGGAACTGCATTCGCTGATAGATAGACATTCGCTTTCTACAAAAGCTTTCGTTCGTAAAGGAGCAACACTGCGTATTTCTCTCTCGCAGAGCCCGGTTGCCAAATTAGAAACGTCCAGCGATTGCGCCCACAGGAAAGCTGCCAGCACGGAAAGCTGTAGCTGGTTTTCACTGCCCCTTGGAACTGCATTCGCTGATAGACAGACATTCGCTTTCTACAAAAGCTTTCGTTGGTACAGGGGCAACACTGTGTATTTCTCTCTCGCAGAGCCCGGTTGCCAAATTCGAAACGTCCAGCGATTGCGCCCACAGGAAAGCTGCCAGCAAGGAAAGCTGTAGCTGGTTTTCACTGCCCCTTGGAACTGCATTCGCTGATAGACAGACATTCGCTTTCTACAAAAGCTTTCGTTGGTACAGGGGCAACACTGTGTATTTCTCTCTCGCAGAGCCCGGTTGCCAAATTAGAAACGTCCAGCGATTGCGCCCACAGGAAAGCTGCCAGCACGGAAAGCTGTAGCTGGTTTTCACTGCCCCTTGGAACTACATTCGCTGCTAGACAGACATTCGCTTTCTGCAAAACCTTGCCTTCGTAAAGGGGCAACACTGTGTATTTCTCTCTCGCAGAGCCCGGTTGCCAAATTCGAAACGTCCAGCGATTGCGCCCACAGGAAAGCTGCCAGCACGGAAAGCTGTAGCTGGTTTTCACTGCCCCTTGGAACTGCATTCGCTGATAGACAGACATTCGCTTTCTACAAAAGCTTTCGTTGGTACAGGGGCAACACTGTGTATTTCTCTCTCGCAGAGCACGGCTGCCAAATTCGAAACGTCCAGCGATTGCGCCCACAGGAAAGCTGCCAGCACGGAAAGCTGTAGCTGGTTTTCACTGCCCCTTGGAACTACATTCGCTGCTAGACAGACATTCGCTTTCTACAAAAGCTTTCGTTGGTACAGGGGCAACACTGTGTATTTCTCTCTCGCAGAGCCCGGTTGCCAAATTCGAAACGTCCAGCGATTGCGCCCACAGGAAAGCTGCCAGCAAGGAAAGCTGTAGCTGGTTTTCACTGCCCCTTGGAACTACATTCGCTGCTAGACAGACATTCGCTTTCTACAAAAGCTTTCGTTGGTACAGGGGCAACACTGTGTATTTCTCTCTCGCAGAGCCCGCCTGCCAAATTCGAAACGTCCAGCGATTGCGCCCACAGGAAAGCTGCCAGCAAGGAAAGCTGTAGCTGGTTTTCACTGCCCCTTGGAACTGCATTCGCTGATAGACAGACATTCGCTTTCTACAAAAGCTTTCGTTGGAACAGGGGCAACACTGTGTATTTCTCTCTCGCAGAGCCCGGTTGCCAAATTCGAAACGTCCAGCGATTGCACCCACAGGAAAGCTGCCAGCACGGAAAGCTGTAGCTGGTTTTCACTGCCCCTTGGAACTACATTCGCTGCTAGACAGACATTCGCTTTCTGCAAAACCTTGCCTTCGTAAAGGGGCAACACTGTGTATTTCCCTCTCGCAGAGCCCGGTTGCCAAATTCGAAACGTCCAGCGATTGCACCCACAGGAAAGCTTCCAGCACGGAAAGCTGTAGCTGGTTTTCACTGCCCCTTGGAACTGCATTCGCTGATAGACAGACATTCGCTTTCTACAAAAGCTTTCGTTGGTACAGGGACACTGTGTATTTCTCTCTCGCAGAGCCCGGTTGCCAAATTCGAAACGTCCAGCGATTGCACCCACAGGAAAGCTGCCAGCACGGAAAGCTGTAGCTGGTTTTCACTGCCCCTTGGAACTGCATTCGCTGCTAGACAGACATTCGCTTTCTGCAAAACCTTGCCTTCGTAAAGGGGCAACACTGTGTATTTCTCTCTCGCAGAGCCCGGTTGCCAAATTCGAAACGTCCAGCGATTGCGCCCACAGGAAAGCTGCCAGCACGGAAAGCTGTAGCTGGTTTTCACTGCCCCTTGGAACTGCATTCGCTGATAGACAGACATTCGCTTTCTACAAAAGCTTTCGTTGGTACAGGGGCAACACTGTGTATTTCTCTCTCGCAGAGCCCGGCTGCCAAATTCGAAACGTCCAGCGATTGCGCCTACAGGAAAGCTGCCAGCACGGAAAGCTGTAGCTGGTTTTCACTGTCTCTTGGAACTACATTCGCTGCTAGACAGACATTCGCTTTCTGTAAAACCTTGCCTTCGTAAAGGGGCAACACTGTGTATTTCTCTCTCGCAGAGCCCAGATGCCAAATATGAAACGTCCAGCGATTGCGCCCACAGGAAAGCTGCCAGCACGGAAAGCAGTAGCTGGTTTTCACTGCCCCTTGGAACTACATTCGCTGCTAGACAGACATTCGCTTTCTACAAAAGCTTTCGTTGGTACTGGGGCAACACTGTGTATTTCTCTCTCGCAGAGCCCGGTTGCCAAATTCGAAACGTCCAGCGATTGCGCCCACAGGAAAGCTGCCAGCAAGGAAAGCTGTAGCTGGTTTTCACTGCCCCTTGGAACTGCATTCGCTGATAGACAGACATTCGCTTTCTACAAAAGCTTTCGTTGGTACAGGGGCAACACTGTGTATTTCTCTCTCGCAGAGCCCGGTTGCCAAATTCGAAACGTCCAGCGATTGCGCCCACAGGAAAGCTGCCAGCACGGAAAGCTGTAGCTGGTTTTCACTGCCCCTTGGAACTACATTCGCTGCTAGACAGACATTCGCTTTCTGCAAAACCTTGCCTTCGTAAAGGGGCAACACTGTGTATTTCTCTCTCGCAGAGCCCGGTTGCCAAATTCGAAACGTCCAGCGATTGCGCCCACAGGAAAGCTGCCAGCACGGAAAGCTGTAGCTGGTTTTCACTGCCCCTTGGAACTACATTCGCTGATAGACAGACATTCGCTTTCTGCAAAACCTTGCCTTCGTAAAGGGGCAACACTGTGTATTTCTCTCTCGCAGAGCCCGGTTGCCAAATTCGAAACGTCCAGCGATTGCGCCCACAGGAAAGCTGCCAGCACGGAAAGCTGTAGCTGGTTTTCACTGCCCCTTGGAACTACATTCGCTGATAGACAGACATTCGCTTTCTACAAAAGCTTTCGTTGGTACAGGGGCAACACTGTGTATTTCTCTCTCGCAGAGCCCGGTTGCCAAATTCGAAACGTCCAGCGATTGCGCCCACAGGAAAGCTGCCAGCACGGAAAGCTGTAGCTGGTTTTCACTGCCCCTTGGAACTGCATTCGCTGATAGACAGACATTCGCTTTCTACAAAAGCTTTCGTTGGTACAGGGGCAACACTGTGTATTTCTCTCTCGCAGAGCCCAGTTACCAAATTCGAAACGTCCAGCGATTGCGCCCACAGGAAAGCTGCCAGCAAGGAAAGCTGTAGCTGGTTTTCACTGCCCCTTGGAACTGCATTCGCTGATAGACAGACATTCGCTTTCTACAAAAGCTTTCGTTGGTACAGGGGCAACACTGTGTATTTCTCTCTCGCAGAGCCCGGTTGCCAAATTCGAAACGTCCAGCGAATGCGCCCACAGGAAAGCTGCCAGCACGGAAAGCTGTAGCTGGTTTTCACTGCCCCTTGGAACTGCATTCGCTGCTAGACAGACATTCGCTTTCTACAAAAGCTTGCCTTCGTAAAGGGGCAACACTGTGTATTTCTCTCTCGCAGAGCCCGGTTGCCAAATTCTTAACGTCCAGCGATTGCGCCCACAGGAAAGCTGCCAGCAAGGAAAGCTGTAGCTGGTTTTCACTGCCCCTTGGAACTGCATTCGCTGATAGACAGACATTCGCTTTCTGTAAAACCTTGCCTTCGTAAAGGGGCAACACTGTGTATTTCTCTCTCGCAGAGCCCAGCTGCCAAATATGAAACGTCCAGCGATTGCGCCCACAGGAAAGCTGCCAGCACGGAAAGCAGTAGCTGGTTTTCACTGCCCCTTGGAACTACATTCGCTGCTAGACAGACATTCGCTTTCTACAAAAGCTTTCGTTGGTACAGGGGCAACACTGTGTATTTCTCTCTCGCAGAGCCCGGTTGCCAAATTCGAAACGTCCAGCGATTGCGCCCACAGGAAAGCTGCCAGCAAGGAAAGCTGTAGCTGGTTTTCACTGCCCCTTGGAACTGCATTCGCTGATAGATAGACATTCGCTTTCTACAAAAGCTTTCGTTCGTAAAGGAGCAACACTGTGTATTTCTCTCTCGCAGAGCCCGGTTGCCAAATTAGAAACGTCCAGCGATTGCGCCCACAGGAAAGCTGCCAGCACGGAAAGCTGTAGCTGGTTTTCACTGCCCCTTGGAACTGCATTCGCTGATAGACAGACATTCGCTTTCTACAAAAGCTTTCGTTGGTACAGGGGCAACACTGTGTATTTCTCTCTCGCAGAGCCCGGTTGCCAAATTCGAAACGTCCAGCGATTGCGCCCACAGGAAAGCTGCCAGCAAGGAAAGCTGTAGCTGGTTTTCACTGCCCCTTGGAACTGCATTCGCTGATAGACAGACATTCGCTTTCTACAAAAGCTTTCGTTGGTACAGGGGCAACACTGTGTATTTCTCTCTCGCAGAGCCCGGTTGCCAAATTAGAAACGTCCAGCGATTGCGCCCACAGGAAAGCTGCCAGCACGGAAAGCTGTAGCTGGTTTTCAGTGCCCCTTGGAACTACATTCGCTGCTAGACAGACATTCGCTTTCTGCAAAACCTTGCCTTCGTAAAGGGGCAACACTTTGTATTTCTCTCTCGCAGAGCCCGGTTGCCAAATTCGAAACGTCCAGCGATTGCGCCCACAGGAAAGCTGCCAGCAAGGAAAGCTGTAGCTGGTTTTCACTGCCCCTTGGAACTGCATTCGCTGATAGATAGACATTCGCTTTCTACAAAAGCTTTCGTTGGTACAGGGGCAACACTGTGTATTTCTCTCTCGCAGAGCCCGGTTGCCAAATTCGAAACGTCCAGCGATTGCGCCCACAGGAAAGCTGCCAGCAAGGAAAGCTGTAGCTGGTTTTCACTGCCCCTTGGAACTGCATTCGCTGATAGACAGACATTCGCTTTCTACAAAAGCTTTCGTTGGTACAGGGGCAACACTGTGTATTTCTCTCTCGCAGAGCCCGGTTGCCAAATTCGAAACGTCCAGCGATTGCGCCCACAGGAAAGCTGCCAGCACGGAAAGCTGTAGCTGGTTTTCACTGCCCCTTGGAACTGCATTCGCTGCTAGACAGACATTCGCTTTCTGCAAAAGCTTTCGTTGGTACAGGGGCAACACTGTGTATTTCTCTCTCGCAGAGCCCGGTTGCCAAATTCGAAACGTCCAGCGATTGCGCCCACAGGAAAGCTGCCAGCAAGGAAAGCTGTAGCTGGTTTTCACTGCCCCTTGGAACTGCATTCGCTGCTAGACAGACATTCGCTTTCTGCAAAACCTTGCCTTCGTAAAGGGGCAACACTGTGTATTTCTCTCTCGCAGAGCCCGGTTGCCAAATTCGAAACGTCCAGCGATTGCGCCCACAGGAAAGCTGCCAGCACGGAAAGCTGTAGCTGGTTTTCACTGCCCCTTGGAACTGCATTCGCTGATAGACAGACATTCGCTTTCTACAAAAGCTTTCGTTCGTAAAGGGGCAACACTGTGTATTTCTCTCTCGCAGAGCCCGGCTGCCAAATTCGAAACGTCCAGCGATTGCGCCCACAGGAAAGCTGCCAGCAAGGAAAGCTGTAGCTGGTTTTCACTGCCCCTTGGAACTGCATTCGCTGATAGACAGACATTCGCTTTCTGTAAAACCTTGCCTTCGTAAAGGGGCAACACTGTGTATTTCTCTCTCGCAGAGCCCAGATGCCAAATATGAAACCTCCAGCGATTGCGCCCACAGGAAAGCTGCCAGCACGGAAAGCAGTAGCTGGTTTTCACTGCCCCTTGGAACTACATTCGCTGCTAGACAGACATTCGCTTTCTACAAAAGCTTTCGTTGGTACAGGGGCAACACTGTGTATTTCTCTCTCGCAGAGCCCGGTTGCCAAATTCGAAACGTCCAGCGATTGCGCCCACAGGAAAGCTGCCAGCAAGGAAAGCTGTAGCTGGTTTTCACTGCCCCTTGGAACTGCATTCGCTGATAGACAGACATTCGCTTTCTACAAAAGCTTTCGTTGGTACAGGGGCAACACTGTGTATTTCTCTCTCGCAGAGCCCGGTTGCCAAATTAGAAACGTCCAGCGATTGCGCCCACAGGAAAGCTGCCAGCACGGAAAGCTGTAGCTGGTTTTCACTGCCCCTTGGAACTACATTCGCTGCTAGACAGACATTCGCTTTCTGCAAAACCTTGCCTTCGTAAAGGGGCAACACTGTGTATTTCTCTCTCGCAGAGCCCGGTTGCCAAATTCGAAACGTCCAGCGATTGCGCCCACCGGAAAGCTGCCAACACGGAAAGCTGTAGCTGGTTTTCACTGCCCCTTGGAACTGCATTCGCTGATAGATAGACATTCGCTTTCTACAAAAGCTTTCGTTCGTAAAGGGGCAACACTGTATATTTCTCTCTCGCAGAGCCCGGCTGCCAAATTCGAAACGTCCAGCGATTGCGCCCACAGGAAAGCTGCCAGCACGGAAAGCTGTAGCTGGTTTTCACTGCCCCTTGGAACTGCATTCGCTGCTAGACAGACATTCGCTTTCTACAAAAGCTTTCGTTGGTACAGGGGCAACACTGTGTATTTCTCTCTCGCAGAGCCCGGTTGCCAAATTCGAAACGTCCAGCGATTGCGCCCACAGGAAAGCTGCCAGCAAGGAAAGCTGTAGCTGGTTTTCACTGCCCCTTGGAACTGCATTCGCTGATAGACAGACATTCGCTTTCTACAAAAGCTTTCGTTGGTACAGGGGCAACACTGTGTATTTCTCTCTCGCAGAGCCCGGTTGCCAAATACGAAACGTCCAGCGATTGAGCCCACAGGAAAGCTGCCAGCAAGGAAAGCTGTAGCTGGTTTTCACTGTCTCTTGGAACTACATTCGCTGCTAGACAGACATTCGCTTTGTGCAAAACCTTGCCTTCGTAAAGGGGCAACACTGTGTATTTCTCTCTCGCAGAGCACGGCTGCCAAATTCGAAACGTCCAGCGATTGCGCCCACAGGAAAGCTGCCAACACGGAAAGCTGTAGCTGGTTTTCACTGCCCCTTGGAACTACATTCGCTGATAGACAGACATTCGCTTTCTACAAAAGCTTTCGTTGGTACAGGGGCAACACTGTGTATTTCTCTCTCGCAGAGCCCGGCTGCCAAATTCGAAACGTCCAGCGATTGCGCCCACAGGAAAGCTGCCAGCAAGGAAAGCTGTAGCTGGTTTTCACTGCCCCTTGGAACTGCATTCGCTGATAGACAGACATTCGCTTTCTACAAAAGCTTTCGTTGGTACAGGGGCAACACTGTGTATTTCTCTCTCGCAGAGCCCGGTTGCCAAATTCGAAACGTCCAGCGATTGCGCCCACAGGAAAGCTGCCAGCACGGAAAGCTGTAGCTGGTTTTCACTGCCCCTTGGAACTACATTCGCTGCTAGACAGACATTCGCTTTCTACAAAACCTTGCCTTCGTAAAGGGGCAACACTGTGTATTTCTCTCTCGCAGAGCCCGGTTGCCAAATTCGAAACGTCCAGCGATTGCGCCCACAGGAAAGCTGCCAGCACGGAAAGCTGTAGCTGGTTTTCACTGCCCCTTGGAACTGCATTCGCTGATAGACAGACATTCGCTTTCTACAAAACCTTTCGTTGGTACAGGGGCAACACTGTGTATTTCTCTCTCGCAGAGCCCGGTTGCCAAATTCGAAACGTCCAGCGATTGCGCCCACAGGAAAGCTGCCAGCACGGAAAGCTGTAGCTGGTTTTCACTGCCCCTTGGAACTGCATTCGCTGATAGACAGACATTCGCTTTCTACAAAAGCTTTCGTTCGTAAAGGGGCAACACTGTGTATTTCTCTCTCGCAGAGCCCGGCTGCCAAATTCGAAACGTCCAGCGATTGCGCCCACAGGAAAGCTGCCAGCAAGGAAAGCTGTAGCTGGTTTTCACTGCCCCTTGGAACTGCATTCGCTGATAGACAGACATTCGCTTTCTGTAAAACCTTGCCTTCGTAAAGGGGCAACACTGTGTATTTCTCTCTCGCAGAGCCCAGATGCCAAATATGAAACCTCCAGCGATTGCGCCCACAGGAAAGCTGCCAGCAAGGAAAGCTGTAGCTGGTTTTCACTGCCCCTTGGAACTGCATTCGCTGATAGACAGACATTCGCTTTCTGTAAAACCTTGCCTTCGTAAAGGGGCAACACTGTGTATTTCTCTCTCGCAGAGCCCAGATGCCAAATATGAAACCTCCAGCGATTGCGCCCACAGGAAAGCTGCCAGCAAGGAAAGCTGTAGCTGGTTTTCACTGCCCCTTGGAACTACATTCGCTGCTAGACAGACATTCGCTTTCTGCAAAACCTTGCCTTCGTAAAGGGGCAACACTGTGTATTTCTCTCTCGCAGAGCCCGGTTGCCAAATTCGAAACGTCCAGCGATTGCGCCCACAGGAAAGCTGCCAGCACGGAAAGCTGTAGCTGGTTTTCACTGCCCCTTGGAACTGCATTCGCTGATAGACAGACATTCGCTTTCTACAAAAGCTTTCGTTGGTACAGGGGCAACACTGTGTATTTCTCTCTCGCAGAGCCCGGTTGCCAAATTCGAAACGTCCAGCGATTGCGCCCACAGGAAAGCTGCCAGCACGGAAAGCTGTAGCTGGTTTTCACTGCCCCTTGGAACTACATTCGCTGCTAGACAGACATTCGCTTTCTACAAAAGCTTTCGTTGGTACAGGGGCAACACTGTGTATTTCTCTCTCGCAGAGCCCGGTTGCCAAATTCGAAACATCCAGCGATTGCGCCCACAGGAAAGCTGCCAGCACGGAAAGCTGTAGCTGGTTTTCACTGTCTCTTGGAACTGCATTCGCTGATAGACAGACATTCGCTTTCTACAAAAGCTTTCGTTGGAACAGGGGCAACACTGTGTATTTCTCTCTCGCAGAGCCCGGTTGCCAAATTCGAAACGTCCAGCGATTGCGCCCACAGGAAAGCTGCCAGCACGGAAAGCTGTAGCTGGTTTTCACTGTCTCTTGGAACTACATTCGCTGATAGACAGACATTCGCTTTCTGCAAAACCTTGCCTTCGTAAAGGGGCAACACTGTGTATTTCTCTCTCGCAGAGCCCGGTTGCCAAATTCGAAACGTCCAGCGATTGCGCCCACAGGAAAGCTGCCAGCAAGGAAAGCTGTAGCTGGTTTTCACTGCCCCTTGGAACTGCATTCGCTGATAGATAGACATTCGCGTTCTACAAAAGCTTTCGTTCGTAAAGGGGCAACACTGTGTATTTCTCTCTCGCAGAGCCCGGCTGCCAAATTCGAAACGTCCAGCGATTGCGCCCACAGGAAAGCTGCCAGCACGGAAAGCTGTAGCTGGTTTTCACTGCCCCTTGGAACTGCATTCGCTATTAGACAGACATTCGCTTTCTACAAAAGCTTTCGTTGGTACAGGGGCAACACTGTGTATTTCTCTCTCGCAGAGCCCGGTTGCCAAATTCGAAACGTCCAGCGATTGCGCCCACAGGAAAGCTGCCAGCACGGAAAGCTGTAGCTGGTTTTCACTGCCCCTTGGAACTGCATTCGCTGATAGACAGACATTCGCTTTCTACAAAAGCTTTCGTTGGAACAGGGGCAACACTGTGTATTTCTCTCTCGCAGAACCCGGTTGCCAAATTCGAAACGTCCAGCGATTGCGCCCACAGGAAAGCTGCCAGCACGGAAAGCTGTAGCTGGTTTTCACTGTCTCTTGGAACTACATTCGCTGATAGACAGACATTCGCTTTCTGCAAAACCTTGCCTTCGTAAAGGGGCAACACTGTGTATTTCTCTCTCGCAGAGCCCGGCTGCCAAATTCGAAACGTCCAGCGATTGCGCCCACAGGAAAGCTGCCAGCACGGAAAGCTGTAGCTGGTTTTCACTGTCTCTTGGAACTGCATTCGCTGATAGACAGACATTCGCTTTCTACAAAAGCTTTCGTTGGTACAGGGGCAACACTGTGTATTTCTCTCTCGCAGAGCCCGGCTGCCAAATTCGAAACGTCCAGCGATTGCGCCCACAGGAAAGCTGCCAGCAAGGAAAGCTGTAGCTGGTTTTCACTGCCCCTTGGAACTGCATTCGCTGATAGACAGACATTCGCTTTCTACAAAAGCTTTCGTTGGTACAGGGGCAACACTGTGTATTTCTCTCTCGCAGAGCCCGGTTGCCAAATTCGAAACGTCCAGCGATTGCGCCCACAGGAAAGCTGCCAGCACGGAAAGCTGTAGCTGGTTTTCACTGCCCCTTGGAACTACATTCGCTGCTAGACAGACATTCGCTTTCTACAAAACCTTGCCTTCGTAAAGGGGCAACACTGTGTATTTCTCTCTCGCAGAGCCCGGTTGCCAAATTCGAAACGTCCAGCGATTGCGCCCACAGGAAAGCTGCCAGCACGGAAAGCTGTAGCTGGTTTTCACTGCCCCTTGGAACTGCATTCGCTGATAGACAGACATTCGCTTTCTACAAAACCTTTCGTTGGTACAGGGGCAACACTGTGTATTTCTCTCTCGCAGAGCCCGGTTGCCAAATTCGAAACGTCCAGCGATTGCGCCCACAGGAAAGCTGCCAGCACGGAAAGCTGTAGCTGGTTTTCACTGCCCCTTGGAACTGCATTCGCTGATAGACAGACATTCGCTTTCTACAAAAGCTTTCGTTCGTAAAGGGGCAACACTGTGTATTTCTCTCTCGCAGAGCCCGGCTGCCAAATTCGAAACGTCCAGCGATTGCGCCCACAGGAAAGCTGCCAGCAAGGAAAGCTGTAGCTGGTTTTCACTGCCCCTTGGAACTGCATTCGCTGATAGACAGACATTCGCTTTCTGTAAAACCTTGCCTTCGTAAAGGGGCAACACTGTGTATTTCTCTCTCGCAGAGCCCAGATGCCAAATATGAAACCTCCAGCGATTGCGCCCACAGGAAAGCTGCCAGCAAGGAAAGCTGTAGCTGGTTTTCACTGCCCCTTGGAACTGCATTCGCTGATAGACAGACATTCGCTTTCTGTAAAACCTTGCCTTCGTAAAGGGGCAACACTGTGTATTTCTCTCTCGCAGAGCCCAGATGCCAAATATGAAACCTCCAGCGATTGCGCCCACAGGAAAGCTGCCAGCAAGGAAAGCTGTAGCTGGTTTTCACTGCCCCTTGGAACTACATTCGCTGCTAGACAGACATTCGCTTTCTGCAAAACCTTGCCTTCGTAAAGGGGCAACACTGTGTATTTCTCTCTCGCAGAGCCCGGTTGCCAAATTCGAAACGTCCAGCGATTGCGCCCACAGGAAAGCTGCCAGCACGGAAAGCTGTAGCTGGTTTTCACTGCCCCTTGGAACTGCATTCGCTGATAGACAGACATTCGCTTTCTACAAAAGCTTTCGTTGGTACAGGGGCAACACTGTGTATTTCTCTCTCGCAGAGCCCGGTTGCCAAATTCGAAACGTCCAGCGATTGCGCCCACAGGAAAGCTGCCAGCACGGAAAGCTGTAGCTGGTTTTCACTGCCCCTTGGAACTACATTCGCTGCTAGACAGACATTCGCTTTCTACAAAAGCTTTCGTTGGTACAGGGGCAACACTGTGTATTTCTCTCTCGCAGAGCCCGGTTGCCAAATTCGAAACATCCAGCGATTGCGCCCACAGGAAAGCTGCCAGCACGGAAAGCTGTAGCTGGTTTTCACTGTCTCTTGGAACTGCATTCGCTGATAGACAGACATTCGCTTTCTACAAAAGCTTTCGTTGGAACAGGGGCAACACTGTGTATTTCTCTCTCGCAGAGCCCGGTTGCCAAATTCGAAACGTCCAGCGATTGCGCCCACAGGAAAGCTGCCAGCACGGAAAGCTGTAGCTGGTTTTCACTGTCTCTTGGAACTACATTCGCTGATAGACAGACATTCGCTTTCTGCAAAACCTTGCCTTCGTAAAGGGGCAACACTGTGTATTTCTCTCTCGCAGAGCCCGGTTGCCAAATTCGAAACGTCCAGCGATTGCGCCCACAGGAAAGCTGCCAGCAAGGAAAGCTGTAGCTGGTTTTCACTGCCCCTTGGAACTGCATTCGCTGATAGATAGACATTCGCGTTCTACAAAAGCTTTCGTTCGTAAAGGGGCAACACTGTGTATTTCTCTCTCGCAGAGCCCGGCTGCCAAATTCGAAACGTCCAGCGATTGCGCCCACAGGAAAGCTGCCAGCACGGAAAGCTGTAGCTGGTTTTCACTGCCCCTTGGAACTGCATTCGCTATTAGACAGACATTCGCTTTCTACAAAAGCTTTCGTTGGTACAGGGGCAACACTGTGTATTTCTCTCTCGCAGAGCCCGGTTGCCAAATTCGAAACGTCCAGCGATTGCGCCCACAGGAAAGCTGCCAGCACGGAAAGCTGTAGCTGGTTTTCACTGCCCCTTGGAACTGCATTCGCTGATAGACAGACATTCGCTTTCTACAAAAGCTTTCGTTGGAACAGGGGCAACACTGTGTATTTCTCTCTCGCAGAACCCGGTTGCCAAATTCGAAACGTCCAGCGATTGCGCCCACAGGAAAGCTGCCAGCACGGAAAGCTGTAGCTGGTTTTCACTGTCTCTTGGAACTACATTCGCTGATAGACAGACATTCGCTTTCTGCAAAACCTTGCCTTCGTAAAGGGGCAACACTGTGTATTTCTCTCTCGCAGAGCCCGGCTGCCAAATTCGAAACGTCCAGCGATTGCGCCCACAGGAAAGCTGCCAGCACGGAAAGCTGTAGCTGGTTTTCACTGTCTCTTGGAACTGCATTCGCTGATAGACAGACATTCGCTTTCTGCAAAACCTTGCCTTCGTAAAGGGGCAACACTGTGTATTTCTCTCTCGCAGAGCCCGGCTGCCAAATTCGAAACGTCCAGCGATTGCGCCCACAGGAAAGCTGCCAGCACGGAAAGCTGTAGCTGGTTTTCACTGTCTCTTGGAACTGCATTTGCTGATAGACAGACATTCGCTTTCTACAAAAGCTTTCGTTGGAACAGGGGCAACACTGTGTATTTCTCTCTCGCAGAGCCCGGTTGCCAAATTCGAAACGTCCAGCAATTGCGCCCACAGGAAAGCTGCCAGCACGGAAAGCTGTAGCTGGTTTTCACTGCCCCTTGGAACTGCATTCGCTGATAGACAGACATTCGCTTTCTACAAAAGCTTTCGTTGGTACAGGGGCAACACTGTGTATTTCTCTCTCGCAGAGCCCGGTTGCCAAATTCGAAACGTCCAGCGATTGCGCCCACAGGAAAGCTGCCAGCACGGAAAGCTGTAGCTGGTTTTCACTGCCCCTTGGAACTGCATTCGCTGCTAGACAGACATTCGCTTTCTACAAAAGCTTTCGTTCGTAAAGGGGCAACACTGTGTATTTCTCTCTCGCAGAGCCCGGTTGCCAAATTCGAAACGTCCAGCGATTGCGCCCACAGGAAAGCTGCCAGCACGGAAAGCTGTAGCTGGTTTTCACTGCCCCTTGGAACTACATTCGCTGCTAGACAGACATTCGCTTTCTACAAAAGCTTTCGTTGGTACAGGGGCAACACTGTGTATTTCTCTCTCGCAGAGCCCGGCTGCCAAATTCGAAACGTTCAGGGATTGCGCCCACAGGAAAGCTGCCAGCAAGGAAAGCTGTAGCTGGTTTTCACTGCCCCTTGGAATTGCATTCGCTGATAGACAGACATTCGCTTTCTACAAAAGCTTTCGTTGGTACAGGGGCAACACTGTGTATTTCTCTCTCGCAGAGCCCGGTTGCCAAATTCGAAACGTCCAGCGATTGCGCCCACAGGAAAGCTGCCAGCACGGAAAGCTGTAGCTGGTTTTCACTGCCCCTTGGAACTACATTCGCTGCTAGACAGACATTCGCTTTCTGCAAAACCTTGCCTTCGTAAAGGGGCAACACTTTGTATTTCTCTCTCGCAGAGCCCGGTTGCCAAATTCAAAACGTCCAGCGATTGCGCCCACAGGAAAGCTGCCAGCAAGGAAAGCTGTAGCTGGTTTTCACTGCCCCTTGGAACTGCATTCGCTGATAGATAGACATTCGCTTTCTACAAAAGCTTTCGTTCGTAAAGGGGCAACACTGTGTATTTCTCTCTCGCAGAGCCCGGCTGCCAAATTCGAAACGTCCAGCGATTGCGCCCACAGGAAAGCTGCCAGCACGGAAAGCTGTAGCTGGTTTTCACTGCCCCTTGGAACTGCATTCGCTGATAGACAGACATTCGCTTTCTACAAAAGCTTTCGTTGGTACAGGGGCAACACTGTGTATTTCTCTCTCGCAGAGCCCGGTTGCCAAATTCGAAACGTCCAGCGATTGCGCCCACAGGAAAGCTGCCAGCAAGGAAAGCTGTAGCTGGTTTTCACTGCCTCTTGGAACTGCATTCGCTGATAGACAGACATTCGCTTTCTACAAAAGCTTTCGTTGGTACAGGGGCAACACTGTGTATTTCTCTCTCGCAGAGCCCGGTTGCCAAATTCGAAACGTCCAGCGATTGCGCCCACAGGAAAGCTGCCAGCACGGAAAGCTGTAGCTGGTTTTCACTGCCCCTTGGAACTGCATTCGCTGATAGACAGACATTCGCTTTCTACAAAAGCTTTCGTTGGTACAGGGGCAACACTGTGTATTTCTCTCTCGCAGAGCCCGGTTGCCAAATTCGAAACGTCCAGCGATTGCGCCCACAGGAAAGCTGCCAGCACGGAAAGCTGTAGCTGGTTTTCACTGTCTCTTGGAACTACATTCGCTGCTAGACAGACATTCGCTTTCTGCAAAACCTTGCCTTCGTAAAGGGGCGATACTGTGTATTTCTCTCTCGCAGAGCCCGGCTGCCAAATTCGAAACGTCCAGCGATTGCGCCCACAGGAAAGCTGCCAGCACGGAAAGCTGTAGCTGGTTTTCACTGTCTCTTGGAACTGCATTTGCTGATAGACAGACATTCGCTTTCTACAAAAGCTTTCGTTGGAACAAGGGCAACACTGTGTATTTCTCTCTCGCAGAGCCCGGTTGCCAAATTCGAAACGTCCAGCGATTGCGCCCACAGGAAAGCTGCCAGCACGGAAAGCTGTAGCTGGTTTTCACTGTCTGTTGGAACTACATTCGCTGATAGACAGACATTCGCTTTCTACAAAAGCTTTCGTTGGTACAGGGGCAACACTGTGTATTTCTCTCTCGCAGAGCCCGGCTGCCAAATTCGAAACGTCCAGCGATTGCGCCCACAGGAAAGCTGCCAGCACGGAAAGCTGTAGCTGGTTTTCTCTGTCTCTTGCAAATACATTCGCTGATAGACAAACATTCGCTTTCTAGAAAAGCTTTCGTTGGTACAGGGGCAACACTGTGTATTTCTCTCTCGCAGAGCCCGGTTGCCAAATTCGAAACGTCCAGCGATTGCGCCCACAGGAAAGCTGCCAGCACGGAAAGCTGTAGCTGTTTTTCACTGCCCCTTGGAACTACATTCGCTGCTAGACAGACATTCGCTTTCTGCAAAACCTTGCCTTCGTAAAGGGGCAACACTGTGTATTTCTCTCTCGCAGAGCCCGGTTGCCAAATTCGAAACGTCCAGCGATTGCGCCCACAGGAAAGCTGCCAGCACGGAAAGCTGTAGCTGGTTTTCACTGCCCCTTGGAACTGCATTCGCTGATAGACAGACATTCGCTTTCTGCAAAAGCTTTCGTTAGTAAAGGGGCAACACTGTGTATTTCTCTCTCGCAGAGCCCGGCTGCCAAATTCGAAACGTCCAGCGATTGCGCCCACAGGAAAGCTGCCAGCACGGAAAGCTGTAGCTGGTTTTCACTGCCCCTTGGAACTACATTCGCTGCTAGACAGACATTCGTTTTCTGCAAAACCTTGCCTTCGTAAAGGGGCAACACTGTGTATTTCTCTCTCGCAGAGCCCGCCTGCCAAATTCGAAACGTCCAGCGATTGCGCCCACAGGAAAGCTTCCAGCACGGAAAGCTGTAGCTGGTTTTCACTGCCCCTTGGAACTGCATTCGCTGATAGACAGACATTCGCTTTCTACAAAAGCTTTCGTTGGTACAGGGGCAACACTGTGTATTTCTCTCTCGCAGAGCCCGGCTGCCAAATTCGAAACGTCCAGCGATTGCGCCCACAGGAAAGCTGCCAGCACGGAAAGCTGTAGCTGGTTTTCACTGTCTCTTGGAACTACATTCTCTGATAGACAGACATTCGCTTTCTGCAAAATCTTGCCTTCGTAAAGGGGCAACACTGTGTATTTCTCTCTCGCAGATCCCGCCTGCCAAATTCGAAACGTCCAGCGATTGCGCCCACAGGAAAGCTGCCAGCACGGAAAGCTGTAGCTGGTTTTCACTGTCTCTTGGAACTACATTCGCTGATAGACAGACATTCGCTTTCTACAAAAGCTTTCGTTGGTACAGGGGCAACACTGTGTATTTCTCTCTCGCAGAGCCCGGTTGCCAAATTCGAAACGTCCAGCGATTGCGCCCACAGGAAAGCTGCCAGCATTGAAAGCTGTAGTTGATTTTCACTGCCCCTTGGAAATGCATTCGCTATTAGACAGACATTCGCTTTCTACAAAAGCTTTCGTTGGTACAGGGGCAACACTGTGTATTTCTCTCTCGCAGAGCCCGGTTGCCAAATTTGAAACGTCCAGCGATTGCGCCCACAGGAAAGCTGCCAGCACGGAAAGCTGTAGCTGGTTTTCACTGTCTCTTGGAACTGCATTTGCTGATAGACAGACATTCGCTTTCTACAAAAGCTTTCGTTGGAACAGGGGCAACACTGTGTATTTCTCTCTCGCAGAGCCCGGTTGCCAAATTCGAAACGTCCAGCGATTGCGCCCACAGGAAAGCTGCCAGCACGGAAAGCTGTAGCTGGTTTTCACTGTCTCTTGGAACTGCATTTGCTGATAGACAGACATTCGCTTTCTACAAAAGCTTTCGTTGGAACAGGGGCAACACTGTGTATTTCTCTCTCGCAGAGCCCGGTTGCCAAATTCGAAACGTCCAGCGATTGCGCCCACAGGAAAGCTGCCAGCACGGAAAGCTGTAGCTGGTTTTCACTGCCCCTTGGAACTACATTCGCTGCTAGACAGACATTCGCTTTCTGCAAAACCTTGCCTTAGTAAAGGGGCAACACTGTGTATTTCTCTCTCGCAGAGCCCGCCTGCCAAATTCGAAACGTCCAGCGATTGCGCCCACAGGAAAGCTGCCAGCACGGAAAGCTGTAGCTGGTTTTCACTGCCCCTTGGAACTGCATTCGCTGATAGACAGACATTCGCTTTCTGCAAAAGCTTTCGTTCGTAAAGGGGCAACACTGTGTATTTCTCTCTCGCAGAGTCCGGCTGCCAAATTCGAAACGTCCAGCGATTGCGCCCACAGGAAAGCTGCCAGCACGGAAAGCTGTAGCTGGTTTTCACTGCCCCTTGGAACTACATTCGCTGCTAGACAGACATTCGCTTTCTACAAAAGCTTTCGTTGGTACAGGGGCAACACTGTGTATTTCTCTCTCGCAGAGCCCGGCTGCCAAATTCGAAACGTCCAGCGATTGCGCCCACAGGAAAGCTGCCAGCAAGGAAAGCTGTAGCTGGTTTTCACTGCCCCTTGGAACTGCATTCGCTGATAGACAGACATTCGCTTTCTACAAAAGCTTTCGTTGGTACAGGGGCAACACTGTGTATTTCTCTCTCGCAGAGCCCGGTTGCCAAATTCGAAACGTCCAGCGATTGCGCCCACAGGAAAGCTGCCAGCACGGAAAGCTGTAGCTGGTTTTCACTGCCCCTTGGAACTGCATTCGCTGATAGACAGACATTCGCTTTCTACAAAAGCTTTTGTTGGTACAGGGGCAACACTGTGTATTTCTCTCTCGCAGAGCCCGGTTGCCAAATTCGAAACGTCCAGCGATTGCGCCCACAGGAAAGCTTCCAGCACGGAAAGCTGTAGCTGGTTTTCACTGCCCCTTGGAACTACATTCGCTGCTAGACAGACATTCGCTTTCTGCAAAATCTTGCCTTCGTAAAGGGGCAACACTATGTATTTCTCTCTCGCAGAGCCCGGCTGCCAAATTCGAAACGTCGAGCGATTGCGCCCACAGGAAAGCTGCCAGCACGGAAAGCTGTAGCTGGTTTTCACTGTCTCTTGGAACTACATTCGCTGATAGACAGGCATTCGCTTTCTACAAAAGCTTTCGTTGGTACAGGGGCAACACTGTGTATTTCTCTCTCGCAGAGCCCGGTTGCCAAATTCGAAACGTCCAGCGATTGCGCCCACAGGAAAGCTGCCAGCATTGAAAGCTGTAGCTGGTTTTCACTGCCCCTTGGAAATGCATTCGCTGATAGACAGACATTCGCTTTCTACAAAAGCTTTCGTTGGTACAGGGGCAACACTGTGTATTTCTCTCTCGCAGAGCCCGGTTGCCAAATTTGAAACGTCCAGCGATTGCGCCCACAGGAAAGCTGCCAGCACGGAAAGCTGTAGCTGGTTTTCACTGCCCCTTGGAACTGCATTCGCTGATAGACAGACATTCGCTTTCTACAAAAGCTTTCGTTGGTACAGGGGCAACACTGTGTATTTCTCTCTCGCAGAGCCCGGTTGCCAAATTCGAAACGTCCAGCGATTGCGCCCACAGGAAAGCTTCCAGCACGGAAAGCTGTAGCTGGTTTTCACTGCCCCTTGGAACTGCATTCGCTGATAGACAGACATTCGCTTTCTACAAAAGCTTTCGTTGGTACAGGGGCAACACTGTGTATTTCTCTCTCGCAGAGCCCGGTTGCCAAATTCGAAACGTCCAGCGATTGCGCCCACAGGAAAGCTGCCAGCACGGAAAGCTGTAGCTGGTTTTCACTGTCTCTTGGAACTGCATTTGCTGATAGACAGACATTCGCTTTCTACAAAAGCTTTCGTTGGAACAGGGGCAACACTGTGTATTTCTCTCTCGCAGAGCCCGGTTGCCAAATTCGAAACGTCCAGCGATTGCGCCCACAGGAAAGCTGCCAGCACGGAAAGCTGTAGCTGGTTTTCACTGCCCCTTGGAACTACATTCGCTGCTAGACAGACATTCGCTTTCTGCAAAACCTTGCCTTAGTAAAGGGGCAACACTGTGTATTTCTCTCTCGCAGAGCCCGCCTGCCAAATTCGAAACGTCCAGCGATTGCGCCCACAGGAAAGCTGCCAGCACGGAAAGCTGTAGCTGGTTTTCACTGCCCCTTGGAACTGCATTCGCTGATAGACAGACATTCGCTTTCTGCAAAAGCTTTCGTTCGTAAAGGGGCAACACTGTGTATTTCTCTCTCGCAGAGTCCGGCTGCCAAATTCGAAACGTCCAGCGATTGCGCCCACAGGAAAGCTGCCAGCACGGAAAGCTGTAGCTGGTTTTCACTGCCCCTTGGAACTACATTCGCTGCTAGACAGACATTCGCTTTCTACAAAAGCTTTCGTTGGTACAGGGGCAACACTGTGTATTTCTCTCTCGCAGAGCCCGGCTGCCAAATTCGAAACGTCCAGCGATTGCGCCCACAGGAAAGCTGCCAGCAAGGAAAGCTGTAGCTGGTTTTCACTGCCCCTTGGAACTGCATTCGCTGATAGACAGACATTCGCTTTCTACAAAAGCTTTCGTTGGTACAGGGGCAACACTGTGTATTTCTCTCTCGCAGAGCCCGGTTGCCAAATTCGAAACGTCCAGCGATTGCGCCCACAGGAAAGCTGCCAGCACGGAAAGCTGTAGCTGGTTTTCACTGCCCCTTGGAACTGCATTCGCTGATAGACAGACATTCGCTTTCTACAAAAGCTTTTGTTGGTACAGGGGCAACACTGTGTATTTCTCTCTCGCAGAGCCCGGTTGCCAAATTCGAAACGTCCAGCGATTGCGCCCACAGGAAAGCTGCCAGCACGGAAAGCTGTAGCTGGTTTTCACTGCCCCTTGGAACTACATTCGCTGCTAGACAGACATTCGCTTTCTGCAAAATCTTGCCTTCGTAAAGGGGCAACACTATGTATTTCTCTCTCGCAGAGCCCGGCTGCCAAATTCGAAACGTCGAGCGATTGCGCCCACAGGAAAGCTGCCAGCACGGAAAGCTGTAGCTGGTTTTCACTGTCTCTTGGAACTACATTCGCTGATAGACAGGCATTCGCTTTCTACAAAAGCTTTCGTTGGTACAGGGGCAACACTGTGTATTTCTCTCTCGCAGAGCCCGGTTGCCAAATTCGAAACGTCCAGCGATTGCGCCCACAGGAAAGCTGCCAGCATTGAAAGCTGTAGCTGGTTTTCACTGCCCCTTGGAAATGCATTCGCTGATAGACAGACATTCGCTTTCTACAAAAGCTTTCGTTGGTACAGGGGCAACACTGTGTATTTCTCTCTCGCAGAGCCCGGTTGCCAAATTTGAAACGTCCAGCGATTGCGCCCACAGGAAAGCTGCCAGCACGGAAAGCTGTAGCTGGTTTTCACTGCCCCTTGGAACTGCATTCGCTGATAGACAGACATTCGCTTTCTACAAAAGCTTTCGTTGGTACAGGGGCAACACTGTGTATTTCTCTCTCGCAGAGCCCGGTTGCCAAATTCGAAACGTCCAGCGATTGCGCCCACAGGAAAGCTTCCAGCACGGAAAGCTGTAGCTGGTTTTCACTGCCCCTTGGAACTGCATTCGCTGATAGACAGACATTCGCTTTCTACAAAAGCTTTCGTTGGTACAGGGGCAACACTGTGTATTTCTCTCTCGCAGAGCCCGGTTGCCAAATTCGAAACGTCCAGCGATTGCGCCCACAGGAAAGCTGCCAGCACGGAAAGCTGTAGCTGGTTTTCACTGCCCCTTGGAACTGCATTCGCTGATAGACAGACATTCGCTTTCTGCAAAAGCTTTCGTTAGTAAAGGGGCAACACTGTGTATTTCTCTCTCGCAGAGCCCGGCTGCCAAATTCGAAACGTCCAGCGATTGCGCCCACAGGAAAGCTGCCAGCACGGAAAGCTGTAGCTGGTTTTCACTGCCCCTTGGAACTACATTCGCTGCTAGACAGACATTCGCTTTCTACAAAAGCTTTCGTTGGTACAGGGGCAACACTGTGTATTTCTCTCTCGCAGAGCCCGCCTGCCAAATTCGAAACGTCCAGCGATTGCGCCCACAGGAAAGCTTCCAGCACGGAAAGCTGTAGCTGGTTTTCACTGCCCCTTGGAACTGCATTCGCTGATAGACAGACATTCGCTTTCTACAAAAGCTTTCGTTGGTACAGGGGCAACACTGTGTATTTCTCTCTCGCAGAGCCCGGCTGCCAAATTCGAAACGTCCAGCGATTGCGCCCACAGGAAAGCTGCCAGCATTGAAAGCTGTAGTTGATTTTCACTGCCCCTTGGAAATGCATTCGCTATTAGACAGACATTCGCTTTCTACAAAAGCTTTCGTTGGTACAGGGGCAACACTGTGTATTTCTCTCTCGCAGAGCCCGGTTGCCAAATTTGAAACGTCCAGCGATTGCGCCCACAGGAAAGCTGCCAGCACGGAAAGCTGTAGCTGGTTTTCACTGTCTCTTGGAACTGCATTTGCTGATAGACAGACATTCGCTTTCTACAAAAGCTTTCGTTGGAACAGGGGCAACACTGTGTATTTCTCTCTCGCAGAGCCCGGTTGCCAAATTCGAAACGTCCAGCGATTGCGCCCACAGGAAAGCTGCCAGCACGGAAAGCTGTAGCTGGTTTTCACTGTCTCTTGGAACTGCATTTGCTGATAGACAGACATTCGCTTTCTACAAAAGCTTTCGTTGGAACAGGGGCAACACTGTGTATTTCTCTCTCGCAGAGCCCGGTTGCCAAATTCGAAACGTCCAGCGATTGCGCCCACAGGAAAGCTTCCAGCACGGAAAGCTGTAGCTGGTTTTCACTGCCCCTTGGAACTGCATTCGCTGATAGACAGACATTCCCTTTCTACAAAAGCTTTCGTTGGTACAGGGGCAACACTGTGTATTTCTCTCTCGCAGAGCCCGGTTGCCAAATTCGAAACGTCCAGCGATTGCACCCACAGGAAAGCTGCCAGCACGGAAAGCTGTAGCTGGTTTTCACTGCCCCTTGGAACTACATTCGCTGCTAGACAGACATTCGCTTTCTGCAAAACCTTGCCTTAGTAAAGGGGCAACACTGTGTATTTCTCTCTCGCAGAGCCCGCCTGCCAAATTCGAAACGTCCAGCGATTGCGCCCACAGGAAAGCTGCCAGCACGGAAAGCTGTAGCTGGTTTTCACTGCCCCTTGGAACTGCATTCGCTGATAGACAGACATTCGCTTTCTGCAAAAGCTTTCGTTCGTAAAGGGGCAACACTGTGTATTTCTCTCTCGCAGAGTCCGGCTGCCAAATTCGAAACGTCCAGCGATTGCGCCCACAGGAAAGCTGCCAGCACGGAAAGCTGTAGCTGGTTTTCACTGCCCCTTGGAACTACATTCGCTGCTAGACAGACATTCGCTTTCTACAAAAGCTTTCGTTGGTACAGGGGCAACACTGTGTATTTCTCTCTCGCAGAGCCCGGCTGCCAAATTCGAAACGTCCAGCGATTGCGCCCACAGGAAAGCTGCCAGCAAGGAAAGCTGTAGCTGGTTTTCACTGCCCCTTGGAACTGCATTCGCTGATAGACAGACATTCGCTTTCTACAAAAGCTTTTGTTGGTACAGGGGCAACACTGTGTATTTCTCTCTCGCAGAGCCCGGTTGCCAAATTCGAAACGTCCAGCGATTGCGCCCACAGGAAAGCTGCCAGCACGGAAAGCTGTAGCTGGTTTTCACTGTCTCTTGGAACTACATTCGCTGATAGACAGACATTCGCTTTCTACAAAAGCTTTCGTTGGTACAGGGGCAACACTGTGTATTTCTCTCTCGCAGAGCCCGGTTGCCAAATTCGAAACGTCCAGCGATTGCGCCCACAGGAAAGCTGCCAGCATTGAAAGCTGTAGCTGGTTTTCACTGCCCCTTGGAAATGCATTCGCTGATAGACAGACATTCGCTTTCTACAAAAGCTTTCGTTGGTACAGGGGCAACACTGTGTATTTCTCTCTCGCAGAGCCCGGTTGCCAAATTTGAAACGTCCAGCGATTGCGCCCACAGGAAAGCTGCCAGCACGGAAAGCTGTAGCTGGTTTTCACTGCCCCTTGGAACTGCATTCGCTGATAGACAGACATTCGCTTTCTACAAAAGCTTTCGTTGGTACAGGGGCAACACTGTGTATTTCTCTCTCGCAGAGCCCGGTTGCCAAATTCGAAACGTCCAGCGATTGCGCCCACAGGAAAGCTTCCAGCACGGAAAGCTGTAGCTGGTTTTCACTGCCCCTTGGAACTGCATTCGCTGATAGACAGACATTCGCTTTCTACAAAAGCTGTCGTTGGTACAGGGGCAACACTGTGTATTTCTCTCTCGCAGAGCCCGGTTGCCAAATTCGAAACGTCCAGCGATTGCGCCCACAGGAAAGCTGCCAGCACGGAAAGCTGTAGCTGGTTTTCACTGCCCCTTGGAACCGCATTCGCTGATAGACAGACACTCGCTTTCTACAAAAGCTTTCGTTCGTAAAGGGGCAACACTGTGTATTTCTCTCTCGCAGAGCCTGGCTGCCAAATTCGAAACGTCCAGCGATTGCGCCCACAGGAAAGTGCCAGCACGGAAAGCTGTAGCTGGTTTTCACTGTCTCTTGGAACTACATTCGCTGATAGACAGACATTCGCTTTCTACAAAAGCTTTCGTGGGTACAGGGGCAACACTGTGTATTTCTCTCTCGCAGAGCCCGGTTGCCAAATTCGAAACGTCCAGCGATTGCGCCCACAGGAAAGCTGCCAGCACGGAAAGCTGTAGCTGGTTTTCACTGCCCCTTGGAACTACATTCGCTGATAGACAGACACTCGCTTTCTGCAAAACCTTGCCTTCGTAAAGGGGCAACACTGTGTATTTCTCTCTCGCAGAGCCCGGTTACCAAATTCGAAAAGTCCAGCGATTGCGCCCACAGGAAAGCTGCCAGCACGGAAAGCTGTAGCTGGTTTTCACTGCCCCTTGGAACTGCATTTGCTGATAGACAGACATTCGCTTTCTACAAAAGCTTTCGTTGGAACAGGGGCAACACTGTGTATTTCTCTCTCGCAGAGCCCGCCTGCCAAATTCGAAACGTCCAGCGATTGCGCCCACAGGAAAGCTGCCAGCACGGAAAGCTGTAGCTGGTTTTCACTGCCCCTTGGAACTGCATTCGCTGATAGACAGACATTCGCTTTCTACAAAAGCTTTCGTTGGTACAGGGGCAACACTGTGTATTTCTCTCTCGCAGAGCCCGGCTGCCAAATTCGAAACGTCCAGCGATTGCGCCCACAGGAAAGCTGCCAGCACGGAAAGCTGTAGCTGGTTTTCACTGTCTCTTGGAACTGCATTTGCTGATAGACAGACATTCGCTTTCTACAAAAGCTTTCGTTGGAACAGGGGCAACACTGTGTATTTCTCTCTCGCAGAGCCCGGTTGCCAAATTCGAAACGTCCAGCGATTGCGCCCACAGGAAAGCTGCCAGCACGGAAAGCTGTAGCTGGTTTTCACTGCCCCTTGGAACTGCATTCGCTGATAGACAGACATTCGCTTTCTACAAAAGCTTTCGTTCGTAAAGGGGCAACACTGTGTATTTCTCTCTCGCAGAGCCCGGCTGCCAAATTCGAAACGTCCAGCGATTGCGCCCACAGGAAAGCTGCCAGCACGGAAAGCTGTAGCTGGTTTTCACTGTCTCTTGGAACTACATTCGCTGATAGACAGGCATTCGCTTTCTACAAAAGCTTTCGTTGGTACAGGGGCAACACTGTGTATTTCTCTCTCGCAGAGCCCGGCTGCCAAATTCGAAACGTCCAGCGATTGCGCCCACAGGAAAGCTGCCAGCACGGAAAGCTGTAGCTGGTTTTCACTGCCCCTTGGAACTACATTCGCTGCTAGACAGACATTCGCTTTCTGCAAAACCTTGCCTTCGTAAAGGGGCAACACTGTGTATTTCTCTCTCGCAGAGCCCGGTTGCCAAATTCGAAACGTCCAGCGATTGCGCCCACAGGAAAGCTGCCAGCAAGGAAAGCTGTAGCTGGTTTTCACTGCCCCTTGGAACTGCATTCGCTGATAGACAGACATTCGCTTTCTACAAAAGCTTTCGTTGGTACAGGGGCAACACTGTGTATTTCTCTCTCGCAGAGCCCGGTTGCCAAATTCGAAACGTCCAGCGATTGCACCCACAGGAAAGCTGCCAGCACGGAAAGCTGTAGCTGGTTTTCACTGCCCCTTGGAACTGCATTCGCTGATAGACAGACATTCGCTTTCTGCAAAAGCTTTCGTTAGTAAAGGGGCAACACTGTGTATTTCTCTCTCGCAGAGCCCGGCTGCCAAATTCGAAACGTCCAGCGATTGCGCCCACAGGAAAGCTGCCAGCACGGAAAGCTGTAGCTGGTTTTCACTGCCCCTTGGAACTGCATTCGCTGATAGACAGACATTCGCTTTCTACAAAAGCTTTCGTTGGAACAGGGGCAACACTGTGTATTTCTCTCTCGCAGAGCCCAGTTACCAAATTCGAAACGTCCAGCGATTGCGCCCACAGGAAAGCTGCCAGCAAGGAAAGCTGTAGCTAGTTTTCACTGCCCCTTGGAACTGCATTCGCTGATAGACAGACATTCGCTTTCTACAAAAGCTTTCGTTGGTACAGGGGCAACACTGTGTATTTCTCTCTCGCAGAGCCCGGTTGCCAAATTCGAAACGTCCAGCGATTGCGCCCACAGGAAAGCTTCCAGCACGGAAAGCTGTAGCTGGTTTTCACTGCCCCTTGGAACTGCATTCGCTGATAGACAGACATTCGCTTTCTACAAAAGCTTTCGTTGGTACAGGGGCAACACTGTGTATTTCTCTCTCGCAGAGCCCGGTTGCAAAATTCGAAACGTCCAGCGATTGCACCCACAGGAAAGCTGCCAGCACAGAAAGCTGTAACTGGTTTTCACTGCCCCTTGGAACTACATTCGCTGCTAGACAGACATTCGCTTTCTGCAAAACCTTGCCTTCGTAAAGGGGCAACACTGTGTATTTCTCTCTCGCAGAGCCCGGTTGCCAAATTCGAAACGTCCAGCGATTGCGCCCACAGGAAAGCTGCCAGCACGGAAAGCTGTAGCTGGTTTTCACTGCCCCTTGGAACTGCATTCGCTGATAGACAGACATTCGCTTTCTACAAAAGCTTTCGTTCGTAAAGGGGCAACACTGTGTATTTCTCTCTCGCAGAGCCCGGCTGCCAAATTCGAAACGTCCAGCGATTGCGCCCACAGGAAAGCTGCCAGCACGGAAAGCTGTAGCTGGTTTTCACTGTCTCTTGGAACTACATTCGCTGATAGACAGACATTCGCTTTCTACAAAAGCTTTCGTTGGTACAGGGGCAACACTGTGTATTTCTCTCTCGCAGAGCCCGGCTGCCAAATTCGAAACGTCCAGCGATTGCGCCCACAGGAAAGCTGCCAGCACGGAAAGCTGTAGCTGGTTTTCACTGTCTCTTGCAAATACATTCGCTGATAGACAAACATTCGCTTTCTAGAAAAGCTTTCGTTGGTACAGGGGCAACACTGTGTATTTCTCTCTCGCAGAGCCCGGTTGCCAAATTCGAAACGTCCAGCGATTGCGCCCACAGGAAAGCTGCCAGCACGGAAAGCTGTAGCTGGTTTTCACTGCCCCTTGGAACTACATTCGCTGCTAGACAGACATTCGCTTTCTGCAAAACCTTGCCTTCGTAAAGGGGCAACACTGTGTATTTCTCTCTCGCAGAGCCCGGTTGCCAAATTCGAAACGTCCAGCGATTGCGCCCACAGGAAAGCTTCCAGCAAGGAAAGCTGTAGCTGGTTTTCACTGCCCCTTGGAACTGCATTCGCTGATAGACAGACATTCGCTTTCTACAAAAGCTTTCGTTGGTACAGGGGCAACACTGTGTATTTCTCTCTCGCAGAGCCCGGTTGCCAAATTCGAAACGTCCAGCGATTGCACCCACAGGAAAGCTGCCAGCACGGAAAGCTGTAGCTGGTTTTCACTGCCCCTTGGAACTGCATTCGCTGATAGACAGACATTCGCTTTCTGCAAAAGCTTTCGTTAGTAAAGGGGCAACACTGTGTATTTCTCTCTCGCAGAGCCCGGCTGCCAAATTCGAAACGTCCAGCGATTGCGCCCACAGGAAAGCTGCCAGCACGGAAAGCTGTAGCTGGTTTTCACTGCCCCTTGGAACTACATTCGCTGCTAGACAGACATTCGCTTTCTACAAAAGCTTTCGTTGGTACAGGGGCAACACTGTGTATTTCTCTCTCGCAGAGCCCGCCTGCCAAATTCGAAACGTCCAGCGATTGCGCCCACAGGAAAGCTTCCAGCACGGAAAGCTGTAGCTGGTTTTCACTGCCCCTTGGAACTGCATTCGCTGATAGACAGACATTCGCTTTCTACAAAAGCTTTCGTTGGTACAGGGGCAACACTGTGTATTTCTCTCTCGCAGAGCCCGGCTGCCAAATTCGAAACGTCCAGCGATTGCGCCCACAGGAAAGCTGCCAGCACGGAAAGCTGTAGCTGGTTTTCACTGCCCCTTGGAACTACATTCGCTGCTAGACAGACATTCGCTTTCTACAAAAGCTTTCGTTGGTACAGGGGCAACACTGTGTATTTCTCTCTCGCAGAGCCCGCCTGCCAAATTCGAAACGTCCAGCGATTGCGCCCACAGGAAAGCTTCCAGCACGGAAAGCTGTAGCTGGTTTTCACTGCCCCTTGGAACTGCATTCGCTGATAGACAGACATTCGCTTTCTACAAAAGCTTTCGTTGGTACAGGGGCAACACTGTGTATTTCTCTCTCGCAGAGCCCGGCTGCCAAATTCGAAACGTCCAGCGATTGCGCCCACAGGAAAGCTGCCAGCACGGAAAGCTGTAGCTGGTTTTCACTGTCTCTTGGAACTACATTCTCTGATAGACAGACATTCGCTTTCTGCAAAATCTTGCCTTCGTAAAGGGGCAACACTGTGTATTTCTCTCTCGCAGATCCCGCCTGCCAAATTCGAAACGTCCAGCGATTGCGCCCACAGGAAAGCTGCCAGCAAGGAAAGCTGTAGCTGGTTTTCACTGTCTCTTGGAACTACATTCGCTGATAGACAGACATTCGCTTTCTACAAAAGCTTTCGTTGGTACAGGGGCAACACTGTGTATTTCTCTCTCGCAGAGCCCGGTTGCCAAATTCGAAACGTCCAGCGATTGCGCCCACAGGAAAGCTGCCAGCATTGAAAGCTGTAGTTGATTTTCACTGCCCCTTGGAAATGCATTCGCTATTAGACAGACATTCGCTTTCTACAAAAGCTTTCGTTGGTACAGGGGCAACACTGTGTATTTCTCTCTCGCAGAGCCCGGTTGCCAAATTTGAAACGTCCAGCGATTGCGCCCACAGGAAAGCTGCCAGCACGGAAAGCTGTAGCTGGTTTTCACTGCCCCTTGGAACTGCATTCGCTGATAGACAGACATTCCCTTTCTACAAAAGCTTTCGTTGGTACAGGGGCAACACTGTGTATTTCTCTCTCGCAGAGCCCGGTTGCCAAATTCGAAACGTCCAGCGATTGCACCCACAGGAAAGCTGCCAGCACGGAAAGCTGTAGCTGGTTTTCACTGCCCCTTGGAACTACATTCGCTGCTAGACAGACATTCGCTTTCTGCAAAACCTTGCCTTAGTAAAGGGGCAACACTGTGTATTTCTCTCTCGCAGAGCCCGCCTGCCAAATTCGAAACGTCCAGCGATTGCGCCCACAGGAAAGCTGCCAGCACGGAAAGCTGTAGCTGGTTTTCACTGCCCCTTGGAACTGCATTCGCTGATAGACAGACATTCGCTTTCTGCAAAAGCTTTCGTTCGTAAAGGGGCAACACTGTGTATTTCTCTCTCGCAGAGTCCGGCTGCCAAATTCGAAACGTCCAGCGATTGCGCCCACAGGAAAGCTGCCAGCACGGAAAGCTGTAGCTGTTTTTCACTGCCCCTTGGAACTACATTCGCTGCTAGACAGACATTCGCTTTCTACAAAAGCTTTCGTTGGTACAGGGGCAACACTGTGTATTTCTCTCTCGCAGAGCCCGGCTGCCAAATTCGAAACGTCCAGCGATTGCGCCCACAGGAAAGCTGCCAGCAAGGAAAGCTGTAGCTGGTTTTCACTGCCCCTTGGAACTGCATTCGCTGATAGACAGACATTCGCTTTCTACAAAAGCTTTTGTTGGTACAGGGGCAACACTGTGTATTTCTCTCTCGCAGAGCCCGGTTGCCAAATTCGAAACGTCCAGCGATTGCGCCCACAGGAAAGCTGCCAGCACGGAAAGCTGTAGCTGGTTTTCACTGCCCCTTGGAACTACATTCGCTGCTAGACAGACATTCGCTTTCTGCAAAATCTTTCGTTGGTACAGGGGCAACACTATGTATTTCTCTCTCGCAGAGCCCGGCTGCCAAATTCGAAACGTCGAGCGATTGCGCCCACAGGAAAGCTGCCAGCACGGAAAGCTGTAGCTGGTTTTCACTGTCTCTTGGAACTACATTCGCTGATAGACAGACATTCGCTTTCTACAAAAGCTTTCGTTGGTACAGGGGCAACACTGTGTATTTCTCTCTCGCAGAGCCCGGTTGCCAAATTCGAAACGTCCAGCGATTGCGCCCACAGGAAAGCTGCCAGCATTGAAAGCTGTAGCTGGTTTTCACTGCCCCTTGGAAATGCATTCGCTGATAGACAGACATTCGCTTTCTACAAAAGCTTTCGTTGGTACAGGGGCAACACTGTGTATTTCTCTCTCGCAGAGCCCGGTTGCCAAATTTGAAACGTCCAGCGATTGCGCCCACAGGAAAGCTGCCAGCACGGAAAGCTGTAGCTGGTTTTCACTGCCCCTTGGAACTGCATTCGCTGATAGACAGACATTCGCTTTCTACAAAAGCTTTCGTTGGTACAGGGGCAACACTGTGTATTTCTCTCTCGCAGAGCCCGGTTGCCAAATTCGAAACGTCCAGCGATTGCGCCCACAGGAAAGCTTCCAGCACG
This sequence comes from Mycteria americana, assembly GCF_035582795.1. Classification (NCBI taxonomy): domain Eukaryota; kingdom Metazoa; phylum Chordata; class Aves; order Ciconiiformes; family Ciconiidae; genus Mycteria; species Mycteria americana. Next base: position 88,520,109 of record NC_134365.1, read on the forward strand.
GAAAGCTGTAGCTGGTTTTCACTGCCCCTTGGAACTGCATTCGCTGATAGACAGACATTCGCTTTCTACAAAAGCTTTCGTTGGTACAGGGGCAACACTGTGTATTTCTCTCTCGCAGAGCCCGGTTGCCAAATTCGAAACGTCCAGCGATTGCGCCCACAGGAAAGCTGCCAGCACGGAAAGCTGTAGCTGGTTTTCACTGCCCCTTGGAACCGCATTCGCTGATAGACAGACATTCGCTTTCTACAAAAGCTTTCGTGGGTACAGGGGCAACACTGTGTATTTCTCTCTCGCAGAGCCCGGTTGCCAAATTCGAAACGTCCAGCGATTGCGCCCACAGGAAAGCTGCCAGCACGGAAAGCTGTAGCTGGTTTTCAATGCCCCTTGGAACTACATTCGCTGATAGACAGACACTCGCTTTCTGCAAAACCTTGCCTTCGTAAAGGGGCAACACTGTGTATTTCTCTCTCGCAGAGCCCGGTTACCAAATTCGAAAAGTCCAGCGATTGCGCCCACAGGAAAGCTGCCAGCACGGAAAGCTGTAGCTGGTTTTCACTGCCCCTTGGAACTGCATTTGCTGATAGACAGACATTCGCTTTCTACAAAAGCTTTCGTTGGAACAGGGGCAACACTGTGTGTTTCTCTCTCGCAGAGCCCGCCTGCCAAATTCGAAACGTCCAGCGATTGCGCCCACAGGAAAGCTGCCAGCACGGAAAGCTGTAGCTGGTTTTCACTGCCCCTTGGAACTGCATTCGCTGATAGACAGACACTTGCTTTCTACAAAAGCTTTCGTTCGTAAAGGGGCAACACTGTGTATTTCTCTCTCGCAGAGCCCGGCTGCCAAATTCGAAACGTCCAGCGATTGCGCCCACAGGAAAGCTGCCAGCATTGAAAGCTGTAGCTGGTTTTCACTGCCCCTTGGAACTGCATTCGCTGATAGACAGACATTCGCTTTCTACAAAAGCTTTCGTTGGTACAGGGGCAACACTGTGTATTTCTCTCTCGCAGAGCCCGGTTGCCAAATTCGAAACGTCCAGCGATTGCGCCCACAGGAAAGCTTCCAGCACGGAAAGCTGTAGCTGGTTTTCACTGCCCCTTGGAACTGCATTCGCTGATAGACAGACATTCGCTTTCTACAAAAGCTTTCGTTGGTACAGGGGCAACACTGTGTATTTCTCTCTCGCAGAGCCCGGTTGCCAAATTCGAAACGTCCAGCGATTGCGCCCACAGGAAAGCTGCCAGCACGGAAAGCTGTAGCTGGTTTTCACTGCCCCTTGGAACTGCATTCGCTGATAGACAGACACTCGCTTTCTACAAAAGCTTTCGTTCGTAAAGGGGCAACACTGTGTATTTCTCTCTCGCAGAGCCCGGCTGCCAAATTCGAAACGTCCAGCGATTGCGCCCACAGGAAAGTGCCAGCACGGAAAGCTGTAGCTGGTTTTCACTGTCTCTTGGAACTACATTCGCTGATAGACAGACATTCGCTTTCTACAAAAGCTTTCGTGGGTACAGGGGCAACACTGTGTATTTCTCTCTCGCAGAGCCCGGTTGCCAAATTCGAAACGTCCAGCGATTGCGCCCACAGGAAAGCTGCCAGCACGGAAAGCTGTAGCTGGTTTTCACTGCCCCTTGGAACTACATTCGCTGATAGACAGACACTCGCTTTCTGCAAAACCTTGCCTTCGTAAAGGGGCAACACTGTGTATTTCTCTCTCGCAGAGCCCGGTTACCAAATTCGAAAAGTCCAGCGATTGCGCCCACAGGAAAGCTGCCAGCACGGAAAGCTGTAGCTGGTTTTCACTGCCCCTTGGAACTGCATTTGCTGATAGACAGACATTCGCTTTCTACAAAAGCTTTCGTTGGAACAGGGGCAACACTCTGTATTTCTCTCTCGCAGAGCCCGCCTGCCAAATTCGAAACGTCCAGCGATTGCGCCCACAGGAAAGCTGCCAGCACGGAAAGCTGTAGCTGGTTTTCACTGCCCCTTGGAACTGCATTCGCTGATAGACAGACATTCGCTTTCTACAAAAGCTTTCGTTGGTACAGGGGCAACACTGTGTATTTCTCTCTCGCAGAGCCCGGCTGCCAAATTCGAAACGTCCAGCGATTGCGCCCACAGGAAAGCTGCCAGCACGGAAAGCTGTAGCTGGTTTTCACTGTCTCTTGGAACTGCATTTGCTGATAGACAGACATTCGCTTTCTACAAAAGCTTTCGTTGGAACAGGGGCAACACTGTGTATTTCTCTCTCGCAGAGCCCGGTTGCCAAATTCGAAACGTCCAGCGATTGCGCCCACAGGAAAGCTGCCAGCACGGAAAGCTGTAGCTGGTTTTCACTGCCCCTTGGAACTGCATTCGCTGATAGACAGACATTCGCTTTCTACAAAAGCTTTCGTTCGTAAAGGGGCAACACTGTGTATTTCTCTCTCGCAGAGCCCGGCTGCCAAATTCGAAACGTCCAGCGATTGCGCCCACAGGAAAGCTGCCAGCACGGAAAGCTGTAGCTGGTTTTCACTGTCTCTTGGAACTACATTCGCTGATAGACAGGCATTCGCTTTCTACAAAAGCTTTCGTTGGTACAGGGGCAACACTGTGTATTTCTCTCTCGCAGAGCCCGCCTGCCAAATTCGAAACGTCCAGCGATTGCGCCCACAGGAAAGCTGCCAGCACGGAAAGCTGTAGCTGGTTTTCACTGCCCCTTGGAACTACATTCGCTGCTAGACAGACATTCGCTTTCTGCAAAACCTTGCCTTCGTAAAGGGGCAACACTGTGTATTTCTCTCTCGCAGAGCCCGGTTGCCAAATTCGAAACGTCCAGCGATTGCGCCCACAGGAAAGCTGCCAGCAAGGAAAGCTGTAGCTGGTTTTCACTGCCCCTTGGAACTGCATTCGCTGATAGACAGACATTCGCTTTCTACAAAAGCTGTCGTTGGTACAGGGGCAACACTGTGTATTTCTCTCTCGCAGAGCCCGGTTGCCAAATTCGAAACGTCCAGCGATTGCACCCACAGGAAAGCTGCCAGCACGGAAAGCTGTAGCTGGTTTTCACTGCCCCTTGGAACTGCATTCGCTGATAGACAGACATTCGCTTTCTGCAAAAGCTTTCGTTAGTAAAGGGGCAACACTGTGTATTTCTCTCTCGCAGAGCCCGGCTGCCAAATTCGAAACGTCCAGCGATTGCGCCCACAGGAAAGCTGCCAGCACGGAAAGCTGTAGCTGGTTTTCACTGCCCCTTGGAACTGCATTCGCTGATAGACAGACATTCGCTTTCTACAAAAGCTTTCGTTGGAACAGGGGCAACACTGTGTATTTCTCTCTCGCAGAGCCCAGTTACCAAATTCGAAACGTCCAGCGATTGCGCCCACAGGAAAGCTGCCAGCAAGGAAAGCTGTAGCTAGTTTTCACTGCCCCTTGGAACTGCATTCGCTGATAGACAGACATTCGCTTTCTACAAAAGCTTTCGTTGGTACAGGGGCAACACTGTGTATTTCTCTCTCGCAGAGCCCGGTTGCCAAATTCGAAACGTCCAGCGATTGCGCCCACAGGAAAGCTTCCAGCACGGAAAGCTGTAGCTGGTTTTCACTGCCCCTTGGAACTGCATTCGCTGATAGACAGACATTCGCTTTCTACAAAAGCTTTCGTTGGTACAGGGGCAACACTGTGTATTTCTCTCTCGCAGAGCCCGGTTGCAAAATTCGAAACGTCCAGCGATTGCACCCACAGGAAAGCTGCCAGCACAGAAAGCTGTAACTGGTTTTCACTGCCCCTTGGAACTACATTCGCTGCTAGACAGACATTCGCTTTCTGCAAAACCTTGCCTTCGTAAAGGGGCAACACTGTGTATTTCTCTCTCGCAGAGCCCAGTTGCCAAATTCGAAACGTCCAGCGATTGCGCCCACAGGAAAGCTGCCAGCACGGAAAGCTGTAGCTGGTTTTCACTGTCTCTTGCAAATACATTCGCTGATAGACAAACATTCGCTTTCTAGAAAAGCTTTCGTTGGTACAGGGGCAACACTGTGTATTTCTCTCTCGCAGAGCCCGGTTGCCAAATTCGAAACGTCCAGCGATTGCGCCCACAGGAAAGCTGCCAGCACGGAAAGCTGTAGCTGGTTTTCACTGCCCCTTGGAACTACATTCGCTGCTAGACAGACATTCGCTTTCTGCAAAATCTTGCCTTCGTAAAGGGGCAACACTGTGTATTTCTCTCTCGCAGAGCCCGCCTGCCAAATTCGAAACGTCCAGCGATTGCGCCCACAGGAAAGCTGCCAGCACGGAAAGCTGTAGCTGGTTTTCACTGCCCCTTGGAACTGCATTCGCTGATAGACAGACATTCGCTTTCTACAAAAGCTTTCGTTGGTACAGGGGCAACACTGTGTATTTCTCTCTCGCAGAGCCCGGTTGCCAAATTCGAAACGTCCAGCGATTGCGCCCACAGGAAAGCTTCCAGCACGGAAAGCTGTAGCTGGTTTTCACTGCCCCTTGGAACTGCATTCGCTGATAGACAGACATTCGCTTTCTACAAAAGCTTTCGTTGGTACAGGGGCAACACTGTGTATTTCTCTCTCGCAGAGCCCGGCTGCCAAATTCGAAACGTCCAGCGATTGCGCCCACAGGAAAGCTGCCAGCACGGAAAGCTGTAGGTGGTTTTCACTGTCTCTTGGAACTACATTCGCTGATAGACAGACATTCGCTTTCTACAAAAGCTTTCGTTGGTACAGGGGCAACACTGTGTATTTCTCTCTCGCAGAGCCCGGCTGCCAAATTCGAAACGTCCAGCGATTGCGCCCACAGGAAAGCTGCCAGCACGGAAAGCTGTAGCTGGTTTTCTCTGTCTCTTGCAAATACATTCGCTGATAGACAAACATTCGCTTTCTAGAAAAGCTTTCGTTGGTACAGGGGCAACACTGTGTATTTCTCTCTCGCAGAGCCCGGTTGCCAAATTCGAAACGTCCAGCGATTGCGCCCACAGGAAAGCTGCCAGCACGGAAAGCTGTAGCTGTTTTTCACTGCCCCTTGGAACTACATTCGCTGCTAGACAGACATTCGCTTTCTGCAAAACCTTGCCTTCGTAAAGGGGCAACACTGTGTATTTCTCTCTCGCAGAGCCCGGTTGCCAAATTCGAAACGTCCAGCGATTGCGCCCACAGGAAAGCTGCCAGCACGGAAAGCTGTAGCTGGTTTTCACTGCCCCTTGGAACTGCATTCGCTGATAGACAGACATTCGCTTTCTGCAAAAGCTTTCGTTAGTAAAGGGGCAACACTGTGTATTTCTCTCTCGCAGAGCCCGGCTGCCAAATTCGAAACGTCCAGCGATTGCGCCCACAGGAAAGCTGCCAGCACGGAAAGCTGTAGCTGGTTTTCACTGCCCCTTGGAACTACATTCGCTGCTAGACAGACATTCGCTTTCTACAAAAGCTTTCGTTGGTACAGGGGCAACACTGTGTATTTCTCTCTCGCAGAGCCCGCCTGCCAAATTCGAAACGTCCAGCGATTGCGCCCACAGGAAAGCTTCCAGCACGGAAAGCTGTAGCTGGTTTTCACTGCCCCTTGGAACTGCATTCGCTGATAGACAGACATTCGCTTTCTACAAAAGCTTTCGTTGGTACAGGGGCAACACTGTGTATTTCTCTCTCGCAGAGCCCGGCTGCCAAATTCGAAACGTCCAGCGATTGCGCCCACAGGAAAGCTGCCAGCACGGAAAGCTGTAGCTGGTTTTCACTGTCTCTTGGAACTACATTCTCTGATAGACAGACATTCGCTTTCTGCAAAATCTTGCCTTCGTAAAGGGGCAACACTGTGTATTTCTCTCTCGCAGATCCCGCCTGCCAAATTCGAAACGTCCAGCGATTGCGCCCACAGGAAAGCTGCCAGCACGGAAAGCTGTAGCTGGTTTTCACTGTCTCTTGGAACTACATTCGCTGATAGACAGACATTCGCTTTCTACAAAAGCTTTCGTTGGTACAGGGGCAACACTGTGTATTTCTCTCTCGCAGAGCCCGGTTGCCAAATTCGAAACGTCCAGCGATTGCGCCCACAGGAAAGCTGCCAGCATTGAAAGCTGTAGTTGATTTTCACTGCCCCTTGGAAATGCATTCGCTATTAGACAGACATTCGCTTTCTACAAAAGCTTTCGTTGGTACAGGGGCAACACTGTGTATTTCTCTCTCGCAGAGCCCGGTTGCCAAATTTGAAACGTCCAGCGATTGCGCCCACAGGAAAGCTGCCAGCACGGAAAGCTGTAGCTGGTTTTCACTGTCTCTTGGAACTGCATTTGCTGATAGACAGACATTCGCTTTCTACAAAAGCTTTCGTTGGAACAGGGGCAACACTGTGTATTTCTCTCTCGCAGAGCCCGGTTGCCAAATTCGAAACGTCCAGCGATTGCGCCCACAGGAAAGCTGCCAGCACGGAAAGCTGTAGCTGGTTTTCACTGTCTCTTGGAACTGCATTTGCTGATAGACAGACATTCGCTTTCTACAAAAGCTTTCGTTGGAACAGGGGCAACACTGTGTATTTCTCTCTCGCAGAGCCCGGTTGCCAAATTCGAAACGTCCAGCGATTGCGCCCACAGGAAAGCTGCCAGCACGGAAAGCTGTAGCTGGTTTTCACTGCCCCTTGGAACTACATTCGCTGCTAGACAGACATTCGCTTTCTGCAAAACCTTGCCTTCGTAAAGGGGCAACACTGTGTATTTCTCTCTCGCAGAGCCCGGTTGCCAAATTCGAAACGTCCAGCGATTGCGCCCACAGGAAAGCTGCCAGCACGGAAAGCTGTAGCTGGTTTTCACTGCCCCTTGGAACTGCATTCGCTGATAGACAGACATTCCCTTTCTACAAAAGCTTTCGTTGGTACAGGGGCAACACTGTGTATTTCTCTCTCGCAGAGCCCGGTTGCCAAATTCGAAACGTCCAGCGATTGCACCCACAGGAAAGCTGCCAGCACGGAAAGCTGTAGCTGGTTTTCACTGCCCCTTGGAACTACATTCGCTGCTAGACAGACATTCGCTTTCTGCAAAACCTTGCCTTAGTAAAGGGGCAACACTGTGTATTTCTCTCTCGCAGAGCCCGCCTGCCAAATTCGAAACGTCCAGCGATTGCGCCCACAGGAAAGCTGCCAGCACGGAAAGCTGTAGCTGGTTTTCACTGCCCCTTGGAACTGCATTCGCTGATAGACAGACATTCGCTTTCTACAAAAGCTTTCGTTGGTACAGGGGCAACACTGTGTATTTCTCTCTCGCAGAGTCCGGCTGCCAAATTCGAAACGTCCAGCGATTGCGCCCACAGGAAAGCTGCCAGCACGGAAAGCTGTAGCTGTTTTTCACTGCCCCTTGGAACTACATTCGCTGCTAGACAGACATTCGCTTTCTACAAAAGCTTTCGTTGGTACAGGGGCAACACTGTGTATTTCTCTCTCGCAGAGCCCGGCTGCCAAATTCGAAACGTCCAGCGATTGCGCCCACAGGAAAGCTGCCAGCAAGGAAAGCTGTAGCTGGTTTTCACTGCCCCTTGGAACTGCATTCGCTGATAGACAGACATTCGCTTTCTACAAAAGCTTTCGTTGGTACAGGGGCAACACTGTGTATTTCTCTCTCGCAGAGCCCGGTTGCCAAATTCGAAACGTCCAGCGATTGCGCCCACAGGAAAGCTGCCAGCACGGAAAGCTGTAGCTGGTTTTCACTGCCCCTTGGAACTGCATTCGCTGATAGACAGACATTCGCTTTCTACAAAAGCTTTTGTTGGTACAGGGGCAACACTGTGTATTTCTCTCTCGCAGAGCCCGGTTGCCAAATTCGAAACGTCCAGCGATTGCGCCCACAGGAAAGCTGCCAGCACGGAAAGCTGTAGCTGGTTTTCACTGCCCCTTGGAACTACATTCGCTGCTAGACAGACATTCGCTTTCTGCAAAATCTTGCCTTCGTAAAGGGGCAACACTATGTATTTCTCTCTCGCAGAGCCCGGCTGCCAAATTCGAAACGTCGAGCGATTGCGCCCACAGGAAAGCTGCCAGCACGGAAAGCTGTAGCTGGTTTTCACTGTCTCTTGGAACTACATTCGCTGATAGACAGACATTCGCTTTCTACAAAAGCTTTCGTTGGTACAGGGGCAACACTGTGTATTTCTCTCTCGCAGAGCCCGGTTGCCAAATTCGAAACGTCCAGCGATTGCGCCCACAGGAAAGCTGCCAGCATTGAAAACTGTAGCTGGTTTTCACTGCCCCTTGGAAATGCATTCGCTGATAGACAGACATTCGCTTTCTACAAAAGCTTTCGTTGGTACAGGGGCAACACTGTGTATTTCTCTCTCGCAGAGCCCGGTTGCCAAATTTGAAACGTCCAGCGATTGCGCCCACAGGAAAGCTGCCAGCACGGAAAGCTGTAGCTGGTTTTCACTGCCCCTTGGAACTGCATTCGCTGATAGACAGACATTCGCTTTCTACAAAAGCTTTCGTTGGTACAGGGGCAACACTGTGTATTTCTCTCTCGCAGAGCCCGGTTGCCAAATTCGAAACGTCCAGCGATTGCGCCCACAGGAAAGCTTCCAGCACGGAAAGCTGTAGCTGGTTTTCACTGCCCCTTGGAACTGCATTCGCTGATAGACAGACATTCGCTTTCTACAAAAGCTTTCGTTGGTACAGGGGCAACACTGTGTATTTCTCTCTCGCAGAGCCCGGTTGCCAAATTCGAAACGTCCAGCGATTGCGCCCACAGGAAAGCTGCCAGCACGGAAAGCTGTAGCTGGTTTTCACTGCCCCTTGGAACTGCATTCGCTGATAGACAGACACTCGATTTCTACAAAAGCTTTCGTTCGTAAAGGGGCAGCACTGTGTATTTCTCTCTCGCAGAGCCCGGCTGCCAAATTCGAAACGTCCAGCGATTGCGCCCACAGGAAAGTGCCAGCACGGAAAGCTGTAGCTGGTTTTCACTGTCTCTTGGAACTACATTCGCTGATAGACAGACATTCGCTTTCTACAAAAGCTTTCGTGGGTACAGGGGCAACACTGTGTATTTCTCTCTCGCAGAGCCCGGTTGCCAAATTCGAAACGTCCAGCGATTGCGCCCACAGGAAAGCTGCCAGCACGGAAAGCTGTAGCTGGTTTTCACTGCCCCTTGGAACTACATTCGCTGATAGACAGACACTCGCTTTCTACAAAACCTTGCCTTCGTAAAGGGGCAACACTGTGTATTTCTCTTTCGCAGAGCCCGGTTACCAAATTCGAAAAGTCCAGCGATTGCGCCCACAGGAAAGCTGCCAGCACGGAAAGCTGTAGCTGGTTTTCACTGCCCCTTGGAACTGCATTTGCTGATAGACAGACATTCGCTTTCTACAAAAGCTTTCGTTGGAACAGGGGCAACACTGTGTATTTCTCTCTCGCAGAGCCCGCCTGCCAAATTCGAAACGTCCAGCGATTGCGCCCACAGGAAAGCTGCCAGCACGGAAAGCTGTAGCTGGTTTTCACTGCCCCTTGGAACTGCATTCGCTGATAGACAGACACTTGCTTTCTACAAAAGCTTTCGTTCGTAAAGGGGCAACACTGTGTATTTCTCTCTCGCAGAGCCCGGCTGCCAAATTCGAAACGTCCAGCGATTGCGCCCACAGGAAAGCTGCCAGCACGGAAAGCTGTAGCTGGTTTTCACTGTCTCTTGGAACTGCATTTGCTGATAGACAGACATTCGCTTTCTACAAAAGCTTTCGTTGGTACAGGGGCAACACTGTGTATTTCTCTCTCGCAGAGCCCAGTTACCAAATTCAAAACGTCCAGCGATTGCGCCCACAGGAAAGATGCCAGCAAGGAAAGCTGTAGCTGGTTTTCACTGTCTCTTGGAACTACATTCGCTGATAGACAGACATTCGCTTTCTACAAAAGCTTTCGTTCGTAAAGGGGCAACACTGTGTATTTCTCTCTCGCAGAGCCCGGTTGCCAAATTCGAAACGTCCAGCGATTGCGCCCACAGGAAAGCTGCCAGCACGGAAAGCTGTAGCTGGTTTTCACTGCCCCTTGGAAATACATTCGCTGATAGACAGACACTCGCTTTCTGCAAAACCTTGCCTTCGTAAAGGGGCAACACTGTGTATTTCTCTCTCGCAGAGCCCGGTTACCAAATTCGAAAAGTCCAGCGATTGCGCCCACAGGAAAGCTGCCAGCACGGAAAGCTGTAGCTGGTTTTCACTGCCCCTTGGAACTGCATTCGCTGATAGACAGACATTCGCTTTCTACAAAAGCTTTCGTTCGTAAAGGGGCAACACTGTGTATTTCTCTCTCGCAGAGCCCGGTTGCCAAATTCGAAACGTCCAGCGATTGCGCCCACAGGAAAGCTGCCAGCACGGAAAGCTGTAGCTGGTTTTCACTGCCCCTTGGAACTGCATTCGCTGATAGACAGACACTTGCTTTCTACAAAAGCTTTCGTTCGTAAAGGGGCAACACTGTGTATTTCTCCCTCGCAGAGCCCGGCTGCCAAATTCGAAACGTCCAGCGATTGCGCCCACAGGAAAGCTGCCAGCACGGAAAGCTGTAGCTGGTTTTCACTGCCCCTTGGAACTGCATTCGCTGATAGACAGACATTCCCTTTCTACAAAACCTTGCCTTCGTAAAGGGGCAACACTGTGTATTTCTCTCTCGCAGAGCCCGGTTGCCAAATTCGAAACGTCCAGCGATTGCGCCCACAGGAAAGCTTCCAGCACGGAAAGCTGTAGCTGGTTTTCACTGCCCCTTGGAACTGCATTCGCTGATAGACAGACATTCGCTTTCTACAAAAGCTTTCGTTCGTAAAGGGGCAACACTGTGTATTTCTCTCTCGCAGAGCCCGGCTGCCAAATTCGAAACGTCCAGCGATTGCGCCCACAGGAAAGCTGCCAGCACGGAAAGCTGTAGCTGGTTTTCACTGTCTCTTGGAACTGCATTTCCTGATAGACAGACATTTGCTTTCTACAAAAGCTTTCGTTGGTACAGGGGCAACACTGTGTATTTCTCTCTCGCAGAGCCCAGTTACCAAATTCGAAACGTCCAGCGATTGCGCCCACAGGAAAGCTGCCAGCAAGGAAAGCTGTAGCTGGTTTTCACTGCCCCTTGGAACTGCATTCGCTGATAGACAGACATTCGCTTTCTACAAAAGCTTTCGTTGGTACAGGGGCAACACTGTGTATTTCTCTCTCGCAGAGCCCGGTTGCCAAATTCGAAACGTCCAGCGATTGCGCCCACAGGAAAGCTGCCAGCACGGAAAGCTGTAGCTGGTTTTCACTGCCCCTTGGAACTGCATTCGCTGATAGACAGACACTCGCTTTCTACAAAAGCTTTCGTTCGTAAAGGGGCAACACTGTGTATTTCTCTCTCGCAGAGCCCGGCTGCCAAATTCGAAACGTCCAGCGATTGCGCCCACAGGAAAGCTGCCAGCACGGAAAGCTGTAGCTGGTTTTCACTGTCTCTTGGAACTACATTCGCTGCTAGACAGACATTCGCTTTCTGCAAAACCTTGCCTTCGTAAAGGGGCAACACTGTGTATTTCTCTCTCGCAGAGCCCGGCTGCCAAATTCGAAACGTCCAGCGATTGCGCCCACAGGAAAGCTGCCAGCACGGAAAGCTGTAGCTGGTTTTCACTGCCCCTTGGAACTGCATTTGCTGATAGACAGACATTCGCTTTCTACAAAAGCTTTCGTTGGAACAGGGGCAACACTGTGTATTTCTCTCTCGCAGAGCCCGGTTACAAAATTCGAAAAGTCCAGCGACTGCGCCCACAGGAAAGCTGCCAGCACGGAAAGCTGTAGCTGGTTTTCACTGTCTCTTGGAACTGCATTTGCTGATAGACAGACATTCGCTTTCTACAAAAGCTTTCGTTGGAACAGGGGCAACACTGTGTATTTCTCTCTCGCAGAGCCCGGTTGCCAAATTCGAAACGTCCAGCGATTGCGCCCACAGGAAAGCTGCCAGCACGGAAAGCTGTAGCTGGTTTTCACTGCCCCTTGGAACTGCATTCGCTGATAGACAGACATTCGCTTTCTACAAAAGCTTTCGTTGGTACAGGGGCAACACTGTGTATTTCTCTCTCGCAGAGCCCGGTTGCCAAATTCGAAACGTCCAGCGATTGCACCCACAGGAAAGCTGCCAGCACGGAAAGCTGTAGCTGGTTTTCACTGCCCCTTGGAGCTGCATTCGCTGATAGACAGACACTCGCTTTCTACAAAAGCTTTCGTTCGTAAAGGGGCAACACTGTGTATTTCTCTCTCGCAGAGCCCGGCTGCCAAATTCGAAACGTCCAGCGATTGCACCCACAGGAAAGCTGCCAGCACGGAAAGCTGTAGCTGGTTTTCACTGCCCCTTGGAACTGCATTCGCTGATAGACAGACATTCGCTTTCTACAAAAGCTTTCGTTCGTAAAGGGGCAACACTGTGTATTTCTCTCTCGCAGAGCCCGGCTGCCAAATTCGAAACGTCCAGCGATTGCGCCCACAGGAAAGCTGCCAGCACGGAAAGCTGTAGCTGGTTTTCACTGCCCCTTGGAACTACATTCGCTGCTAGACAGACATTCGCTTTCTGCAAAACCTTGCCTTCGTAAAGGGGCAACACTGTGTATTTCTCTCTCGCAGAGCCCGGCTGCCAAATTCGAAACGTCCAGCGATTGCGCCCACAGGAAAGCTGCCAGCACGGAAAGCTGTAGCTGGTTTTCACTGCCCCTTGGAACTACATTCGCTGCTAGACAGACATTCGCTTTCTGCAAAACCTTGCCTTCGTAAAGGGGCAACACTCTGTATTTCTCTCTCGCAGAGCCCGGTTGCCAAATTCGAAACATCCAGCGATTGCGCCCACAGGAAAGCTTCCAGCACGGAAAGCTGTAGCTGGTTTTCACTGCCCCTTGGAACTGCATTCGCTGATAGACAGACATTCGCTTTCTACAAAAGCTTTCGTTCGTAAAGGGGCAACACTGTGTATTTCTCTCTCGCAGAGCCCGGCTGCCAAATTCGAAACGTCCAGCGATTGCGCCCACAGGAAAGCTGCCAGCACGGAAAGCTGTAGCTGGTTTTCACTGTCTCTTGGAACTGCATTTGCTGATAGACAGACATTTGCTTTCTACAAAAGCTTTCGTTGGTACAGGGGCAACACTGTGTATTTCTCTCTCGCAGAGCCCAGTTACCAAATTCGAAACGTCCAGCGATTGCGCGCACAGGAAAGCTGCCAGCAAGGAAAGCTGTAGCTGGTTTTCACTGCCCCTTGGAACTGCATTCGCTGATAGACAGACATTCGCTTTCTACAAAAGCTTTCGTTGGTACAGGGGCAACACTGTGTATTTCTCTCTCGCAGAGCCCGGTTGCCAAATTCGAAACGTCCAGCGATTGCGCCCACAGGAAAGCTTCCAGCACGGAAAGCTGTAGCTGGTTTTCACTGCCCCTTGGAACTGCATTCGCTGATAGACAGACATTCGCTTTCTACAAAAGCTTTCATTCGTAAAGGGGCAACACTGTGTATTTCTCTCTCGCAGAGCCCGCCTGCCAAATTCGAAACGTCCAGCGATTGCGCCCACAGGAAAGCTTCCAGCACGGAAAGCTGTAGCTGGTTTTCACTGTCTCTTGGAACTACATTCGCTGATAGACAGGCATTCGCTTTCTACAAAAGCTTTCGTGGGTACAGGGGCAACACTGTGTATTTCTCTCTCGCAGAGCCCGCCTGCCAAATTCGAAACGTCCAGCGATTGCGCCCACAGGAAAGCTGCCAGCACGGAAAGCTGTAGCTGGTTTTCACTGCCCCTTGGAACTACATTCGCTGCTAGACAGACATTCACTTTCTGCAAAACCTTGCCTTCGTAAAGGGGCAACACTATGTATTTCTCTCTCGCATAGCCCGGTTGCCAAATTCGAAACGTCCAGCGATTGCGCCCACAGGAAAGCTGCCAGCACGGAAAGCTGTAGCTGGTTTTCACTGCCCCTTGGAACTGCATTCGCTGATAGACAGACATTCGCTTTCTACAAAAGCTTTCGTTCGTAAAGGGGCAACACTGTGTATTTCTCTCTCGCAGAGCCCGGTTGCCAAATTCGAAACGTCCAGCGATTGCGCCCACAGGAAAGCTGCCAGCACGGAAAGCTGTAGCTGGTTTTCACTGTCTCTTGGAACTACATTCGCTGATAGACAGACATTCGCTTTCTACAAAAGCTTTCGTTGGTACAGGGGCAACACTGTGTATTTCTCTCTCGCAGAGCCCGGTTGCCAAATTCGAAACGTCCAGCGATTGCGCCCACAGGAAAGCTGCCAGCACGGAAAGCTGTAGCTGGTTTTCACTGCCCCTTGGAACTGCATTCGCTGATAGACAGACATTCGCTTTCTACAAAAGCTTTCGTGGGTACAGGGGCAACACTGTGTATTTCTCTCTCGCAGAGCCCGGCTGCCAAATTCGAAACGTCCAGCGATTGCGCCCACAGGAAAGCTGCCAGCACGGAAAGCTGTAGCTGGTTTTCACTGCCCCTTGGAACTACATTCGCTGCTAGACAGACATTCGCTTTCTGCAAAACCTTGCCTTCGTAAAGGGGCAACACTGTGTATTTCTCTCTCGCAGAGCCCGGTTGCCAAATTCGAAACGTCCAGCGATTGCGCCCACAGGAAAGCTGCCAGCACGGAAAGCTGTAGCTGGTTTTCACTGCCCCTTGGAACTACATTCGCTGCTAGACAGACATTCGCTTTCTGCAAAACCTTGCCTTCGTAAAGGGGCAACACTGTGTATTTCTCTCTCGCAGAGCCCGGTTGCCAAATTCGAAACATCCAGCGATTGCGCCCACAGGAAAGCTGCCAGCACGGAAAGCTGTAGCTGGTTTTCACTGCCCCTTGGAACTGCATTCGCTGATAGACAGACATTCGCTTTCTACAAAAGCTTTCGTTGGTACAGGGGCAACACTGTGTATTTCTCTCTCGCAGAGCCCGGTTGCCAAATTCGAAACGTCCAGCGATTGCACCCACAGGAAAGCTGCCAGCACGGAAAGCTGTAGCTGGTTTTCACTGCCCCTTGGAGCTGCATTCGCTGATAGACAGACACTCGCTTTCTACAAAAGCTTTCGTTCGTAAAGGGGCAACACTGTGTATTTCTCTCTCGCAGAGCCCGGCTGCCAAATTCGAAACGTCCAGCGATTGCACCCACAGGAAAGCTGCCAGCACGGAAAGCTGTAGCTGGTTTTCACTGCCCCTTGGAACTGCATTCGCTGATAGACAGACATTCGCTTTCTACAAAAGCTTTCGTTCGTAAAGGGGCAACACTGTGTATTTCTCTCTCGCAGAGCCCGGCTGCCAAATTCGAAACGTCCAGCGATTGCGCCCACAGGAAAGCTGCCAGCACGGAAAGCTGTAGCTGGTTTTCACTGCCCCTTGGAACTACATTCGCTGATAGACAGACATTCGCTTTCTGCAAAACCTTGCCTTCGTAAAGGGGCAACACTGTGTATTTCTCTCTCGCAGAGCCCGGTTGCCAAATTCGAAACGTCCAGCGATTGCGCCCACAGGAAAGCTGCCAGCACGGAAAGCTGTAGCTGGTTTTCACTGTCTCTTGGAACTACATTCGCTGCTAGACAGACATTCGCTTTCTGCAAAACCTTGCCTTCGTAAAGGGGCAACACTGTGTATTTCTCTCTCGCAGAGCCCGGTTGCCAAATTCGAAACATCCAGCGATTGCGCCCACAGGAAAGCTTCCAGCACGGAAAGCTGTAGCTGGTTTTCACTGCCCCTTGGAACTGCATTCGCTGATAGACAGACATTCGCTTTCTACAAAAGCTTTCGTTCGTAAAGGGGCAACACTGTGTATTTCTCTCTCGCAGAGCCCGGCTGCCAAATTCGAAACGTCCAGCGATTGCGCCCACAGGAAAGCTGCCAGCACGGAAAGCTGTAGCTGGTTTTCACTGTCTCTTGGAACTGCATTTGCTGATAGACAGACATTTGCTTTCTACAAAAGCTTTCGTTGGTACAGGGGCAACACTGTGTATTTCTCTCTCGCAGAGCCCAGTTACCAAATTCGAAACGTCCAGCGATTGCGCGCACAGGAAAGCTGCCAGCAAGGAAAGCTGTAGCTGGTTTTCACTGCCCCTTGGAACTGCATTCGCTGATAGACAGACATTCGCTTTCTACAAAAGCTTTCGTTGGTACAGGGGCAACACTGTGTATTTCTCTCTCGCAGAGCCCGGTTGCCAAATTCGAAACGTCCAGCGATTGCGCCCACAGGAAAGCTTCCAGCACGGAAAGCTGTAGCTGGTTTTCACTGCCCCTTGGAACTGCATTCGCTGATAGACAGACATTCGCTTTCTACAAAAGCTTTCATTCGTAAAGGGGCAACACTGTGTATTTCTCTCTCGCAGAGCCCGCCTGCCAAATTCGAAACGTCCAGCGATTGCGCCCACAGGAAAGCTGCCAGCACGGAAAGCTGTAGCTGGTTTTCACTGCCCCTTGGAACTGCATTCGCTGATAGACAGACACTCGCTTTCTACAAAAGCTTTCGTTCGTAAAGGGGCAACACTGTGTATTTCTCTCTCGCAGAGCCCGGCTGCCAAATTCGAAACGTCCAGCGATTGCGCCCACAGGAAAGCTTCCAGCACGGAAAGCTGTAGCTGGTTTTCACTGTCTCTTGGAACTACATTCGCTGATAGACAGGCATTCGCTTTCTACAAAAGCTTTCGTTGGTACAGGGGCAACACTGTGTATTTCTCTCTCGCAGAGCCCGCCTGCCAAATTCGAAACGTCCAGCGATTGCGCCCACAGGAAAGCTGCCAGCACGGAAAGCTGTAGCTGGTTTTCACTGCCCCTTGGAACTACATTCGCTGCTAGACAGACATTCACTTTCTGCAAAACCTTGCCTTCGTAAAGGGGCAACACTATGTATTTCTCTCTCGCAGAGCCCGGTTGCCAAATTCGAAACGTCCAGCGATTGCGCCCACAGGAAAGCTGCCAGCACGGAAAGCTGTAGCTGGTTTTCACTGCCCCTTGGAACTGCATTCGCTGATAGACAGACATTCGCTTTCTACAAAAGCTTTCGTTCGTAAAGGGGCAACACTGTGTATTTCTCTCTCGCAGAGCCCGGTTGCCAAATTCGAAACGTCCAGCGATTGCGCCCACAGGAAAGCTGCCAGCACGGAAAGCTGTAGCTGGTTTTCACTGTCTCTTGGAACTACATTCGCTGATAGACAGACATTCGCTTTCTACAAAAGCTTTCGTTGGTACAGGGGCAACACTGTGTATTTCTCTCTCGCAGAGCCCGGTTGCCAAATTCGAAACGTCCAGCGATTGCGCCCACAGGAAAGCTGCCAGCACGGAAAGCTGTAGCTGGTTTTCACTGCCCCTTGGAACTGCATTCGCTGATAGACAGACATTCGCTTTCTACAAAAGCTTTCGTGGGTACAGGGGCAACACTGTGTATTTCTCTCTCGCAGAGCCCGGCTGCCAAATTCGAAACGTCCAGCGATTGCGCCCACAGGAAAGCTGCCAGCACGGAAAGCTGTAGCTGGTTTTCACTGCCCCTTGGAACTACATTCGCTGCTAGACAGACATTCGCTTTCTGCAAAACCTTGCCTTCGTAAAGGGGCAACACTGTGTATTTCTCTCTCGCAGAGCCCGCCTGCCAAATTCGAAACGTCCAGCGATTGCGCCCACAGGAAAGCTGCCAGCACGGAAAGCTGTAGCTGGTTTTCACTGCCCCTTGGAACTACATTCGCTGCTAGACAGACATTCGCTTTCTGCAAAACCTTGCCTTCGTAAAGGGGCAACACTGTGTATTTCTCTCTCGCAGAGCCCGGTTGCCAAATTCGAAACATCCAGCGATTGCGCCCACAGGAAAGCTTCCAGCACGGAAAGCTGTAGCTGGTTTTCACTGCCCCTTGGAACTGCATTCGCTGATAGACAGACATTCGCTTTCTACAAAAGCTTTCGTTCGTAAAGGGGCAACACTGTGTATTTCTCTCTCGCAGAGCCCGGCTGCCAAATTCGAAACGTCCAGCGATTGCGCCCACAGGAAAGCTGCCAGCACGGAAAGCTGTAGCTGGTTTTCACTGTCTCTTGGAACTGCATTTGCTGATAGACAGACATTTGCTTTCTACAAAAGCTTTCGTTGGTACAGGGGCAACACTGTGTATTTCTCTCTCGCAGAGCCCAGTTACCAAATTCGAAACGTCCAGCGATTGCGCGCACAGGAAAGCTGCCAGCAAGGAAAGCTGTAGCTGGTTTTCACTGCCCCTTGGAACTGCATTCGCTGCTAGACAGACATTCGCTTTCTACAAAAGCTTTCGTTGGTACAGGGGCAACACTGTGTATTTCTCTCTCGCAGAGCCCGGTTGCCAAATTCGAAACGTCCAGCGATTGCGCCCACAGGAAAGCTTCCAGCACGGAAAGCTGTAGCTGGTTTTCACTGCCCCTTGGAACTGCATTCGCTGATAGACAGACATTCGCTTTCTACAAAAGCTTTCATTCGTAAAGGGGCAACACTGTGTATTTCTCTCTCGCAGAGCCCGCCTGCCAAATTCGAAACGTCCAGCGATTGCGCCCACAGGAAAGCTGCCAGCACGGAAAGCTGTAGCTGGTTTTCACTGCCCCTTGGAACTGCATTCGCTGATAGACAGACACTCGCTTTCTACAAAAGCTTTCGTTCGTAAAGGGGCAACACTGTGTATTTCTCTCTCGCAGAGCCCGGTTGCCAAATTCGAAACGTCCAGCGATTGCGCCCACAGGAAAGCTGCCAGCACGGAAAGCTGTAGCTGGTTTTCACTGTCTCTTGGAACTACATTCGCTGATAGACAGACATTCGCTTTCTACAAAAGCTTTCGTGGGTACAGGGGCAACACTGTGTATTTCTCTCTCGCAGAGCCCGCCTGCCAAATTCGAAACGTCCAGCGATTGCGCCCACAGGAAAGCTGCCAGCACGGAAAGCTGTAGCTGGTTTTCACTGCCCCTTGGAACTACATTCGCTGATAGACAGACACTCGCTTTCTGCAAAACCTTGCCTTCGTAAAGGGGCAACACTGTGTATTTCTCTCTCGCAGAGCCCGGTTGCCAAATTCGAAACGTCCAGCGATTGCGCCCACAGGAAAGCTGCCAGCACGGAAAGCTGTAGCTGGTTTTCACTGCCCCTTGGAACTGCATTCGCTGATAGACAGACATTCGCTTTCTACAAAAGCTTTCGTTCGTAAAGGGGCAACACTGTGTATTTCTCTCTCGCAGAGCCCAGCTGCCAAATTCGAAACGTCCAGCGATTGCGCCCACAGGAAAGCTGCCAGCACGGAAAGCTGTAGCTGGTTTTCACTGTCTCTTGGAACTACATTCGCTGCTAGACAGACATTCGCTTTCTGCAAAACCTTGCCTTCGTAAAGGGGCAACACTGTGTATTTCTCTCTCGCAGAGCCCGGCTGCCAAATTCGAAACGTCCAGCGATTGCGCCCACAGGAAAGCTGCCAGCACGGAAAGCTGTAGCTGGTTTTCACTGCCCCTTGGAACTGCATTTGCTGATAGACAGACATTCGCTTTCTACAAAAGCTTTCGTTCGAACAGGGGCAACACTGTGTATTTCTCTCTCGCAGAGCCCGGTTACCAAATTCGAAAAGTCCAGCGATTGCGCCCACAGGAAAGCTGCCAGCACGGAAAGCTGTAGCTGGTTTTCACTGTCTCTTGGAACTGCATTTGCTGATAGACAGACATTCGCTTTCTACAAAAGCTTTCGTTGGAACAGGGGCAACACTGTGTATTTCTCTCTCGCAGAGCCCGGTTGCCAAATTCGAAACGTCCAGCAATTGCGCCCACAGGAAAGCTGCCAGCACGGAAAGCTGTAGCTGGTTTTCACTGCCCCTTGGAACTGCATTCGCTGATAGACAGACATTCGCTTTCTACAAAAGCTTTCGTTGGTACAGGGGCAACACTGTGTATTTCTCTCTCGCAGAGCCCGGTTGCCAAATTCGAAACGTCCAGCGATTGCACCCACAGGAAAGCTGCCAGCACGGAAAGCTGTAGCTGGTTTTCACTGCCCCTTGGAACTGCATTCGTTGATAGACAGACACTCGCTTTCTACAAAAACTTTCGTTCGTAAAGGGGCAACACTGTGTATTTCTCTCTCGCAGAGCCCGCCTGCCAAATTCGAAACGTCCAGCGATTGCGCCCACAGGAAAGCTGCCAGCACGGAAAGCTGTAGCTGGTTTTCACTGTCTCTTGGAACTACATTCGCTGATAGACAGACATTCGCTTTCTACAAAAGCTTTCGTTGGTACAGGGGCAACACTGTGTATTTCTCTCTCGCAGAGCCCGGCTGCCAAATTCGAAACGTCCAGCGATTGCGCCCACAGGAAAGCTGCCAGCACGGAAAGCTGTAGCTGGTTTTCACTGCCCCTTGGAACTGCATTCGCTATTAGAGAGACATACGCTTTCTACAAAAGCTTTCGTTGGTACAGGGGCAACACTGTGTATTTCTCTCTCGCAGAGCCCGGTTGCCAAATTCGAAACGTCCAGCGATTGCGCCCACAGGAAAGCTGCCAGCACGGAAAGCTGTAGCTGGTTTTCACTGCCCCTTGGAACTGCATTCGCTGATAGACAGACATTCGCTTTCTACAAAAGCTTTCGTTCGTAAAGGGGCAACACTGTGTATTTCTCTCTCGCAGAGCCCGGCTGCCAAATTCGAAACGTCCAGCGATTGCGCCCACAGGAAAGCTGCCAGCACGGAAAGCTGTAGCTGGTTTTCACTGCCCCTTGGAACTGCATTCGCTGATAGACAGACATTCGCTTTCTACAAAAGCTTTCGTTCGTAAAGGGGCAACACTGTGTATTTCTCTCTCGCAGAGCCCGGCTGCCAAATTCGAAACGTCCAGCGATTGCGCCCACAGGAAAGCTGCCAGCACGGAAAGCTGTAGCTGGTTTTCACTGCCCCTTGGAACTACATTCGCTGCTAGACAGACATTCGCTTTCTACAAAAGCTTTCGTTGGTACAGGGGCAACACTGTGTATTTCTCTCTCGCAGAGCCCGGTTGCCAAATTCGAAACGTCCAGCGATTGCGCCCACAGGAAAGCTGCCAGCACGGAAAGCTGTAGCTGGTTTTCACTGCCCCTTGGAACTGCATTCGCTGATAGACAGACATTCGCTTTCTACAAAAGCTTTCGTTGGTACAGGGGCAACACTGTGTATTTCTCTCTCGCAGAGCCCGCCTGCCAAATACGAAACGTCCAGCGATTGCGCCCACAGGAAAGCTGCCAGCACGGAAAGCTGTAGCTGGTTTTCACTGCCCCTTGGAACTGCATTCGCTGATAGACAGACATTCCCTTTCTACAAAACCTTGCCTTCGTAAAGGGGCAACACTGTGTATTTCTCTCTCGCAGAGCCCGGTTGCCAAATTCGAAACATCCAGCGATTGCGCCCACAGGAAAGCTGCCAGCACGGAAAGCTGTAGCTGGTTTTCACTGCCCCTTGGAACTGCATTCGCTGATAGACAGACATTTGCTTTCTACAAAAGCTTTCGTTGGTACAGGGGCAACACTGTGTATTTCTCTCTCGCAGAGCCCAGTTACCAAATTCGAAACGTCCAGCGATTGCGCGCACAGGAAAGCTGCCAGCAAGGAAAGCTGTAGCTGGTTTTCACTGCCCCTTGGAACTGCATTCGCTGATAGACAGACATTCGCTTTCTACAAAAGCTTTCGTTGGTACAGGGGCAACACTGTGTATTTCTCTCTCGCAGAGCCCGGTTGCCAAATTCGAAACGTCCAGCGATTGCGCCCACAGGAAAGCTGCCAGCACGGAAAGCTGTAGCTGGTTTTCACTGCCCCTTGGAACTGCATTCGCTGATAGACAGACATTCGCTTTCTACAAAAGCTTTCGTTGGTACAGGGGCAACACTGTGTATTTCTCTCTCGCAGAGCCCGGTTGCCAAATTCGAAACGTCCAGCGATTGCACCCACAGGAAAGCTGCCAGCACGGAAAGCTGTAGCTGGTTTTCACTGCCCCTTGGAGCTGCATTCGCTGATAGACAGACACTCGCTTTCTACAAAAGCTTTCGTTCGTAAAGGGGCAACACTGTGTATTTCTCTCTCGCAGAGCCCGGTTGCCAAATTCGAAACGTCCAGCGATTGCGCCCACAGGAAAGCTGCCAGCACGGAAAGCTGTAGCTGGTTTTCACTGCCCCTTGGAACTGCATTCGCTGATAGACAGACATTCGCTTTCTACAAAAGCTTTCGTTCGTAAAGGGGCAACACTGTGTATTTCTCTCTCGCAGAGCCCGGCTGCCAAATTCGAAACGTCCAGCGATTGCGCCCACAGGAAAGCTGCCAGCACGGAAAGCTGTAGCTGGTTTTCACTGTCTCTTGGAACTACATTCGCTGCTAGACAGACATTCGCTTTCTACAAAAGCTTTCGTGGGTACAGGGGCAACACTGTGTATTTCTCTCTCGCAGAGCCCGGCTGCCAAATTCGAAACGTCCAGCGATTGCGCCCACAGGAAAGCTGCCAGCACGGAAAGCTGTAGCTGGTTTTCACTGCCCCTTGGAACTGCATTTGCTGATAGACAGACATTCGCTTTCTACAAAAGCTTTCGTTGGAACAGGGGCAACACTGTGTATTTCTCTCTCGCAGAGCCCGGTTACCAAATTCGAAAAGTCCAGCGATTGCGCCCACAGGAAAGCTGCCAGCACCGAAAGCTGTAGCTGGTTTTCACTGTCTCTTGGAACTGCATTTGCTGATAGACAGACATTCGCTTTCTACAAAAGCTTTCGTTGGAACAGGGGCAACACTGTGTATTTCTCTCTCGCAGAGCCCGGTTACCAAATTCGAAACGTCCAGCGATTGCGCCCACAGGAAAGCTGCCAGCACGGAAAGCTGTAGCTGGTTTTCACTGCCCCTTGGAACTGCATTCGCTGATAGACAGACATTCGCTTTCTACAAAAGCTTTCGTTGGTACAGGGGCAACACTGTGTATTTCTCTCTCGCAGAGCCCGGTTGCTAAATTCGAAACGTCCAGCGATTGCACCCACAGGAAAGCTGCCAGCACGGAAAGCTGTAGCTGGTTTTCACTGCCCCTTGGAACTGCATTCGCTGATAGACAGACACTCGCTTTCTACAAAAGCTTTCGTTCGTAAAGGGGCAACACTGTGTATTTCTCTCTCGCAGAGCCCGGCTGCCAAATTCGAAACGTCCAGCGATTGCGCACACAGGAAAGCTGCCAGCACGGAAAGCTGTAGCTGGTTTTCACTGTCTCTTGGAACTGCATTTGCTGATAGACAGACATTCGCTTTCTACAAAAGCTTTCGTTGGTACAGGGGCAACACTGTGTATTTCTCTCTCGCAGAGCCCAGTTACCAAATTCAAAACGTCCAGCGATTGCGCCCACAGGAAAGCTGCCAGCACGGAAAGCTGTAGCTGGTTTTCACTGCCCCTTGGAACTGCATTCGCTGATAGACAGACATTCGCTTTCTACAAAAGCTTTCTTTGGTACAGGGGCAACACTGTGTATTTCTCTCTCGCAGAGCCCGGCTGCCAAATTCGAAACGTCCAGCGATTGCGCCCACAGGAAAGCTGCCAGCACGGAAAGCTGTAGCTGGTTTTCACTGCCCCTTGGAACTGCATTCGCTGATAGACAGACATTCGCTTTCTACAAAAGCTTTCGTTGGTACAGGGGCAACACTGTGTATTTCTCTTTCGCAGAGCCCGGTTGCCAAATTCGAAACGTCCAGCGATTGCACCCACAGGAAAGCTGCCAGCACGGAAAGCTGTAGCTGGTTTTCACTGCCCCTTGGAACTGCATTCGCTGCTAGACAGACATTCGCTTTCTGCAAAACCTTGCCTTCGTAAAGGGGCAACACTGTGTATTTCTCTCTCGCAGAGCCCGGTTGCCAAATTCGAAACGTCCAGAGATTGCGCCCACAGGAAAGCTGCCAGCACGGAAAGCTGTAGCTGGTTTTCACTGCCCCTTGGAACTGCATTCGCTGATAGACAGACATTCGCTTTCTACAAAAGCTTTCGTTGGTACAGGGGCAACACTGTGTATTTCTCTCTCGCAGAGCCCGGTTGCCAAATTCGAAACGTCCAGCGATTGCACCCACAGGAAAGCTGCCAGCACGGAAAGCTGTAGCTGGTTTTCACTGTCTCTTGGAACTACATTCGCTGATACACAGACATTCGCTTTCTACAAAAGCTTTCGTTGGTACAGGGGCAACACTGTGTATTTCTCTCTCGCAGAGCCCGGCTGCCAAATTCGAAACGTCCAGCGATTGCGCCCACAGGAAAGCTGCCAGCACGGAAAGCTGTAGCTGGTTTTCACTGCCCCTTGGAACTGCATTCGCTATTAGAGAGACATACGCTTTCTACAAAAGCTTTCGTTGGTACAGGGGCAACACTGTGTATTTCTCTCTCGCAGAGCCCGGCTGCCAAATTCGAAACGTCCAGCGATTGCGCCCACAGGAAAGCTGCCAGCACGGAAAGCTGTAGCTGGTTTTCACTGCCCCTTGGAACTGCATTCGCTGCTAGACAGACATTCGCTTTCTACAAAAGCTTTCGTTGGTACAGGGGCAACACTGTGTATTTCTCTCTCGCAGAGCCCGGCTGCCAAATTCGAAACGTCCAGCGATTGCGCCCACAGGAAAGCTGCCAGCAAGGAAAGCTGTAGCTGGTTTTCACTGCCCCTTGGAACTGCATTCGCTGATAGACAGACATTCGCTTTCTACAAAAGCTTTCGTTGGTACAGGGGCAACACTGTGTATTTCTCTCTCGCAGAGCCCGGTTGCCAAATTCGAAACGTCCAGCGATTGCGCCCACAGGAAAGCTGCCAGCACGGAAAGCTGTAGCTGGTTTTCACTGCCCCTTGGAACTACATTCGCTGCTAGACAGACATTCGCTTTCTGCAAAACCTTGCCTTCGTAAAGGGGCAACACTGTGTATTTCTCTCTCGCAGAGCCCGGCTGCCAAATTCGAAACATCCAGCGATTGCGCCCACAGGAAAGCTGCCAGCACGGAAAGCTGTAGCTGGTTTTCACTGCCCCTTGGAACTGCATTCGCTGATAGACAGACATTCGCTTTCTACAAAAGCTTTCGTTGGTACAGGGGCAACACTGTGTATTTCTCTCTCGCAGAGCCCGCCTGCCAAATACGAAACGTCCAGCGATTGCGCCCACAGGAAAGCTGCCAGCACGGAAAGCTGTAGCTGGTTTTCACTGCCCCTTGGAACTACATTCGCTGCTAGACAGACATTCGCTTTCTGCAAAATCTTGCCTTCGTAAAGGGGCAACACTGTGTATTTCTCTCTCGCAGAGCCCGGTTGCCAAATTCGAAACGTCCACCGATTGCGCCCACAGGAAAGCTGCCAGCACGGAAAGCTGTAGCTGGTTTTCACTGCCCCTTGGAACTGCATTCGCTGATAGACAGACATTCGCTTTCTACAAAAGCTTTCGTTGGTACAGGGGCAACACTGTGTATTTCTCTCTCGCAGAGCCCGGTTGCCAAATTCGAAACGTCCAGCGATTGCGCCCACAGGAAAGCTGCCAGCACGGAAAGCTGTAGCTGGTTTTCACTGCCCCTTGGAACTACATTCGCTGCTAGACAGACATTCGCTTTCTGCAAAACCTTGCCTTCATAAAGGGGCAACACTGTGTATTTCTCTCTCGCAGAGCCCGGTTGCTAAATTCGAAACGTCCAGCGATTGCGCCCACAGGAAAGCTGCCAGTACGGAAAGCTGTAGCTGGTTTTCACTGCCCCTTGGAACTGCATTCGCTATTAGAGAGACATACGCTTTCTACAAAAGCTTTCGTTGGTACAGGGGCAACACTGTGTATTTCTCTCTCGCAGAGCCCGGTTGCCAAATTCGAAACGTCCAGCGATTGCGCCCACAGGAAAGCTGCCAGCACGGAAAGCTGTAGCTGGTTTTCACTGCCCCTTGGAACTGCATTCGCTGATAGACAGACATTCGCTTTCTACAAAAGCTTTCGTTGGTACAGGGGCAACACTGTGTATTTCTCTCTCGCAGAGCCCGGTTGCCAAATTCGAAACGTCCAGCGATTGCACCCACAGGAAAGCTGCCAGCACGGAAAGCTGTAGCTGGTTTTCACTGCCCCTTGGAACTGCATTCGCTGCTAGACAGACATTCGCTTTCTGCAAAACCTTGCCTTCGTAAAGGGGCAACACTGTGTATTTCTCTCTCGCAGAGCCCGGTTGCCAAATTCGAAACGTCCAGCGATTGCGCCCACAGGAAAGCTGCCAGCACGGAAAGCTGTAGCTGGTTTTCACTGCCCCTTGGAACTGCATTCGCTGATAGACAGACATTCGCTTTCTACAAAAGCTTTCGTTGGTACAGGGGCAACACTGTGTATTTCTCTCTCGCAGAGCCCGGTTTCCAAATTCGAAACGTCCAGCGATTGCGCCCACAGGAAAGCTGCCAGCACGGAAAGCTGTAGCTGGTTTTCACTGCCCCTTGGAACTGCATTCGCTGATAGACAGACATTCGCTTTCTACAAAAGCTTTCGTTCGTAAAGGGGCAACACTGTGTATTTCTCTCTCGCAGAGCCCGGCTGCCAAATTCGAAACGTCCAGCGATTGCGCCCACAGGAAAGCTGCCAGCACGGAAAGCTGTAGCTGGTTTTCACTGCCCCTTGGAACTACATTCGCTGCTAGACAGACATTCGCTTTCTACAAAAGCTTTCGTTGGTACAGGGGCAACACTGTGTATTTCTCTCTCGCAGAGCCCGGTTGCCAAATTCGAAACGTCCAGCGATTGCGCCCACAGGAAAGCTGCCAGCACGGAAAGCTGTAGCTGGTTTTCACTGCCCCTTGGAACTGCATTCGCTGATAGACAGACATTCGCTTTCTACAAAAGCTTTCGTTGGTACAGGGGCAACACTGTGTATTTCTCTCTCGCAGAGCCCGGTTGCCAAATTCGAAACGTCCAGCGATTGCGCCCACAGGAAAGCTGCCAGCACGGAAAGCTGTAGCTGG
The DNA here is from genome assembly GCF_035582795.1 of Mycteria americana. Lineage (NCBI taxonomy): Eukaryota > Metazoa > Chordata > Aves > Ciconiiformes > Ciconiidae > Mycteria > Mycteria americana. The sequence goes on from NC_134365.1 coordinate 88,547,000, forward strand.
TTTTCACTGCCCCTTGGAACTGCATTCGCTGATAGACAGACATTCGCTTTCTACAAAAGCTTTCGTTGGTACAGGGGCAACACTGTGTATTTCTCTCTCGCAGAGCCCGGTTTCCAAATTCGAAACGTCCAGCGATTGCGCCCACAGGAAAGCTGCCAGCACGGAAAGCTGTAGCTGGTTTTCACTGCCCCTTGGAACTGCATTCGCTGATAGACAGACATTCGCTTTCTACAAAAGCTTTCGTTCGTAAAGGGGCAACACTGTGTATTTCTCTCTCGCAGAGCCCGGCTGCCAAATTCGAAACGTCCAGCGATTGCGCCCACAGGAAAGCTGCCAGCACGGAAAGCTGTAGCTGGTTTTCACTGCCCCTTGGAACTACATTCGCTGCTAGACAGACATTCGCTTTCTACAAAAGCTTTCGTTGGTACAGGGGCAACACTGTGTATTTCTCTCTCGCAGAGCCCGGTTGCCAAATTCGAAACGTCCAGCGATTGCGCCCACAGGAAAGCTGCCAGCACGGAAAGCTGTAGCTGGTTTTCACTGCCCCTTGGAACTGCATTCGCTGATAGACAGACATTCGCTTTCTACAAAAGCTTTCGTTGGTACAGGGGCAACACTGTGTATTTCTCTCTCGCAGAGCCCGCCTGCCAAATACGAAACGTCCAGCGATTGCGCCCACAGGAAAGCTGCCAGCACGGAAAGCTGTAGCTGGTTTTCACTGCCCCTTGGAACTGCATTCGCTGATAGACAGACATTCCCTTTCTACAAAACCTTGCCTTCGTAAAGGGGCAACACTGTGTATTTCTCTCTCGCAGAGCCCGGTTGCCAAATTCGAAACATCCAGCGATTGCGCCCACAGGAAAGCTGCCAGCACGGAAAGCTGTAGCTGGTTTTCACTGCCCCTTGGAACTGCATTCGCTGATAGACAGACATTTGCTTTCTACAAAAGCTTTCGTAGGTACAGGGGCAACACTGTGTATTTCTCTCTCGCAGAGCCCAGTTACCAAATTCGAAACGTCCAGCGATTGCGCGCACAGGAAAGCTGCCAGCAAGGAAAGCTGTAGCTGGTTTTCACTGCCCCTTGGAACTGCATTCGCTGATAGACAGACATTCGCTTTCTACAAAAGCTTTCGTTGGTACAGGGGCAACACTGTGTATTTCTCTCTCGCAGAGCCCGGTTGCCAAATTCGAAACGTCCAGCGATTGCGCCCACAGGAAAGCTGCCAGCACGGAAAGCTGTAGCTGGTTTTCACTGCCCCTTGGAACTGCATTCGCTGATAGACAGACATTCGCTTTCTACAAAAGCTTTCGTTGGTACAGGGGCAACACTGTGTATTTCTCTCTCGCAGAGCCCGGTTGCCAAATTCGAAACGTCCAGCGATTGCACCCACAGGAAAGCTGCCAGCACGGAAAGCTGTAGCTGGTTTTCACTGCCCCTTGGAGCTGCATTCGCTGATAGACAGACACTCGCTTTCTACAAAAGCTTTCGTTCGTAAAGGGGCAACACTGTGTATTTCTCTCTCGCAGAGCCCGGTTGCCAAATTCGAAACGTCCAGCGATTGCGCCCACAGGAAAGCTGCCAGCACGGAAAGCTGTAGCTGGTTTTCACTGCCCCTTGGAACTGCATTCGCTGATAGACAGACATTCGCTTTCTACAAAAGCTTTCGTTCGTAAAGGGGCAACACTGTGTATTTCTCTCTCGCAGAGCCCGGCTGCCAAATTCGAAACGTCCAGCGATTGCGCCCACAGGAAAGCTGCCAGCACGGAAAGCTGTAGCTGGTTTTCACTGTCTCTTGGAACTACATTCGCTGCTAGACAGACATTCGCTTTCTACAAAAGCTTTCGTGGGTACAGGGGCAACACTGTGTATTTCTCTCTCGCAGAGCCCGGCTGCCAAATTCGAAACGTCCAGCGATTGCGCCCACAGGAAAGCTGCCAGCACGGAAAGCTGTAGCTGGTTTTCACTGCCCCTTGGAACTGCATTCGCTGATAGACAGACATTCGCTTTCTACAAAAGCTTTCGTTGGAACAGGGGCAACACTGTGTATTTCTCTCTCGCAGAGCCCGGTTACCAAATTCGAAAAGTCCAGCGATTGCGCCCACAGGAAAGCTGCCAGCACCGAAAGCTGTAGCTGGTTTTCACTGTCTCTTGGAACTGCATTTGCTGATAGACAGACATTCGCTTTCTACAAAAGCTTTCGTTGGAACAGGGGCAACACTGTGTATTTCTCTCTCGCAGAGCCCGGTTACCAAATTCGAAACGTCCAGCGATTCCGCCCACAGGAAAGCTGCCAGCACGGAAAGCTGTAGCTGGTTTTCACTGCCCCTTGGAACTGCATTCGCTGATAGACAGACATTCGCTTTCTACAAAAGCTTTCGTTGGTACAGGGGCAACACTGTGTATTTCTCTCTCGCAGAGCCCGGTTGCTAAATTCGAAACGTCCAGCGATTGCACCCACAGGAAAGCTGCCAGCACGGAAAGCTGTAGCTGGTTTTCACTGCCCCTTGGAACTGCATTCGCTGATAGACAGACACTCGCTTTCTACAAAAGCTTTCGTTCGTAAAGGGGCAACACTGTGTATTTCTCTCTCGCAGAGCCCGGCTGCCAAATTCGAAACGTCCAGCGATTGCGCACACAGGAAAGCTGCCAGCACGGAAAGCTGTAGCTGGTTTTCACTGTCTCTTGGAACTGCATTTGCTGATAGACAGACATTCGCTTTCTACAAAAGCTTTCGTTGGTACAGGGGCAACACTGTGTATTTCTCTCTCGCAGAGCCCAGTTACCAAATTCAAAACGTCCAGCGATTGCGCCCACAGGAAAGCTGCCAGCACGGAAAGCTGTAGCTGGTTTTCACTGCCCCTTGGAACTGCATTCGCTGATAGACAGACATTCGCTTTCTACAAAAGCTTTCTTTGGTACAGGGGCAACACTGTGTATTTCTCTCTCGCAGAGCCCGGCTGCCAAATTCGAAACGTCCAGCGATTGCGCCCACAGGAAAGCTGCCAGCACGGAAAGCTGTAGCTGGTTTTCACTGCCCCTTGGAACTGCATTCGCTGATAGACAGACATTCGCTTTCTACAAAAGCTTTCGTTGGTACAGGGGCAACACTGTGTATTTCTCTCTCGCAGAGCCCGGTTGCCAAATTCGAAACGTCCAGCGATTGCACCCACAGGAAAGCTGCCAGCACGGAAAGCTGTAGCTGGTTTTCACTGCCCCTTGGAACTGCATTCGCTGCTAGACAGACATTCGCTTTCTGCAAAACCTTGCCTTCGTAAAGGGGCAACACTGTGTATTTCTCTCTCGCAGAGCCCGGTTGCCAAATTCGAAACGTCCAGAGATTGCGCCCACAGGAAAGCTGCCAGCACGGAAAGCTGTAGCTGGTTTTCACTGCCCCTTGGAACTGCATTCGCTGATAGACAGACATTCGCTTTCTACAAAAGCTTTCGTTGGTACAGGGGCAACACTGTGTATTTCTCTCTCGCAGAGCCCGGTTGCCAAATTCGAAACGTCCAGCGATTGCACCCACAGGAAAGCTGCCAGCACGGAAAGCTGTAGCTGGTTTTCACTGTCTCTTGGAACTACATTCGCTGATAGACAGACATTCGCTTTCTACAAAAGCTTTCGTTGGTACAGGGGCAACACTGTGTATTTCTCTCTCGCAGAGCCCGGCTGCCAAATTCGAAACGTCCAGCGATTGCGCCCACAGGAAAGCTGCCAGCACGGAAAGCTGTAGCTGGTTTTCACTGCCCCTTGGCACTGCATTCGCTATTAGAGAGACATACGCTTTCTACAAAAGCTTTCGTTGGTACAGGGGCAACACTGTGTATTTCTCTCTCGCAGAGCCCGGCTGCCAAATTCGAAACGTCCAGCGATTGCGCCCACAGGAAAGCTGCCAGCACGGAAAGCTGTAGCTGGTTTTCACTGCCCCTTGGAACTGCATTCGCTGCTAGACAGACATTCGCTTTCTACAAAAGCTTTCGTTGGTACAGGGGCAACACTGTGTATTTCTCTCTCGCAGAGCCCGGCTGCCAAATTCGAAACGTCCAGCGATTGCGCCCACAGGAAAGCTGCCAGCAAGGAAAGCTGTAGCTGGTTTTCACTGCCCCTTGGAACTGCATTCGCTGATAGACAGACATTCGCTTTCTACAAAAGCTTTCGTTGGTACAGGGGCAACACTGTGTATTTCTCTCTCGCAGAGCCCGGTTGCCAAATTCGAAACGTCCAGCGATTGCGCCCACAGGAAAGCTGCCAGCACGGAAAGCTGTAGCTGGTTTTCACTGCCCCTTGGAACTACATTCGCTGCTAGACAGACATTCGCTTTCTGCAAAACCTTGCCTTCGTAAAGGGGCAACACTGTGTATTTCTCTCTCGCAGAGCCCGGCTGCCAAATTCGAAACATCCAGCGATTGCGCCCACAGGAAAGCTGCCAGCACGGAAAGCTGTAGCTGGTTTTCACTGCCCCTTGGAACTGCATTCGCTGATAGACAGACATTCGCTTTCTACAAACGCTTTCGTTTGTACAGGGGCAACACTGTGTATTTCTCTCTCGCAGAGCCCGCCTGCCAAATACGAAACGTCCAGCGATTGCGCCCACAGGAAAGCTGCCAGCACGGAAAGCTGTAGCTGGTTTTCACTGCCCCTTGGAACTACATTCGCTGCTAGACAGACATTCGCTTTCTGCAAAATCTTGCCTTCGTAAAGGGGCAACACTGTGTATTTCTCTCTCGCAGAGCCCGGTTGCCAAATTCGAAACGTCCACCGATTGCGCCCACAGGAAAGCTGCCAGCACGGAAAGCTGTAGCTGGTTTTCACTGCCCCTTGGAACTGCATTCGCTGATAGACAGACATTCGCTTTCTACAAAAGCTTTCGTTGGTACAGGGGCAACACTGTGTATTTCTCTCTCGCAGAGCCCGGTTGCCAAATTCGAAACGTCCAGCGATTGCGCCCACAGGAAAGCTGCCAGCACGGAAAGCTGTAGCTGGTTTTCACTGCCCCTTGGAACTACATTCGCTGCTAGACAGACATTCGCTTTCTGCAAAACCTTGCCTTCATAAAGGGGCAACACTGTGTATTTCTCTCTCGCAGAGCCCGGTTGCTAAATTCGAAACGTCCAGCGATTGCGCCCACAGGAAAGCTGCCAGTACGGAAAGCTGTAGCTGGTTTTCACTGCCCCTTGGAACTGCATTCGCTATTAGAGAGACATACGCTTTCTACAAAAGCTTTCGTTGGTACAGGGGCAACACTGTGTATTTCTCTCTCGCAGAGCCCGGTTGCCAAATTCGAAACGTCCAGCGATTGCGCCCACAGGAAAGCTGCCAGCACGGAAAGCTGTAGCTGGTTTTCACTGCCCCTTGGAACTGCATTCGCTGATAGACAGACATTCGCTTTCTACAAAAGCTTTCGTTGGTACAGGGGCAACACTGTGTATTTCTCTCTCGCAGAGCCCGGTTGCCAAATTCGAAACGTCCAGCGATTGCACCCACAGGAAAGCTGCCAGCACGGAAAGCTGTAGCTGGTTTTCACTGCCCCTTGGAACTGCATTCGCTGCTAGACAGACATTCGCTTTCTGCAAAACCTTGCCTTCGTAAAGGGGCAACACTGTGTATTTCTCTCTCGCAGAGCCCGGTTGCCAAATTCGAAACGTCCAGCGATTGCGCCCACAGGAAAGCTTCCAGCACGGAAAGCTGTAGCTGGTTTTCACTGCCCCTTGGAACTGCATTCGCTGATAGACAGACATTCGCTTTCTACAAAAGCTTTCGTTGGTACAGGGGCAACACTGTGTATTTCTCTCTCGCAGAGCCCGGTTTCCAAATTCGAAACGTCCAGCGATTGCGCCCACAGGAAAGCTGCCAGCACGGAAAGCTGTAGCTGGTTTTCACTGCCCCTTGGAACTGCATTCGCTGATAGACAGACATTCGCTTTCTACAAAAGCTTTCATTCGTAAAGGGGCAACACTGTGTATTTCTCTCTCGCAGAGCCCGTCTGCCAAATTCGAAACGTCCAGCGATTGCGCCCACAGGAAAGCTGCCAGCACGGAAAGCTGTAGCTGGTTTTCACTGTCTCTTGGAACTACATTCGCTGATAGACAGACATTCGCTTTCTACAAAAGCTTTCGTTGGTACAGGGGCAACACTGTGTATATCTCTCTCGCAGAGCCCGGCTGCCAAATTCGAAACGTCCAGCGATTGCGCCCACAGGAAAGCTGCCAGCACGGAAAGCTGTAGCTGGTTTTCACTGTCTCTTGCAAATACATTCGCTGATAGACAGACATTCGCTTTCTACAAAAGCTTTCGTTGGTACAGGGGCAACACTGTGTATTTCTCTCTCGCAGAGCCCGGTTGCCAAATTCGAAACGTCCAGCGATTGCGCCCACAGGAAAGCTGCCAGCACGGAAAGCTGTAGCTGGTTTTCACTGTCTCTTGGAACTACATTCGCTGATAGACAGACATTCGCTTTCTGCAAAACCTTGCCTTCGTAAAGGGGCAACACTGTGTATTTCTCTCTCGCAGAGCCCGGCTGCCAAATTCGAAACGTCCAGCGATTGCGCCCACAGGAAAGCTGCCAGCACGGAAAGCTGTAGCTGGTTTTCACTGTCTCTTGGAACTACATTCGCTGATAGACAGACATTCGCTTTCTACAAAAGCTTTCGTTGGTACAGGGGCAACACTGTGTATTTCTCTCTCGCAGAGCCCGGTTGCCAAATTCAAAACGTCCAGCGATTGCGCCCACAGGAAAGCTGCCAGCATTGAAAGCTGTAGCTGGTTTTCACTGCCCCTTGGAAATGCATTCGCTATTAGACAGACATTCGCTTTCTACAAAAGCTTTCGTTGGTACAGGGGCAAAACTGTGTATTTCTCTCTCGCAGAGCCCGGTTGCCAAATTTGAAACGTCCAGCGATTGCGCCCACAGGAAAGCTGCCAGCACGGAAAGCTGTAGCTGGTTTTCACTGCCCCTTGGAACTGCATTCGCTGATAGACAGACATTCGCTTTCTACAAAAGCTTTCGTTGGAACAGGGGCAACACTGTGTATTTCTCTCTCGCAGAGCCCGGTTGCCAAATTCGAAACGTCCAGCGATTGCGCCCACAGGAAAGCTGCCAGCACGGAAAGCTGTAGCTGGTTTTCACTGTCTCTTGGAACTGCATTTGCTGATAGACAGACATTCGCTTTCTACAAAAGCTTTCGTTGGTACAGGGGCAACACTGTGTATTTCTCTCTCGCAGAGCCCAGTTACCAAATTCGAAACGTCCAGCGATTGCGCCCACAGGAAAGCTGCCAGCAAGGAAAGCTGTAGCTGGTTTTCACTGCCCCTTGGAACTGCATTCGCTGATAGACAGACATTCGCTTTCTACAAAAGCTTTCGTTGGTACAGGGGCAACACTGTGTATTTCTCTCTCGCAGAGCCCGGTTGCCAAATTCGAAACGTCCAGCGATTGCGCCCACAGGAAAGCTGCCAGCACGGAAAGCTGTAGCTGGTTTTCACTGCCCCTTGGAACTGCATTCGCTGATAGACAGACATTCGCTTTCTACAAAAGCTTTCGTTGGTACAGGGGCAACACTGTGTATTTCTCTCTCGCAGAGCCCGGTTGCCAAATTCGAAACGTCCAGCGATTGCGCCCACAGGAAAGCTGCCAGCACGGAAAGCTGTAGCTGGTTTTCACTGCCCCTTGGAACTACATTCGCTGCTAGACAGACATTCGCTTTCTGCAAAACCTTGCCTTCGTAAAGGGGCAACACTGTGTATTTCTCTCTCGCAGAGCCCGGCTGCCAAATTCGAAACATCCAGCGATTGCGCCCACAGGAAAGATGCCAGCACGGAAAGCTGTAGCTGGTTTTCACTGCCCCTTGGAACTGCATTCGCTGATAGACAGACATTCGCTTTCTGCAAAACCTTGCCTTCGTAAAGGGGCAACACTGTGTATTTCTCTCTCGCAGAGCCCGGTTGCCAAATTCGAAAAGTCCAGCGATTGCGCCCACAGGAAAGCTGCCAGCACGGAAAGCTGTAGCTGGTTTTCACTGCCCCTTGGAACTGCATTCGCTGATAGACAGACATTCGCTTTCTACAAAAGCTTTCGTTGGTACAGGGGCAACACTGTGTATTTCTCTCTCGCAGAGCCCGGTTGCCAAATTCGAAACGTCCAGCGATTGCGCCCACAGGAAACCTGCCAGCACGGAAAGCTGTAGCTGGTTTTCACTGCCCCTTGGAACTACATTCGCTGCTAGACAGACATTCGCTTTCTGCAAAACCTTGCCCTCATAAAGGGGCAACACTTTGTATTTTTCTCTCGCAGAGCCCGGTTGCCAAATTCGAAACGTCCAGCGATTGCGCCCACAGGGAAGCTGCCAGCACGGAAAGCTGTAGCTGGTTTTCACTGTCTCTTGGAACTACATTCGCTGATAGACAGACATTCGCTTTCTACAAAAGCTTTCGTTGGTACAGGGGCAACACTGTGTATTTCTCTCTCGCAGAGCCCGGTTGCCAAATTCGAAACGTCCAGCGATTGCGCCCACAGGAAAGCTGCCAGCATTGAAAGCTGTAGCTGGTTTTCACTGCCCCTTGGAAATGCATTCGCTATTAGACAGACATTCGCTTTCTACAAAAGCTTTCGTTGGTACAGGGGCAACACTGTGTATTTCTCTCTCGCAGAGCCCGGTTGCCAAATTTGAAACGTCCAGCGATTGCGCCCACAGGAAAGCTTCCAGCACGGAAAGCTGTAGCTGGTTTTCACTGCCCCTTGGAACTGCATTCGCTGCTAGACAGACATTCGCTTTCTACAAAAGCTTTCGTTGGAACAGGGGCAACACTGTGTATTTCTCTCTCGCAGAGCCCGGTTGCCAAATTCGAAACGTCCAGCGATTGCGCCCACAGGAAAGCTGCCAGCACGGAAAGCTGTAGCTGGTTTTCACTGCCCCTTGGAACTGCATTCGCTGATAGACAGACATTCGCTTTTTATAAAAGCTTTCGTTGGTACAGGGGCAACACTGTGTATTTCTCTCTCGCAGAGCCCGGCTGCCAAATTTGAAACGTCCAGCGATTGCGCCCACAGGAAAGCTGCCAGCACGGAAAGCTGTAGCTGGTTTTCACTGCCCCTTGGAACTGCATTCGCTGATAGACAGACATTCGCTTTCTACAAAAGCTTTCGTTGGAACAGGGGCAACACTGTGTATTTCTCTCTCGCAGAGCCCGGTTGCCAAATTCGAAACGTCCAGCGATTGCGCCCACAGGAAAGCTGCCAGCACGGAAAGCTGTAGCTGGTTTTCACTGCCCCTTGGAACTACATTCGCTGATAGACAGACATTCGCTTTCTGCAAAACCTTGCCTTCGTAAAGGGGCAACACTGTGTATTTCTCTCTCGCAGAGCCCGGCTGCCAAATTCGAAACATCCAGCGATTGCGCCCACAGGAAAGATGCCAGCACGGAAAGCTGTAGCTGGTTTTCACTGCCCCTTGGAACTGCATTCGCTGATAGACAGACATTCGCTTTCTACAAAAGCTTTCATTGGTACAGGGGCAATACTGTGTATTTCTCTCTCGCAGAGCCCGGTTGCCAAATTCGAAACGTCCAGCGATTGCGCCCACAGGAAAGCTGCCAGCACGGAAAGCTGTAGCTGGTTTTCACTGCCCCTTGGAACTACATTCGCTGCTAGACAGACATTCGCTTTCTGCAAAACCTTGCCTTCGTAAAGGGGCAACACTGTGTATTTCTCTCTCGCAGAGCCCGGTTGCCAAATTCGAAACGTCCAGCGATTGCGCCCACAGGAAAGCTGCCAGCACGGAAAGCTGTAGCTGGTTTTCACTGCCCCTTGGAACTGCATTCGCTGATAGACAGACATTCGCTTTCTACAAAAGCTTTCGTTGGTACAGGGGCAACACTGTGTATTTCTCTCTCGCAGAGCCCGGTTGCCAAATTCGAAACGTCCAGCGATTGCGCCCACAGGAAAGCTGCCAGCACGGAAAGCTGTAGCTGGTTTTCACTGCCCCTTGGAACTGCATTCGCTGATAGACAGACATTCGCTTTCTACAAAAGCTTTCGTTGGTACAGGGGCAACACTGTGTATTTCTCTCTCGCAGAGCCCGGTTGCCAAATTCGAAACGTCCAGCGATTGCGCCCACAGGAAAGCTGCCAGCACGGAAAGCTGTAGCTGGTTTTCACTGCCCCTTGGAACTGCATTCGCTGATAGACAGACATTCGCTTTCTACAAAAGCTTTCGTTGGTACAGGGGCAACACTGTGTATTTCTCTCTCGCAGAGCCCGGTTGCCAAATTCGAAACGTCCAGCGATTGCACCCACAGGAAAGCTGCCAGCACGGAAAGCTGTAGCTGGTTTTCACTGCCCCTTGGAACTGCATTCGCTGCTAGACAGACATTCGCTTTCTGCAAAACCTTGCCTTCGTAAAGGGGCAACACTGTGTATTTCTCTCTCGCAGAGCCCGGTTGCCAAATTCGAAACGTCCAGCGATTGCGCCCACAGGAAAGCTGCCAGCACGGAAAGCTGTAGCTGGTTTTCACTGCCCCTTGGAACTGCATTCGCTGATAGACAGACATTCGCTTTCTACAAAAGCTTTCGTTGGTACAGGGGCAACACTGTGTATTTCTCTCTCGCAGAGCCCGGTTGCCAAATTCGAAACGTCCAGCGATTGCGCCCACAGGAAAGCTGCCAGCACGGAAAGCTGTAGCTGGTTTTCACTGCCCCTTGGAACTGCATTCGCTGATAGACAGACATTCGCTTTCTACAAAAGCTTTCGTTGGTACAGGGGCAACACTGTGTATTTCTCTCTCGCAGAGCCCGGTTGCCAAATTCGAAACGTCCAGCGATTGCGCCCACAGGAAAGCTGCCAGCACGGAAAGCTGTAGCTGGTTTTCACTGCCCCTTGGAACTGCATTCGCTGATAGACAGACATTCGCTTTCTACAAAAGCTTTCGTTGGTACAGGGGCAACACTGTGTATTTCTCTCTCGCAGAGCCCGGTTGCCAAATTCGAAACGTCCAGCGATTGCGCCCACAGGAAAGCTGCCAGCACGGAAAGCTGTAGCTGGTTTTCACTGCCCCTTGGAACTGCATTCGCTGATAGACAGACATTCGCTTTCTACAAAAGCTTTCGTTGGTACAGGGGCAACACTGTGTATTTCTCTCTCGCAGAGCCCGGTTGCCAAATTCGAAACGTCCAGCGATTGCGCCCACAGGAAAGCTGCCAGCACGGAAAGCTGTAGCTGGTTTTCACTGCCCCTTGGAACTGCATTCGCTGCTAGACAGACATTCGCTTTCTACAAAAGCTTTCGTTGGTACAGGGGCAACACTGTGTATTTCTCTCTCGCAGAGCCCGGTTGCCAAATTCGAAACATCCAGCGATTGCACCCACAGGAAAGCTGCCAGCACGGAAAGCTGTAGCTGGTTTTCACTGCCCCTTGGAACTGCATTCGCTGCTAGACAGACATTCGCTTTCTGCAAAACCTTGCCTTCGTAAAGGGGCAACACTGTGTATTTCTCTCTCGCAGAGCCCGGTTGCCAAATTCGAAACGTCCAGCGATTGCGCCCACAGGAAAGCTGCCAGCACGGAAAGCTGTAGCTGGTTTTCACTGCCCCTTGGAACTGCATTCGCTGATAGACAGACATTCGCTTTCTACAAAAGCTTTCGTTGGTACAGGGGCAACACTGTGTATTTCTCTCTCGCAGAGCCCGGTTGCCAAATTCGAAACGTCCAGCGATTGCGCCCACAGGAAAGCTGCCAGCACGGAAAGCTGTAGCTGGTTTTCACTGTCTCTTGGAACTACATTCGCTGATAGACAGACATTCGCTTTCTACAAAAGCTTTCGTTGGTACAGGGGCAACACTGTGTATTTCTCTCTCGCAGAGCCCGCCTGCCAAATTCGAAACGTCCAGCGATTGCGCCCACAGGAAAGCTGCCAGCAAGGAAAGCTGTAGCTGGTTTTCACTGCCCCTTGGAACTGCATTCGCTGATAGACAGACATTCGCTTTCTACAAAAGCTTTCGTTGGTACAGGGGCAACACTGTGTATTTCTCTCTCGCAGAGCCCGGTTGCCAAATTCGAAACGTCCAGCGATTGCGCCCACAGGAAAGCTGCCAGCACGGAAAGCTGTAGCTGGTTTTCACTGCCCCTTGGAACTGCATTCGCTGATAGACAGACATTCGCTTTCTACAAAAGCTTTCGTTCGTAAAGGGGCAACACTGTGTATTTCTCTCTCGCAGAGTCCGGCTGCCAAATTCGAAACGTCCAGCGATTGCGCCCACAGGAAAGCTGCCAGCACGGAAAGCTGTAGCTGGTTTTCACTGTCTCTTGGAACTACATTCGCTGATAGACAGACACTCGCTTTCTACAAAAGCTTTCGTTGGTACAGGGGCAACACTGTGTATTTCTCTCTCGCAGAGCCCGGCTGCCAAATTCGAAACGTCCAGCGATTGCGCCCACAGGAAAGCTGCCAGCAAGGAAAGCTGTAGCTGGTTTTCACTGCCCCTTGGAACTGCATTCGCTGATAGACAGACATTCGCTTTCTACAAAAACTTTCGTTCGTAAAGGGGCAACACTGTGTATTTCTCTCTCGCAGAGCCCGGCTGCCAAATTCGAAACGTCCAGCGATTGCGCCCACAGGAAAGCTGCCAGCACGGAAAGCTGTAGCTGGTTTTCACTGCCCCTTGGAACTACATTCGCTGCTAGACAGACATTCGCTTTCTGCAAAACCTTGCCTTCGTAAAGGGGCAACACTGTGTATTTCTCTCTCGCAGAGCCCGGTTGCCAAATTCGAAACGTCCAGCGATTGCGCCCACAGGAAAGCTGCCAGCACGGAAAGCTGTAGCTGGTTTTCACTGCCCCTTGGAACTGCATTCGCTGCTAGACAGACATTCGCTTTCTGCAAAACCTTTCCTTCATAAAGGGGCAACACTGTGTATTTCTCTCTCGCAGAGCCCGGTTGCCAAATTTGAAACGTCCAGCGATTGCGCCCACAGGAAAGCTGCCAGCACGGAAAGCTGTAGCTGGTTTTCACTGCCCCTTGGAACTGCATTCGCTGATAGACAGACATTCGCTTTCTACAAAAGCTTTCGTTGGAACAGGGGCAACACTGTGTATTTCTCTCTCGCAGAGCCCGGTTGCCAAATTCGAAACGTCCAGCGATTGCGCCCACAGGAAAGCTGCCAGCACGGAAAGCTGTAGCTGGTTTTCACTGCCCCTTGGAACTGCATTCGCTGATAGACAGACATTCGCTTTCTGCAAAACCTTGCCTTCGTAAAGGGGCAACACTGTGTATTTCTCTCTCGCAGAGCCCGGTTGCCAAATTCGAAACGTCCAGCGATTGCACCCACAGGAAAGCTGCCAGCACGGAAAGCTGTAGCTGGTTTTCACTGCCCCTTGGAACTACATTCGCTGCTAGACAGACATTCGCTTTCTGCAAAACCTTGCCTTCGTAAAGGGGCAACACTGTGTATTTCTCTCTCGCAGAGCCCGGTTGCCAAATTCGAAACGTCCAGCGATTGCGCCCACAGGAAAGCTGCCAGCACGGAAAGCTGTAGCTGGTTTTCACTGCCCCTTGGAACTGCATTCGCTGATAGACAGACATTCGCTTTCTACAAAAGCTTTCGTTCGTAAAGGGGCAACACTGTGTATTTCTCTCTCGCAGAGCCCGGTTGCCAAATTCGAAACGTCCAGCGATTGCGCCCACAGGAAAGCTGCCAGCACGGAAAGCTGTAGCTGGTTTTCACTGTCTCTTGGAACTACATTCGCTGATAGACAGACATTCGCTTTCTACAAAAGCTTTCGTTGGTACAGGGGCAACACTGTGTATTTCTCTCTCGCAGAGCCCGGCTGCCAAATTCGAAACGTCCAGCGATTGCGCCCACAGGAAAGCTGCCAGCACGGAAAGCTGTAGCTGGTTTTCACTGCCCCTTGGAACTGCATTCGCTGATAGACAGACATTCGCTTTCTACAAAAGCTTTCGTTCGTAAAGGGGCAACACTGTGTATTTCTCTCTCGCAGAGCCCGGCTGCCAAATTCGAAACGTCCAGCAATTGCGCCCACAGGAAAGCTGCCAGCAAGGAAAGCTGTAGCTGGTTTTCACTGCCCCTTGGAACTGCATTCGCTGATAGACAGACATTCGCTTTCTACAAAAGCTTTCGTTGGTACAGGGGCAACACTGTGTATTTCTCTCTCGCAGAGCCCGGTTGCCAAATTCGAAACGTCCAGCGATTGCGCCCACAGGAAAGCTGCCAGCACGGAAAGCTGTAGCTGGTTTTCACTGCCCCTTGGAACTGCATTCGCTGATAGACAGACATTCGCTTTCTACAAAAGCTTTCGTTCGTAAAGGGGCAACACTGTGTATTTCTCTCTCGCAGAGCCCGGTTGCCAAATTCGAAACATCCAGCGATTGCGCCCACAGGAAAGCTGCCAGCACGGAAAGCTGTAGCTGGTTTTCACTGCCCCTTGGAACTGCATTCGCTGATAGACAGACATTTGCTTTCTACAAAAGCTTTCGTTGGTACAGGGGCAACACTGTGTATTTCTCTCTCGCAGAGCCCAGTTACCAAATTCGAAACGTCCAGCGATTGCGCGCACAGGAAAGCTGCCAGCAAGGAAAGCTGTAGCTGGTTTTCACTGCCCCTTGGAACTGCATTCGCTGATAGACAGACATTCGCTTTCTACAAAAGCTTTCGTTGGTACAGGGGCAACACTGTGTATTTCTCTCTCGCAGAGCCCGGCTGCCAAATTCGAAACGTCCAGCGATTGCGCCCACAGGAAAGCTTCCAGCACGGAAAGCTGTAGCTGGTTTTCACTGCCCCTTGGAACTGCATTCGCTGATAGACAGACATTCGCTTTCTACAAAAGCTTTCGTTGGTACAGGGGCAACACTGTGTATTTCTCTCTCGCAGAGCCCGGTTGCCAAATTCGAAACGTCCAGCGATTGCACCCACAGGAAAGCTGCCAGCACGGAAAGCTGTAGCTGGTTTTCACTGCCCCTTGGAGCTGCATTCGCTGATAGACAGACACTCGCTTTCTACAAAAGCTTTCGTTCGTAAAGGGGCAACACTGTGTATTTCTCTCTCGCAGAGCCCGGTTGCCAAATTCGAAACGTCCAGCGATTGCGCCCACAGGAAAGCTGCCAGCACGGAAAGCTGTAGCTGGTTTTCACTGCCCCTTGGAACTGCATTCGCTGATAGACAGACATTCGCTTTCTACAAAAGC
Source organism: Mycteria americana (assembly GCF_035582795.1). Lineage (NCBI taxonomy): Eukaryota > Metazoa > Chordata > Aves > Ciconiiformes > Ciconiidae > Mycteria > Mycteria americana. The sequence goes on from NC_134365.1 coordinate 88,562,190, forward strand.
TTTCGTTCGTAAAGGGGCAACACTGTGTATTTCTCTCTCGCAGAGCCCGGCTGCCAAATTCGAAACGTCCAGCGATTGCGCCCACAGGAAAGCTGCCAGCACGGAAAGCTGTAGCTGGTTTTCACTGTCTCTTGGAACTACATTCGCTGCTAGACAGACATTCGCTTTCTACAAAAGCTTTCGTGGGTACAGGGGCAACACTGTGTATTTCTCTCTCGCAGAGCCCGGCTGCCAAATTCGAAACGTCCAGCGATTGCGCCCACAGGAAAGCTGCCAGCACGGAAAGCTGTAGCTGGTTTTCACTGCCCCTTGGAACTGCATTTGCTGATAGACAGACATTCGCTTTCTACAAAAGCTTTCGTTGGAACAGGGGCAACACTGTGTATTTCTCTCTCGCAGAGCCCGGTTACCAAATTCGAAAAGTCCAGCGATTGCGCCCACAGGAAAGCTGCCAGCACCGAAAGCTGTAGCTGGTTTTCACTGTCTCTTGGAACTGCATTTGCTGATAGACAGACATTCGCTTTCTACAAAAGCTTTCGTTGGAACAGGGGCAACACTGTGTATTTCTCTCTCGCAGAGCCCGGTTACCAAATTCGAAACGTCCAGCGATTGCGCCCACAGGAAAGCTGCCAGCACGGAAAGCTGTAGCTGGTTTTCACTGCCCCTTGGAACTGCATTCGCTGATAGACAGACATTCGCTTTCTACAAAAGCTTTCGTTGGTACAGGGGCAACACTGTGTATTTCTCTCTCGCAGAGCCCGGTTGCTAAATTCGAAACGTCCAGCGATTGCACCCACAGGAAAGCTGCCAGCACGGAAAGCTGTAGCTGGTTTTCACTGCCCCTTGGAACTGCATTCGCTGATAGACAGACACTCGCTTTCTACAAAAGCTTTCGTTGGTACAGGGGCAACACTGTGTATTTCTCTCTCGCAGAGCCCGGCTGCCAAATTCGAAACGTCCAGCGATTGCGCACACAGGAAAGCTGCCAGCACGGAAAGCTGTAGCTGGTTTTCACTGTCTCTTGGAACTGCATTTGCTGATAGACAGACATTCGCTTTCTACAAAAGCTTTCGTTGGTACAGGGGCAACACTGTGTATTTCTCTCTCGCAGAGCCCAGTTACCAAATTCAAAACGTCCAGCGATTGCGCCCACAGGAAAGCTGCCAGCACGGAAAGCTGTAGCTGGTTTTCACTGCCCCTTGGAACTGCATTCGCTGATAGACAGACATTCGCTTTCTACAAAAGCTTTCTTTGGTACAGGGGCAACACTGTGTATTTCTCTCTCGCAGAGCCCGGCTGCCAAATTCGAAACGTCCAGCGATTGCGCCCACAGGAAAGCTGCCAGCACGGAAAGCTGTAGCTGGTTTTCACTGCCCCTTGGAACTGCATTCGCTGATAGACAGACATTCGCTTTCTACAAAAGCTTTCGTTGGTACAGGGGCAACACTGTGTATTTCTCTCTCGCAGAGCCCGGTTGCCAAATTCGAAACGTCCAGCGATTGCACCCACAGGAAAGCTGCCAGCACGGAAAGCTGTAGCTGGTTTTCACTGCCCCTTGGAACTGCATTCGCTGCTAGACAGACATTCGCTTTCTGCAAAACCTTGCCTTCGTAAAGGGGCAACACTGTGTATTTCTCTCTCGCAGAGCCCGGTTGCCAAATTCGAAACGTCCAGAGATTGCGCCCACAGGAAAGCTGCCAGCACGGAAAGCTGTAGCTGGTTTTCACTGCCCCTTGGAACTGCATTCGCTGATAGACAGACATTCGCTTTCTACAAAAGCTTTCGTTGGTACAGGGGCAACACTGTGTATTTCTCTCTCGCAGAGCCCGGTTGCCAAATTCGAAACGTCCAGCGATTGCACCCACAGGAAAGCTGCCAGCACGGAAAGCTGTAGCTGGTTTTCACTGTCTCTTGGAACTACATTCGCTGATAGACAGACATTCGCTTTCTACAAAAGCTTTCGTTGGTACAGGGGCAACACTGTGTATTTCTCTCTCGCAGAGCCCGGCTGCCAAATTCGAAACGTCCAGCGATTGCGCCCACAGGAAAGCTGCCAGCACGGAAAGCTGTAGCTGGTTTTCACTGCCCCTTGGAACTGCATTCGCTATTAGAGAGACATACGCTTTCTACAAAAGCTTTCGTTGGTACAGGGGCAACACTGTGTATTTCTCTCTCGCAGAGCCCGGCTGCCAAATTCGAAACGTCCAGCGATTGCGCCCACAGGAAAGCTGCCAGCACGGAAAGCTGTAGCTGGTTTTCACTGCCCCTTGGAACTGCATTCGCTGCTAGACAGACATTCGCTTTCTACAAAAGCTTTCGTTGGTACAGGGGCAACACTGTGTATTTCTCTCTCGCAGAGCCCGGCTGCCAAATTCGAAACGTCCAGCGATTGCGCCCACAGGAAAGCTGCCAGCAAGGAAAGCTGTAGCTGGTTTTCACTGCCCCTTGGAACTGCATTCGCTGATAGACAGACATTCGCTTTCTACAAAAGCTTTCGTTGGTACAGGGGCAACACTGTGTATTTCTCTCTCGCAGAGCCCGGTTGCCAAATTCGAAACGTCCAGCGATTGCGCCCACAGGAAAGCTGCCAGCACGGAAAGCTGTAGCTGGTTTTCACTGCCCCTTGGAACTACATTCGCTGCTAGACAGACATTCGCTTTCTGCAAAACCTTGCCTTCGTAAAGGGGCAACACTGTGTATTTCTCTCTCGCAGAGCCCGGCTGCCAAATTCGAAACATCCAGCGATTGCGCCCACAGGAAAGCTGCCAGCACGGAAAGCTGTAGCTGGTTTTCACTGCCCCTTGGAACTGCATTCGCTGATAGACAGACATTCGCTTTCTACAAAAGCTTTCGTTGGTACAGGGGCAACACTGTGTATTTCTCTCTCGCAGAGCCCGCCTGCCAAATACGAAACGTCCAGCGATTGCGCCCACAGGAAAGCTGCCAGCACGGAAAGCTGTAGCTGGTTTTCACTGCCCCTTGGAACTACATTCGCTGCTAGACAGACATTCGCTTTCTGCAAAATCTTGCCTTCGTAAAGGGGCAACACTGTGTATTTCTCTCTCGCAGAGCCCGGTTGCCAAATTCGAAACGTCCACCGATTGCGCCCACAGGAAAGCTGCCAGCACGGAAAGCTGTAGCTGGTTTTCACTGCCCCTTGGAACTGCATTCGCTGATAGACAGACATTCGCTTTCTACAAAAGCTTTCGTTGGTACAGGGGCAACACTGTGTATTTCTCTCTCGCAGAGCCCGGTTGCCAAATTTGAAACGTCCAGCGATTGCGCCCACAGGAAAGCTGCCAGCACGGAAAGCTGTAGCTGGTTTTCACTGCCCCTTGGAACTACATTCGCTGCTAGACAGACATTCGCTTTCTGCAAAACCTTGCCTTCATAAAGGGGCAACACTGTGTATTTCTCTCTCGCAGAGCCCGGTTGCTAAATTCGAAACGTCCAGCGATTGCGCCCACAGGAAAGCTGCCAGTACGGAAAGCTGTAGCTGGTTTTCACTGCCCCTTGGAACTGCATTCGCTATTAGAGAGACATACGCTTTCTACAAAAGCTTTCGTTGGTACAGGGGCAACACTGTGTATTTCTCTCTCGCAGAGCCCGGTTGCCAAATTCGAAACGTCCAGCGATTGCGCCCACAGGAAAGCTGCCAGCACGGAAAGCTGTAGCTGGTTTTCACTGCCCCTTGGAACTGCATTCGCTGATAGACAGACATTCGCTTTCTACAAAAGCTTTCATTGGTACAGGGGCAACACTGTGTATTTCTCTCTCGCAGAGCCCGGTTGCCAAATTCGAAACGTCCAGCGATTGCACCCACAGGAAAGCTGCCAGCACGGAAAGCTGTAGCTGGTTTTCACTGCCCCTTGGAACTGCATTCGCTGCTAGACAGACATTCGCTTTCTGCAAAACCTTGCCTTCGTAAAGGGGCAACACTGTGTATTTCTCTCTCGCAGAGCCCGGTTGCCAAATTCAAAACGTCCAGCGATTGCGCCCACAGGAAAGCTTCGAGCACGGAAAGCTGTAGCTGGTTTTCACTGCCCCTTGGAACTGCATTCGCTGATAGACAGACATTCGCTTTCTACAAAAGCTTTCGTTGGTACAGGGGCAACACTGTGTATTTCTCTCTCGCAGAGCCCGGTTGCCAAATTCGAAACGTCCAGCGATTGCGCCCACAGGAAAGCTGCCAGCACGGAAAGCTGTAGCTGGTTTTCACTGCCCCTTGGAACTGCATTCGCTGATAGACAGACATTCGCTTTCTACAAAAGCTTTCGTTGGTACAGGGGCAACACTGTGTATTTCTCTCTCGCAGAGCCCGGTTTCCAAATTCGAAACGTCCAGCGATTGCGCCCACAGGAAAGCTGCCAGCACGGAAAGCTGTAGCTGGTTTTCACTGCCCCTTGGAACTGCATTCGCTGATAGACAGACACTCGCTTTCTACAAAAGCTTTCATTCGTAAAGGGGCAACACTGTGTATTTCTCTCTCGCAGAGCCCGTCTGCCAAATTCGAAACGTCCAGCGATTGCGCCCACAGGAAAGCTGCCAGCACGGAAAGCTGTAGCTGGTTTTCACTGTCTCTTGGAACTACATTCGCTGATAGACAGACATTCGCTTTCTACAAAAGCTTTCGTTGGTACAGGGGCAACACTGTGTATTTCTCTCTCGCAGAGCCCGGCTGCCAAATTCGAAACGTCCAGCGATTGCGCCCACAGGAAAGCTGCCAGCACGGAAAGCTGTAGCTGGTTTTCACTGTCTCTTGCAAATACATTCGCTGATAGACACACATTCGCTTTCTACAAAAGCTTTCGTTGGTACAGGGGCAACACTGTGTATTTCTCTCTCGCAGAGCCCGGTTGCCAAATTCGAAACGTCCAGCGATTGCGCCCACAGGAAAGCTGCCAGCACGGAAAGCTGTAGCTGGTTTTCACTGTCTCTTGGAACTACATTCGCTGATAGACAGACATTCGCTTTCTGCAAAACCTTGCCTTCGTAAAGGGGCAACACTGTGTATTTCTCTCTCGCAGAGCCCGGCTGCCAAATTCGAAACGTCCAGCGATTGCGCCCACAGGAAAGCTGCCAGCACGGAAAGCTGTAGCTGGTTTTCACTGTCTCTTGGAACTACATTCGCTGATAGACAGGCATTCGCTTTCTACAAAAGCTTTCGTGGGTACAGGGGCAACACTGTGTATTTCTCTCTCGCAGAGCCCGCCTGCCAAATTCGAAACGTCCAGCGATTGCGCCCACAGGAAAGCTGCCAGCACGGAAAGCTGTAGCTGGTTTTCACTGCCCCTTGGAACTACATTCGCTGCTAGACAGACATTCACTTTCTGCAAAACCTTGCCTTCGTAAAGGGGCAACACTATGTATTTCTCTCTCGCAGAGCCCGGTTGCCAAATTTGAAACGTCCAGCGATTGCGCCCACAGGAAAGCTGCCAGCACGGAAAGCTGTAGCTGGTTTTCACTGCCCCTTGGAACTGCATTTGCTGATAGACAGACATTCGCTTTCTACAAAAGCTTTCGTTGGAACAGGGGCAACACTGTGTATTTCTCTCTCGCAGAGCCCGGTTACAAAATTCGAAAAGTCCAGCGATTGCGCCCACAGGAAAGCTGCCAGCACGGAAAGCTGTAGCTGGTTTTCACTGTCTCTTGGAACTGCATTTGCTGATAGACAGACATTCGCTTTCTACAAAAGCTTTCGTTGGAACAGGGGCAACACTGTGTATTTCTCTCTCGCAGAGCCCGGCTGCCAAATTCGAAACGTCCAGCGATTGCGCCCACAGGAAAGCTGCCAGCAAGGAAAGCTGTAGCTGGTTTTCACTGCCCCTTGGAACTGCATTCGCTGATAGACAGACATTCGCTTTCTACAAAAGCTTTCGTTGGTACAGGGGCAACACTGTGTATTTCTCTCTCGCAGAGCCCGGTTGCCAAATTCGAAACGTCCAGCGATTGCGCCCACAGGAAAGCTGCCAGCACGGAAAGCTGTAGCTGGTTTTCACTGCCCCTTGGAACTACATTCGCTGCTAGACAGACATTCGCTTTCTGCAAAACCTTGCCTTCGTAAAGGGGCAACACTGTGTATTTCTCTCTCGCAGAGCCCGGCTGCCAAATTCGAAACATCCAGCGATTGCGCCCACAGGAAAGCTGCCAGCACGGAAAGCTGTAGCTGGTTTTCACTGCCCCTTGGAACTGCATTCGCTGATAGACAGACATTCGCTTTCTACAAAAGCTTTCGTTGGTACAGGGGCAACACTGTGTATTTCTCTCTCGCAGAGCCCGCCTGCCAAATACGAAACGTCCAGCGATTGCGCCCACAGGAAAGCTGCCAGCACGGAAAGCTGTAGCTGGTTTTCACTGCCCCTTGGAACTACATTCGCTGCTAGACAGACATTCGCTTTCTGCAAAATCTTGCCTTCGTAAAGGGGCAACACTGTGTATTTCTCTCTCGCAGAGCCCGGTTGCCAAATTCGAAACGTCCACCGATTGCGCCCACAGGAAAGCTGCCAGCACGGAAAGCTGTAGCTGGTTTTCACTGCCCCTTGGAACTGCATTCGCTGATAGACAGACATTCGCTTTCTACAAAAGCTTTCGTTGGTACAGGGGCAACACTGTGTATTTCTCTCTCGCAGAGCCCGGTTGCCAAATTTGAAACGTCCAGCGATTGCGCCCACAGGAAAGCTGCCAGCACGGAAAGCTGTAGCTGGTTTTCACTGCCCCTTGGAACTACATTCGCTGCTAGACAGACATTCGCTTTCTGCAAAACCTTGCCTTCATAAAGGGGCAACACTGTGTATTTCTCTCTCGCAGAGCCCGGTTGCTAAATTCGAAACGTCCAGCGATTGCGCCCACAGGAAAGCTGCCAGTACGGAAAGCTGTAGCTGGTTTTCACTGCCCCTTGGAACTGCATTCGCTATTAGAGAGACATACGCTTTCTACAAAAGCTTTCGTTGGTACAGGGGCAACACTGTGTATTTCTCTCTCGCAGAGCCCGGTTGCCAAATTCGAAACGTCCAGCGATTGCGCCCACAGGAAAGCTGCCAGCACGGAAAGCTGTAGCTGGTTTTCACTGCCCCTTGGAACTGCATTCGCTGATAGACAGACATTCGCTTTCTACAAAAGCTTTCGTTGGTACAGGGGCAACACTGTGTATTTCTCTCTCGCAGAGCCCGGTTGCCAAATTCGAAACGTCCAGCGATTGCACCCACAGGAAAGCTGCCAGCACGGAAAGCTGTAGCTGGTTTTCACTGCCCCTTGGAACTGCATTCGCTGCTAGACAGACATTCGCTTTCTGCAAAACCTTGCCTTCGTAAAGGGGCAACACTGTGTATTTCTCTCTCGCAGAGCCCGGTTGCCAAATTCGAAACGTCCAGCGATTGCGCCCACAGGAAAGCTTCCAGCACGGAAAGCTGTAGCTGGTTTTCACTGCCCCTTGGAACTGCATTCGCTGATAGACAGACATTCGCTTTCTACAAAAGCTTTCGTTGGTACAGGGGCAACACTGTGTATTTCTCTCTCGCAGAGCCCGGTTGCCAAATTCGAAACGTCCAGCGATTGCGCCCACAGGAAAGCTGCCAGCACGGAAAGCTGTAGCTGGTTTTCACTGCCCCTTGGAACTGCATTCGCTGATAGACAGACATTCGCTTTCTACAAAAGCTTTCGTTGGTACAGGGGCAACACTGTGTATTTCTCTCTCGCAGAGCCCGGTTTCCAAATTCGAAACGTCCAGCGATTGCGCCCACAGGAAAGCTGCCAGCACGGAAAGCTGTAGCTGGTTTTCACTGCCCCTTGGAACTGCATTCGCTGATAGACAGACACTCGCTTTCTACAAAAGCTTTCATTCGTAAAGGGGCAACACTGTGTATTTCTCTCTCGCAGAGCCCGTCTGCCAAATTCGAAACGTCCAGCGATTGCGCCCACAGGAAAGCTGCCAGCACGGAAAGCTGTAGCTGGTTTTCACTGTCTCTTGGAACTACATTCGCTGATAGACAGACATTCGCTTTCTACAAAAGCTTTCGTTGGTACAGGGGCAACACTGTGTATTTCTCTCTCGCAGAGCCCGGCTGCCAAATTCGAAACGTCCAGCGATTGCGCCCACAGGAAAGCTGCCAGCACGGAAAGCTGTAGCTGGTTTTCACTGTCTCTTGCAAATACATTCGCTGATAGACAGACATTCGCTTTCTACAAAAGCTTTCGTTGGTACAGGGGCAACACTGTGTATTTCTCTCTCGCAGAGCCCGGTTGCCAAATTCGAAACGTCCAGCGATTGCGCCCACAGGAAAGCTGCCAGCACGGAAAGCTGTAGCTGGTTTTCACTGTCTCTTGGAACTACATTCGCTGATAGACAGACATTCGCTTTCTGCAAAACCTTGCCTTCGTAAAGGGGCAACACTGTGTATTTCTCTCTCGCAGAGCCCGGCTGCCAAATTCGAAACGTCCAGCGATTGCGCCCACAGGAAAGCTGCCAGCACGGAAAGCTGTAGCTGGTTTTCACTGTCTCTTGGAACTACATTCGCTGATAGACAGGCATTCGCTTTCTACAAAAGCTTTCGTGGGTACAGGGGCAACACTGTGTATTTCTCTCTCGCAGAGCCCGCCTGCCAAATTCGAAACGTCCAGCGATTGCGCCCACAGGAAAGCTGCCAGCACGGAAAGCTGTAGCTGGTTTTCACTGCCCCTTGGAACTACATTCGCTGCTAGACAGACATTCACTTTCTGCAAAACCTTGCCTTCGTAAAGGGGCAACACTATGTATTTCTCTCTCGCAGAGCCCGGTTGCCAAATTTGAAACGTCCAGCGATTGCGCCCACAGGAAAGCTGCCAGCACGGAAAGCTGTAGCTGGTTTTCACTGCCCCTTGGAACTGCATTTGCTGATAGACAGACATTCGCTTTCTACAAAAGCTTTCGTTGGAACAGGGGCAACACTGTGTATTTCTCTCTCGCAGAGCCCGGTTACAAAATTCGAAAAGTCCAGCGATTGCGCCCACAGGAAAGCTGCCAGCACGGAAAGCTGTAGCTGGTTTTCACTGTCTCTTGGAACTGCATTTGCTGATAGACAGACATTCGCTTTCTACAAAAGCTTTCGTTGGAACAGGGGCAACACTGTGTATTTCTCTCTCGCAGAGCCCGGTTGCCAAATTCGAAACGTCCAGCGATTGCGCCCACAGGAAAGCTGCCAGCACGGAAAGCTGTAGCTGGTTTTCACTGCCCCTTGGAACTGCATTCGCTGATAGACAGACATTCGCTTTCTACAAAAGCTTTCGTTGGTACAGGGGCAACACTGTGTATTTCTCTCTCGCAGAGCCCGGTTGCCAAATTCGAAACGTCCAGCGATTGCACCCACAGGAAAGCTGCCAGCACGGAAAGCTGTAGCTGGTTTTCACTGCCCCTTGGAGCTGCATTCGCTGATAGACAGACACTCGCTTTCTACAAAAGCTTTCGTTCGTAAAGGGGCAACACTGTGTATTTCTCTCTCGCAGAGCCCGGCTGCCAAATTCGAAACGTCCAGCGATTGCACCCACAGGAAAGCTGCCAGCACGGAAAGCTGTAGCTGGTTTTCACTGCCCCTTGGAACTGCATTCGCTGATAGACAGACATTCGCTTTCTACAAAAGCTTTCGTTCGTAAAGGGGCAACACTGTGTATTTCTCTCTCGCAGAGCCCGGCTGCCAAATTCGAAACGTCCAGCGATTGCGCCCACAGGAAAGCTGCCAGCACGGAAAGCTGTAGCTGGTTTTCACTGCCCCTTGGAACTACATTCGCTGCTAGACAGACATTCGCTTTCTGCAAAACCTTGCCTTCGTAAAGGGGCAA